>NC_090921.1:1016312930-1016615960 GCF_040938575.1 Ambystoma mexicanum | reverse complement strand
CCCAGGAGTGAGGCAGTACTTTCTATGATGAAAAACAGCTATGTTTCCGGCGGGTCCCCAGGGTAAGATGACAGCAGCTCCAGTTTGGACTCTGGCCTTGGCAGCTGGTGGAGGAACTTTTGGCAGGAGGTCAGACTAGGCCACAGGGAGGGCCAGCAGACTAACTTCGCACACTTGGTTGTGGAGGCTCCACACAGGCTTTGTAGCGGCGAGGTTTGTCACCCGGCAGACTTTCTTACTTCTCCCGGTCCACAACTCAGTAGAGGGGACTCCTACCATCAGGATGGAGTCTCTGTAGGCGCAGACAGATGTCCACAAGTTTGCAGCCGGAACTGCACTTGACGAAACGATGCACCGCATCAGTGCCGGCAGCTCCAGTGTATTCGGATATTGCAAGCCTGCAGGTCACAGCTCATCGTGGGATGTATCTGGTCTTGAGACTGGTTAGGCCCACCAAACCAAGGGAGGAAGTCATCCAGTCTAGATCTTCCCTGTTACACAGAAGAATGGACTGGAGCAGCCGCGGTCACTCAGTCTGCTCTGGCGGTCGCTGGAGGTGGCTGCAGGCATCCTTCTTTCTTCTTCTTTGGAATGGATCTTCCAGTAGCCGAATCTGGCTTCAGCATCAAGACCCTCGCCTTTTATGCAGGAAACCAGCCAATCAGCATGTATGCTACATTCAAACTTTGGGTGGTGGCTGTCCAAAGGGGACAGCCAGGCACCCAGTAAGAACTGGATCCAAGCAGATATATTGGAGGACAAAGACCTGAGGAGTTTCGTTGACCTCCCAGTTTCCTGTCCTCCCAGACACATGGTGCCTTTGGGCAGGCTTCCCAATGGGAGCCCACTGAAGACATAGGGATGAGTGAGACTTCCCCCTCCCAAGTTGGCAGAAGAAGGCTCAAGACAGTACAAGTTGTTGTGAGTTAGTGAAAAAAGAAGACAGGCCCCATTTTGGAACAAAGGTGCCCCATTTATCCCTTACCGCAGCTGTGAATACAGCCTGCGATGCAGGTTTCATAGAAATTGGTAGAAAATCATCCACTGCCATCAGCCACTCAAACTAGAAAGTTACAGCAGAAGGTTGAAAGGTTGGATGTGCCGATTCCAAAATATAAAGGTCAGGTAGGATAAAAAGTATTCGCCTGTCCTTGGTAACGTTTGTTATCACAGGAAAATACAATAAAACCAAAGAGGGAAGCTCAAAGAGATCCAAAATGATAAAACCAAAAGGGTTGAAAAAGGTTCCCAAAAGTAGAGTAAAAGACTGAGTGAGTGTGGAAAAAGGTTCCCACTCACTAAGGAAAGCTGGTAAAAAATCCAAGAGTCCAGCAAAATGTGCTGGGGGACTCACAAGTGGGGAGAATTACATCCAAAAAGAAAATTATACCTAACAACCTAACAATATACAATTGTGATATTGGTATTAATCAGTAGCTCATTAGACAATTCATAATACTAGAGCCCATAAAATGATATACAAAACTACGGTTGATCCAGAACAATGCAGTGAAGCTCTACTTGAATTTGAGAACGGTGGTTCACCCATAGGCTGCATTGAAAATTCTATATTGGTTACTAATTGGTCAACACATCAAATTCAAAATCATATGCATTGTGTACAAGACCTACTTTGGATAAGTTCCATATTACAAAAGTAAGGGACTCTTCCTTACACTCCTGCAGCAACCTCCAAAAATGGTGGGCAAAACCATCAGGGATTAGAACACTCACCTTACAATGCTCTGCAGCCCCAAATAAGGGCTGTATCAAACTACTGTATAAGCCTTAAAACAGTCATGTTCATAAAAAACCTTTGTACTGACACCTGATATCATCAAACTGTCAGGGCTGGCTGGAGTAGTAATCAGGAAGAGTATGTACATAGAATTAACATTGTGGTTGCCCAAGTCAAGATGGAGAGAAAGAAACTTAATCTGATTGGTTTAAGGAACAATAGTATGTTTGGTTTGTCTGATTGGTGGATAGGATAATGGGTTGGATTCTTGGGAGGTGAGCAAGATTCTAAACTGCCTTTCATCCAAAGTAATTCAGTGGCTGGTTGTACATTAGTTAAGCTCCTTAAGTGAGGCCTTTCAGAGTTCAGATTTACTAAAGAAGTGAGGAAATCGTTGCTGAGCCAGAGTGATCAAGAAGACATCAGGTGGGATAGTTCCTTTTAAAAGCTTAAAGATTCTCACAGTGAACTTCCATGTTATATCAGAAACTTAAAGAGTTTAGAAGTTTAAAGTTTACTATAAGAAGAGAAAACGTTTACAGTTAATATACAATGTGGAAAATAATTGAAAGGACTGTGCGCGCAAGTTTTAAAGTTGTAAATAGCGAGAAGTGTTTCAAGACTATTGTGTTGGATTGCGATAGAGTGCAAGTCCATATTAACTGAGCGCGGGTAATTTTTAGTGCGTGTACATTTTTCACATGAGTGACGTTACGTATGAGAGCAGGTGTTGGATTGCGATACAGCGCAAGTCCATTTTTATTGAGCGCAAGTGGTTTTTGACGTGTCAACTATTTTCACGTGAGAGACGTCGCAAGTAATGTTTGTTTGTTTGTTTGTTTGTTTATTTATTTGTATGGCGCACCTTACCCAGGGGCAACAGGGCGCAGGCAAAAGATAATTCGAAGCTTACAATGTTGCAGAAATATACACTTTGAAGTAGTAATAAAAATAATCAGAATTACAAGGGTAAGAAATATACAAATCTTCATGCATACAAAGTCAATATCTATGCAGGGGTAGATATACAGATATGTACAGGGCTGTTAGAGGCGGGTAATCCTGAAATAAAAATATTCAGGATTACAGGAATAAGAGGTATACAAATCTTTAAGCATAAAAGACAATATCTATACAGGAGGTAAGTGTACAGATGTGTGCAGGGCTGTTAGAGGCGAGGGCAGAATCACGAACAAAAGTGTCACTATCTATACATGGGTGTAGAAAGTGCAGCTAAATACAAGGGTTGTTGGTGTTAAGGTGACTGATGAGGTGTCTTCTAAAGTGCAAGTATGGTTGGTCGGCTCTTAGGTTGTGTGGCAGAGAGTTCCAGAGCGTAGCAGCTTTCACCGGGAAGCTGTTCCCGCCAATGGTGGAGAGTTTGAATCTGGGAATTATCAGACAGTTGGAATTGGTGGTTCTTGTTTGTCGGATGGAGGACTTTCTCTTTACCTTGTCCATCAGATAACTGGGGGCGGCATTGTTGAGGGCTTTATGGGTTAGGGAGGCCAACTTTAGTTTGATTTTGTTGTCTGTGGAGAGCCATTTCTGTTGGCGTCTGGTGGTAGAGATATGATCTCTCTTATTAATGCCGAGGGCAGCTCTCAAGGCATTGTTCTGTAAGATTTGAAGCCTGTGGATAATGGCTTTGTTGGCACCGCTATAGAGGGCATTACAATAATCAAGCCTAGATAGTATGAGTGCTCTTGCCAGGATCAGGCAGCTGTCATTGGATAGGAATGGTCTGCCTGCCCTTATTAATTTGCACGTGTACGCAGTGGTAGATGCTAGTGAGTTGACCTGTTTAGTAAATGACATAGTGGCATCCAGATAAAAGCCAAGGGTTTTTACTTCCCTGGATACTCTGATGAGATTGCCATCTATGTTGAATTCGGCATATTCAAGGCCTAGTTTCTTGATATTAGCAGGGGTACCTAAGATGATGAGCTCTGTCTTATCATCATTCAGGCATAGACCATGAGATGCCATCCATGCCTGAATGATGAGATATACCCTATTCACCAACTCTCTGTCCTTACTGTGATCCCCTGAAAGTGGGAGGAGAATCTGAGTGTCATCAGCATAGTTAGTGTAGGTGACACCCAGATGGTCCAAATCATCGAACAGGGGTTTGGTGAAGATGTTATATAGTGTGGGGGAGACGCATGAGCCCTGCGGGACTCCGCAAGTGATGGGAGAGGGGTTTGCTGCTGCTGAAGGGGAGAAGACTCTCATGGTTCTCTCACTCAGAAAGGATTCAATCCATTTGATAGCTTCTGGGGAGAAATGAGCAGCTGAGTCAAGGTGTCTACAGAGGACCTTGTGGTCGACAAGGTCGAAAGCCGCGGAGAGGTCGAGTAATAGCGCGTGTTCGGTTGGCAATAGAGCGCGGGTCCATTGGAACTAGTGCGCATAGTTTTTTAGTGCGAGCGCGTGTTTCACGTACACGTGAATTTGTTAACATGTGCGCGTATTTGTTAAGGTGCGCGTGTTTCACATGCACGTGTATTTGTTAAGGTGCGCGTGTTTCACGTGCAGGTGTATTTATAAGTTGAGTGTGTAATTTTTTAGCGCGAGGACAATTTCTCACGTCTTGTGATTTCGCATGTTAATCGCATGGTGGCAGAGAGTGAATAAGTTATTCAAGAAAGTAACTAAATATTCATAGGTGTAACAAAGAAAAGATTCACACGTAGAAGAAGCAGTAGCATTCAAGAAAGTTTATGGGTTTCTACTAAATGCAATTTTCACACAAAAGAGAATTCAATACTTCAAGAAAGACTGCATTTCTCAAGAGTATAGAAAATTCAAACTACTGGAGTTAAATGAATTGAAAAGTCAAAGAAGAATATCTAAGGTTGTAAGGTGTTTTGAAGAGTCATTTTTCTTTAGGATATTAAAGAGACTAGAATGGCTAGTGACAATATGCACTAAAACATTACAACTGCTTACAGGATATTCCATAAAGATTATTAACCTCTAAGTCTTAAACAGAGGTATAAGAGGTAAAGAAGTTAGAGTTTGTTTTTAAAAATAATTTAGAGAAAAAGGTTTACACTAATGTATGAGTAACCTAGTGTATTTGTTTACTACCAGATACCAGAGCCTACCAGAAGGTTGCAGGTCTGCAGTGTCTCTGTTGTTATTTTATCCAAATTCCCCTTTCCCTTTCTTGGGGTTCTCAGATCAGCTTTTACTTTAGGGTTGAGAGGTGAACTCCTGGTGAGGGTCTGTGGGGCCAGCATCAGCTCCTGTGGAATTCAGTCAAGCCGGACCCTGACAGGATGAAAGGCCCACGATAATTTTTCCACCTGAGCTGATATGGATCCCACAAAAGCATTAGCAAGCTCCTTAAGGGACATGTTTTCAGAGTTAAAGGAGGAAATGAGGGCAGTGCGAAGAGAGAACCAGGAGTTACAAGTCAAGTTTGAAGAATTAAATTCTAGGGTTACCCGTAGGGGTGAGGGCGTTTCTTTGGAGTCGAGAGTTTCCGAGAGCCCAGGTAGAGAATTACCAGTGTTATTTAGAGAGGATTTGGGTGAAGGAACAAGTTCACAAGAGGGAAGTAGGGGGAACATGAATAGACCTATAGGCCCAGTCCCTTTAGCACCTCCAGAACGTTTTGGGGGAGATGCCAAGAAATGTCAAATTTTCCGTACACAGTGTGAACTTCATTTCCTTTGTAGACCTGAAGCCTTTAATACAGATGCTACTAAAATAGCTTTCATTCTGTCTTACCTTACTGGTGAGGCGGCAACTTGGTCAGTGTTATTAGTTGGTCAAGAGAATCCCATTCTAAAGAACCTGGTAGCCTTTAAGTCAGAATTTAGAAAAATGTTTGACAGACGACAGTTATCTCAAGAAGTGGATGGCGAACTATTAGAGTTAAAACAGGGAAATAAAGATTTAGTGTCTTATATCACACAGTTTAGATCCTTAGTATCAGAGAGCAATTGGCCAGAAGATAAACAATCATCTTTGTTTTATAGAGGCTTGAGAGAAGAGTTAAAAGATGCCTTATCCACAATTGTGAATAGACCCACTTCATATGAAGATTTAATTGATCTAGTCATACAAATTGATTATATATTAGGAGAACGCAAGGCTGAGCGTAAAAGAGGAGGTGTTGAGCAACCCAGAGTTTCCCCTAGAGTCGATAAGGGAAGATTAGAATTTGTAAATAAAGAATTGAGAACAGGGAATGCAGAGAGAGTAAATAAAGTGAGAGGTCCTTTAACTAAGGATGAGAAGGCTAGGCGTAGGCAGAATAATTTATGTTTATATTGTGGTAGATCAGGACATTTTGTTGTAAATTGCCCTTGGTGTCCAAAAAACTCTTCATCTACTAACAGTTCCAGAAATCAACAAGTGGCTAATACTATTCAAGCTGCGGTGCCACATATTACAATGAACATATCCTTGTATATTAAAGAGGAATTAAAGGGAAGTGGTCCAGTAGTAATAGATTCTGGAGCCACAGGTAACTTCATGGATTGGAATGTGGTAAAAGATATGAATGTGCCTTAAATAGTAACAAATATAACAGAGCAAGTGAGAGCGGTGGATGGCTCTCAACTTACATCAGGTTTAATTACACATGAAACAATTCCATTGGGGATGGAAATTGGAGGACACTGGGAGGAAATAGTGTTTGAATTAATAGACACTCCACAGTTGAAGATAATATTAGGGATGCCTTGGATGATTTATCATAACCCTCAGATTGATTGGGGAAGAATAGTAGTAAAATTGGATTCTTATTTTTGTATTACTAATTGTTTTAAGGAAAAGGTTCAGGAAGATGTTTCTGGCAGTTGTTCAGAAGTTGTGGAAGGTTTGGTAACATTGGGTGCCATAGTACATTCTATTGGGGCAGTAATTGGAGAATTACCAAAGTGTTATCAAGATTTTAATGATGTGTTTAGTGAAAGGGAAGCTAATGAATTACCTCCTCATCGAGAATACGATTGTAAAATTGATTTAGAACCAGGAGCACCCCCCATTCCTTGCAGTCGCTTCCATGCCCTGACTGAGAAAGAGAATCAACATTTGAAAGATTACATTCAAGAAAATCTGGCTAAGGGGTTCATCAGGCACTCTCAGTCGCCAGCAGCTTCTCCACTATTTTTTGTTCCAAAAAAGGAAGGTACTTTACGGACATGTATAGATTATAGGGCTTTGAAAAAAATTACAGTTAAAAATAGATATCCTCTGCCCTTAATCTCAGTGATGTTGGACCACATTCAAGGAGCTTCAGTGTTTACCAAATTAGATCTTCGTGGTGCATGCCATTTGGTGCGGGTACGTCAAGGTGATGAATGGAAAACAGCATTTAGAACAAAATTGGGTCTTTTCGAATATCAAGTAATGCCATTCGGACTGTGCAACGCCCCGAAAGCTTTTCAATTTTTTATAAATGAAGTGTTGAGAGATTTTATTGACATTTTTGTAGTAGTATACATTGATGACATTCTCATTTATTCTAAGGATCTTCTGCAACATGAAGAACATGTTAAGAAAGTTCTACAGCGACTAAGGGAAAATAAATTATTTGCTAAATTAGAAAAGAGCCAATTCCATACCCAAGAAGTGGAAGTTTTGGGTTTTATTATTTCACCCAAAGGTTTGGAAATGGACATGAAGAAAATAAAAGCAGTAGAACAGTGGCCCATTCCAACTTGTGTAAAAGATATTCAAAGCTTTCTGGGTTTCACAAATTTTTACAGGTGATTCATAAAAGATTTCTCTCAAACTGTTTCTCCCACCACCAAATTATTGAAGAAAGGAATGAAATTTGAGTGGAAGGATCAGGCCTTTAAAAAATTGAAGAATTGTTTTACATCAGGACCAATTTTATAACATCCCGATCCTTCCCAACCATTTTTTGTTGAAGCAGATGCTTCCAATACTGTAATTAGTGCAGTACTTTCTCAAAGGCATCCTGGAACTGGGCAACTGCATCCTGTGGCCTATCTATCCAAGAAGTTGCTTCCTGCTGAGATGAACTACACGATTACTGATAGAGAACTCCTTGCAATCAAGAAGGCATTTCAAGATTGGAGGCATTGGGCCTCATTACGACCCTGGCGGAATACCATGGTGCTATTAGCACCATGGTCCATGCCGGTAAGTTACCGACTCCGCCATGGAGAAAGGGGGAATTACCACCCCATTACAAGGTTGGCGGGGAGGTAATTCCCCCTTCCTCCATGGCCCTTCCCCATTCCCATTTTTGCCCCATAGGGCTCAATGGGAATGGGGAAGGCGCTAAGTACGGTGCCGCAAATTGCAGCACCGTAATTAGTACCAAGGTACCTTTGCGGGTCCCTACTTTAACGGCTGGTCTACACCAGCCGTTAAGGTCGGGTCCTGCAAAGGGACCTCGTAATTAGGTGCTAATAGGTTAACGGCGCCGCAGCCTTTTACGGCGCCGTTAACCCATTAGCGCCTGGGTCGTAATGAGGCCCATTATCTGTTAGGAGCAAGAATAACAGTAACAGTTTTAACTGATCATAGGAATCTTCTGTTTTTGAAATCTGCTCGAACATTATCACCAAGACAAATTAGATGGTCACTTTTCTTCTTAGAATATGGTTTTGTGATAACATTCAAGCCAGGGCGGTTAAACGGTAAAGCAGATGCTTTATCTCGACAAAGTTCTTCAGATGAGGTAGAAAATCAGTTATTACCTGAGCCAGTTATTGCAGAAGATAGATTTATTCTAAGTACTACGAAGAGAATCTGCTTCTTGAAAAAATTCAAAGGGAATTACTGGAAAAGGCGATTCAATCTTGGCTTGCGGAGGATTCTGGAAGACATTTAATTGATGGATTTCCATGTGTCCATTATAAAATGTATCTTCCAAGTAAAGAACTGCAAAAGGAAATTATGCAAGAATGTCATGAATCAGAGTTGGTGGGTCATCCTGGAATTCGTAAGACAATAGAATTGGTGGAAAGAAAGTTCTGGTGGAAAGAGATGAAAAAAGATATTGAAGACTATGTGAAAACTTGTGAAGTCTGTGCTCGAGTGAAATCAGGAGGAGGGAAACCATCTGGATTACTTAACCCGTTACCAGTACCCCCTAGTCCATGGTTTACGATCTCTATGGATTATATTGTAGATCTTCCTAAAGATCAAGGTTACACTACAGTATTAGTAGTTGTGGATTTACTGACCAAAGCTGGGCATTTCATTCCCATGAAAGGAGAGGCCTCTGCAAGGAATCTGGCAAAGAGTTTTTTGCAAGAAGTGGCGCGACTCGATGGATTACCAACACAAATTATATCAGATCGAGGGGCTCAATTCATTTCTAAGTTTTGGCGAGCTTTCTGTAAGGAGTTGGGGATTGAGATAAAGCTTTCTTCAGGTTATCATCTACAAACCAATGGCCAAACAGAACGAGTAAATCAGGAGTTAGAAAAATATATCAGAACTTATTGGCAGGAGAAAGGGAGTTGGGTGGATCTTCTTTGGTTGGCAGAGTTTAGCTATAACAATTCTATCAAAGATTCTACTAATTATTCTCCTTTTTTCAGTAATTACGGTTTTCATCCATGATTTTTGAAAGAAGTGTTACCATCTGAGTATTCCAATCCAGAGGTTGAGCATCGTTGACTAGTATTAGGGATTGCTTAGAAAAAGCAAAGAAAACTTTGGAGAAAAGTAAATTAAGGTTTAAGGTCTTTGCTGATAGAAAACATCAAAAAGCACCACATTATCAGGTGGGTCAAAAAGTTTGGTTGTCCACAAAAAATCTACGTTTAAAGGGAAGAACTAAATTTAGTCCGAAATTCATTGGTCCTTTTGAAATTGAAAAGATAATAAATCCAGTGGCAATCAGGCTGAAAATACCCCCCAGTATCAAAAGTCATCCTACATTTCATGTCAGTTTAGTTAAACCTTGTGTGTTAGGAACTAGATTGGGAAAACCACCACCAACAGTTTTTACAGAGGAGAATGAAGAAGAGTTTGAAGTTAAGAACATTTTAGATTCCAAGTTTGTTAGAGGTACTTTGCAGTATCTTATTGACTGGAGAGGATATGGGCCTGAAGAAAGATCTTGGGAGGATCAGACTGATGTACATGCCCCTCAATTAATAAGACAGTTTCATAGAAAGTTCCCTGCTAAGGCAGGCCCTGGGACAGGGCTTTGAAGAGGGGGTACGGTCAAGGCTGGCTGGAGTAGTAATCAGGAAGAGTATGTAGATAGAATTAACATTGTGGTTGCCCAAGTCAAGACGGAGTGAAAGAAACTTAATCTGATTGGTCTGTCTGATTGGTGGATAGGATAATGGGTTGGATTCTTGGGAGGTGAGCAAGATTCTAAACTGCCTTTCATCCAAAGTAATTCAGTGGCTGGTTGTACATTAGTTAAGCTCCTTAAGTGAGGCCTTTCAGAGTTTAGAAGATTTACTAAAGAAGTGAGAAAATCGTTGCTGAGCCAGAGTGATCAAGAAGACATCAGGAGGGATTGTTCCGTTTAAAAGCTTAAAGCTTCTCACAGTGAACTTCCATGTTAAATCAGAAACTTAAAGAGTTTAGAAGTTTAAAGTTTACTATAAGAAGAGAAAACGTTTACAGTTAATATACAATATGGAAAATAATTGAAAAGAATGTGCGCGCAAGTTTTAAAGTTGTAAATAGCGTGAAAAGTGTTTCAAGACTGTTTAACGCGCGTGCGAGTCTTCGTATCCTTAGCAACGTCGTTGGGAGCGCGTGCGTATGATAGCGCGTGTTGGATTGCGATGGAGCGCGAGTCCATATTAACTGAGCGCGGGTAATTTTTTGCGTGTGAACTATTTTCACGTGAGAGACATCGCAAGTAATAGCGCGAGTTCGGTTGGCGATAGAGCGCGGGTCCATTGGAACTAGTGCGCATAGTTTTTTAGTGCGAGCACGTGATTCACGTACACGTGAATTTGTTAACGTGTGCGCGTATTTGTTAAGGTGCGCGTGTTTCACGTGCGTGTGTATTTGTTAAGGTGCGCGTGTTTCACGTGCACGTGTATTTATAAGTTGCGCATGTAATTTTTTGCGCGAGGACAATTTCTCACGTCTTGTGATTTCGCATGTTAATCGCAGGGTGGCAGAGAGTGAATAAGTTATTCAAGAAAGTAACTAAATATTCATATGTGTAACAAAGAAAAGATTCACACGCAGAAGAAGAAGTAGCATTCAAGAAAGTTCATGGGTTTCTACTAAATGCAATTTTCACACAAAAGAGAATTCAATACTTCAGGAAAGACTGCATTTCTCAAGAGTATAGAAAATTCGAACTACTGGAGTTAAATGAATTGAAAAGTCAAAGAAGAATATCTAAGGTTGTAAGGTGTTTTCAAAAGTCATTTTTCTTTAGGATATTAAAGAGACTGGAATGGCTAGTGACAATATGCACTAAAACATTACAACTGCTTACAGGATATTCCCAAAAGATTATTAACCTCTAAGTCTTAAACAGAGGTATAAGAGGTAAAGAAGTTAGTTTGTTTTTAAAAATAATTTAGAGAAAAAGGTTTACACTAATGTATGAGTAACCTAGTGTATTTGTTTACTACAAGATACCAGAGCCTACCAGAAGGTTGCAGGTCTGCAGTGTCTCTGTTGTTATTTTATCCAAATTCCCCTTTCCCTTTCTTGGGGTTCTCAGATCAGCTTTTACTTTAGGGTTGAGAGGTGAACTCCTGGTGAGGGTCTGTGGGGCCAGCATCAGCTCCTGTGGAATTCAGTCAAGCCGGACCCTGACACAAACCACCCAAAAGCCTGCTAAATCATTTACCTTCAGTGGACCTATCACAGGACGATCTAGGCTGAGGTGATAGTCATAGCACAGTTATTGAAATAGTGCCACAGACTTGAGGCGAGTGAGAATAGTACCATCACCATTTATACCGTATCCATCATTGAGATTCAGTAAGACTCCACTGTAGCTCTGAAGTATGTGGCGTGCTGGAGGAAGGAGTCAAAAAAAGGGGTGGCTTGGTATGAATGCTTCCTTATTAAACAATAAGCAAAAAAGACCCTAGTCTAAAGTGTATTCCCTACCAAACTAAGGAAAACCCGGGTGCTCATCATCAAGGTGGATGTCCAAATGAAAGGAAAAGTCCTGCCCTCTTTCCAAAACTACCTAACTCTAGCCCTACCACTATATAAACAAACAACAAAGAACACCAGGAGAATGACTCAATTCTCCTGGTTCACTGCTATCCACCTAAGTGATTGTGTTTAAAAAGTCTTAACCAGGAGTTTGTGTTCCACAAGGATATAGCATACCATAAGGATGACTCCCTCCTCCTGGTCCAATAGTTACATTTCTTAACAATGTATTTGGCAAGTGGTGCCCTAGTGTCTGAGTGAACAAAATTGTTTTGGGAGGCCAGAAGAATGACTCCCTTCTCCTTGTTCACCTGACTTTTGATGACAATATTTCTTAACAGTTCTTATTATGCTTTGCACTTCTTTCCAGGCTTTCTCCAGAGTTAATTTAAGGGTTCCTGCGTTACTTTGTTTACGATACCATAGGTATTGCTGTGAGGGAGACTACTCCTGAGTCCTTGGTTATCTTTGCCAGAATCATTGAGACAAGGGAGATCACTCCTGAGGCTTTGATAGTCTTTACAACAATTATTGCTTGTTCCACTTTACTTCTTATAATAATCATTGCAAGGAGGAGGTGGACAAGTCCCATGCGTTAGTTCATCTTGGTTACTCTTATAACCACTACTGGGAGGAGTGGGACCCCCCACTAACCCCCAACGCTTTCCTCACTTAGACCACAAATCTTTTTTTTTAACATTTCTTTTTATTGGCATTTTTCCAACACAACAGGCATCTACATGCCAACATTATCTCTTCCCCAACATTCCCCACATCCCATCAATAACAGCATTTCAATCAGGGCTTCTCATTTTGATTACAGTTATTTGGGTATCGCATGTAAGGAGTTCATAGCGTACTGATTCTGGATCGATTACTAATTACTATCTTTTTCTGACATCTTGTGGTTGGGCTTAGGATTGTCCACCTCATTGTGTTCCATTGGTTCCACACCACCTTGTGTCCCCTCTTTTAGTCCCTGTGGGATTGCGGCGGGGTGTCATTCACATCTCATGATTGAGATAACAGATAATTTACATAGGGTCCCCATATGTCTCTTGTGTCAATTCGGTGAATCAATAACCCATTGTATCCCATCTCCATATCGTTACAATACAAGATATCAGCCTGCTAGTTTCTAATTTTTGGGAATGTTGTCCCCACCCCCACATCACCGCTACGTGCCTTTTAGCCAGAAGCAGAAGTAGTCCAATCAGTCTCCTCATTCCCCTAGGGATTGATTTGGTATATCCTAGCAGTGTTATCATAGGGTTCGGTTCTGTTCTCTCCCCAATTATTTCCCCTATAGTCTCAAACACTGATTCCCAGAATGATAGAACTGGGGGACATTCCCAAGCGGCGTATGTAAAGTCGGCCGCCACAGTACCACATCTGGCACAGCAGCTGGAAGCTTCTGGGAAATATCTGTGCAGTTGAACAAGCATGTAATAGAACTGATGCAGGTAGTTCCAGAGAATTAGTTTAAATTTAGCATTTAGTGCCACCCTCATTATCTCCTCACAATATCTCCATTCCTTGCTAGATACTCTGTGTCCTAGACAGAGTTCCCATTTTTCCCTGGGGAATGTCTTCCCTTGTCATGACATACATGACTGAGACCACCCTATTGTTGTGCCCCCCCTTGGAAGACCTTGTCTAGTATGGGGGCCACATTTGGTTGTTCAGGGAATGTCGGTAATATTTGCTGCAGGGAAATTCTCAGCCTGCAATACAGGAACACATCCAAAGCAGTTAATTCCCCCTGGTCTTCAACTCTTCCAGCGTTATGAACCGCCCGCTAGGGAATAGATCGCGGTAACAACCCACCTTCAGTTGTTTCATGAGGTTAACAAAACATATTTCACTAGTAAGGGGGATCCTAGGTGTGTTTGCGACCGGCAGTACTGGGGCGTAAAGGACCTCTCCTCTGGATTTATGTTTGATACAGGTCCATGCCGTACATGTCAGGATACCACGTTTCTCGCTATGGATGCCCTGTCAGGTGCTATGAGGATAACTGATCGCAAGAGGAACAGTGCCACTATCTTGTGCTCCACCTCCACATGTCTCCTGTCCCCCTGGTCTCCGAAACAATAAAGGATAAACCCTGCTTGGGCTACATTGTAATACGTTTCAAGCTCAGGTACAGCTAGGCCCCCCTCATGTATCGGATCTACTAATTTTTCTCATGATATTCTGGCTTGTTTCCCAGCCCACATAAACTGTGTTATCCTGGATCTCAGGACTCTGAAGTACTCTGTCAGTATTGCGATTGGGACATTAAGAAATATGTATAGAAACCAGGGGAGTAACACCATTTTAATTAGGGAAATTCTGCCACAGAGGTTAAGGGGCAGGTTCCCCCATCTGGCCATAGCGTCTCTAGCTTGTTCCAGTAGACTTTGATAAATGTTCAAGTACAGGACGGTTGTATCTCGGGCGATGCTGAACCCCAGATATGGAGTCTGTGTAGTATGCCACTGAAACCTCCACCCATCTGGATACTGTTTCATGCCGTCCGTCAGTGGGAACAAAAACGATTTTGCTGCATTAATTGTAAGCCCAAACTGCAGAACGTCTCTCATGATGGCATCTAGGTTGTGTCTGGGGTCGACATTAAAGAGCACCATATCATCTGCATAGAGGAAGATCACCACTTTGTGTTTGTAAAGTTGAACCCCTCTATGTAGATGAGCCTCCCTTATTTTTTCTGCGAGGGGCTCTATTGCCAGTACGAATAATAATGGTGATAGGGGGCATCCCTGTCGGGTGCACCTCCCCAACTGTATTTCTGGTGTGCGCTGACCGTTCACCCGTATTCTGACAACAGGCAGTGTATATAGCAGTGACACCACACCTATAAATTGCTCCCTCACCCCATCCTGCGCATTACTGTGAACAGGAAGGGCCATTCCACAAATACCTTGGTGTCAGGGCAGCCACTATCGGATCTTCTTGTCCCACTGCCGAGATCAGTCCAAACATCCTCTGTATCTCATAGGAGGTGGAGCGTCCCGGAATGAACCCTGATTGATCCGCCCATACCATTGTATTCATCAGAGGTGCCGGCCGAGAGGCTAGTATTTTGGGCAGAATTGTATTGTCTAAATTAAGGAGGGAGATTGGTCGGTATGATGAGCAGTCATTAGGGGGCTTATCCGGCTTAAGCAGCACCGCCACCAGTGCCTCTTTCAGGGATTCCGGTAATTTGCCTTTCCGGCAGTCTTTGATGGTTACATCTGCAGTAGGTAGGGGGCAAGCTTTGCGGCATAGTATTTGTAAAATTCCGCTGTGAACTCATCTGGCCCAGGAGATTTCCCTGATGGTAGGCACCTAATAGCATTCAGCACCTCTTCCAAAGACACCGAGCGACCCAGCCTCTCCCTTTCCTCATACGTGGACCCGTGTAGAGCTACCTGGTCCAAGTACTTATTCAACTCTTCCTGGGAGACTTGCGTATGGGAGGATTATAATGGACCATAGAACTGACAGACTTCTTGTATAAACTCCAGATCTGCAAATCTCTACTGTATCTGTTACAGACAGGACACGTTCTCTGTGATTATCCAACTTGTAGCCAGTAGTCTGCCCAGCTTTTGTCCCTCCCGATACTATTGCACCGCTGCTTTCCACCCAATTAGTTTACCTTCCCTATGTGCTAGTACATTTAACTATCGCAGGTGCTTCATAATTTCTGCATGTTCTAGAGACGTCAGTGTGACTACTGCTACCTGCAGTGCACGTATATGGGCCTCTATGTCGGATAGTTCCCTCCTAATTTGTTCCAGCATCCCAGATTCTCTTGATAAGCACTCACCTCTCATTACACATTTAAAACTCTCCCAGAGGAACCCGGCCGAACCCACGACCCTTCATTGATATTGTAAAATGTATATATCGCACCTGTTAGGCCTTCTCGGAACGGGGTGTCTGTGTTAGGCAGAATCATGTGCAGTGCCCTTAGGGACCACTACACACAATAAAGACCACAGGTGGAAGTTTTACCTTTGGTACAAGCCTGTACTACTATGTCAGAGTGGTAGCAGTGGTGGAGCAGCCAGGCTGATCTCAAGAGTATATGAGCAGTAGCAGAGATTACATAAAGGGACCACAATTACTGTGACTCAAGCAAACACTGACTCAAGGTTTCAGGTAGAAAAATATAAGTACATTTATTTTTAAACCATTTGCTGTAAACACGACACTTCTGTTAGATTTAAAACCACACAAAAAATATACTACAACTAACCAATTCACTTTGTACAGTAAGTCTCAAGGTAAGTACCCTGTATTTGAATGGACCGGTGTTACGAACAAAACATGTTACCGAGAATACGATTGCGATCACTTTTTGACAGTTCGGTCTAATAACTAAACGCGTATCCGTGACATGAAATGCTACCGGGGCAAAAACACACTTAGCACCTGAGATACCCAGAGGAAGTTGGAGGCAAAAATCACAGGCAATATTTTGGTTAGGCAGACAGAATCGAGAAACACTCAGAGACAGGAGTTCAAGAGTCAAAGGGCCGGAGCCAGGGTCAAGTGACACCGGGGACCTGTTGCCGAAGATCACTCAGACAGTTCACGATTCAACGTAGCCAAGAGTACTTCGATATTGTCAATGTTCGGAAGCAAAAGTTATAAGAAGGAGGGAAGACAAGGGCAAGCCTTGAAGATGAAGAAAAGGGGTTCACCCTGTTTCCTCAAGCAGAACACAGTACCTTATTCCAATGGTGCAGCTGGTGCCCTGGCAGTTGTTCCTGTTGGTGTCCCACAGACCCACGGTTCCTGGAGCTTCGAGGTGAAGGAGGACGTCTGAAGGGGGTCTGCACCACACAGGGATGAAGCCGGCAGCAGCGACAATGAATAAAAGGTGCGCTCCTTAAAAACAGGAGAGGCTCTTCAGGTGGCTATCCGGACCACTACAGCAGTGTGCAGCGATTTCGACCACGAAGGCGACCTCTGGCTGAAGAAGATGAGCTGGTTATCCCCACCAGGCTCAAGGGAAGAAGACTCCGGACTGGATCGTCTCTAGTCGTCGAAGGGTAGATAGCTCAGGACTGCAGCATGGCTTCACCGGAACGGGGTAGTTGCAGCAGTCGTCGTTCTCTCCGCTTCTCTTTGGTTCCTTGTAGTTCCAGTGGCGACTCTGACTTCTAGCCCAAGAGACCTGCCTTTTATGTGCAAAACCCCCATTCACACAGCCTGGCTGTCAATCACCCAGCAGGGGGCGTTGTCCAGCTTGGACAACCACCTCAGCCAATCATGTCAAAGTGCGACTTGGGTTTCCTAGGATACCCTGTGCAGGGGGTGACTACACCCCTCCTTCACATTCAGCCCACCTAGACACCCAGGCGCCTGGTGGTGGGCTTCTGGGCAGAAGCCCGCCAAAAGACGGTGAACAAAGAAGGCGAACCTAGTTTGCCGCGCAAAGTAAAAGACAAGAAGAAATGGCAAATAAACCCAACCTGAGCCGAAAGAAAGACAATTTGGTCAAGCAGTTTTATGTTCGAGGCTAATATAATAGCCTAAAACAATACCACGCTTATCTAATATAATCGCGGTAGAAAAGTTAGGGTAGATACCACTGCCACCAGCCAAGTCTAAATGTTAAAAGAGCGGAACAATGCTCTAGGAGGTACAGATAAGAAGGAATACGAAGTAACCCTTTCCAGTACTCCATGGAAGATGGGGTGTACTGGATCTGTGGTAGATTGACTAGGTAAAGTTAATGGTAACTTTACCCTTTTCTAGGGGACTGTAGTCAGCCTCAGAAATGGAGTCGGGGGTAAGTCTCAAAGACAACCCTGTGCCACTGCACTGAAGGCGCTGTGTGACACACAAAAGAAGGGGGGTACTGAAGTGGTGTACTCCAGAGTCCACAATCACAAAAACAGAGAAATACACATGGCAAAACACATGTAAGAGTGTGGGAAAAGCTCACACTCTTACCAAGTGGAAAAAACATAAACTTGAGAAGATGAGGGAAATTAGCCATCAATGAGAAGTCTCCCTAACAGTCTGTCAGGTCTTCACTTTTAAACATCAAGGTCGGTCGGTCGGTCGGTCTCTCTCTCTCTCTCCTCGAGAACCTCAGAACTCGAGGCGAATCGAGTTCTGAGGTTCAAGGATGATGTCCATATATGGCATAAAAGGGGCTTTGTCCGGTTCCTGAAAGTACAGAGTTATTGTATGCGTATTCGGAAATCCATAAAATATCTTTCCAATTGCTTTCGGTTTGGTGTAGCATACAACGTGGGTATTGTTCAAGAGTCTGGTTGGTCCACTCCGTCTGACCATCAGTTTGGGGGTGGTGACTGGTTGATAGCCTTACGTCGATTTGCACCAATTGACAGCATTTCTTCCAAAATTGCGAAATAGGTCAGAGACCAATACGGAAGGAAATCCATGGATTCGAACAATGTTTCTGAGAAATTCCTTGGCCAAAATCGAAGCGGAAGGTAATCCTTTTAAAGGAATAAAGTGGGCCATTTTGGAAAAAAGATCCACAATAACTAGAATGCTGTTAAATCCATTACACAGAGGTAGATCTGCAATGAAGTCTAAAGACAAGATGTGCCATGGTGTAGGTGGAATATCCAAAGGTTGTAAAAGGCCAGCTGGTTTTTTCTTCTGACTTTTGTTTTGGGCGCAGATACCACAAGACATCACAAATGACTTTACGTCCTTTCGCCAGGTGGGCCACCAGAATTGTCTTTAATTTTAGCTTCAGTTTTTACGATACCTGGGTGTCCTTCCATAAGGGCGTCATGATAATTGGAGATGACTAGTTCTTGTAGTTCCTTGTCTGGTAGTAATAGACGTCCTTGATAGTAAGGCAGGTCATTGATGACTGAATAATCTTGGCCTTTCTTTACCCAGTCCTGCAGGGCTGCTGAATCGAAAAGTTGTTGGATTTTTAAATGAATGTCTTCTAGAGTCTGTAGAGTAGTTATGCCAAGAATTCTTTGTCTGAAATTATAGGCACCGGTTCCGGGTTCGAATATACTTCTCCCATCCCTATTTGGGATAGGGCATCTGCCTTGCCGTTTTTACAACCTGGTCGATATGTGATCACGAAATCGAATTCGGCAAAGAATAATGTCCACCGAAGTTGACGCAATGATTGAGCCTTGGCTGTTTGCAAATACTGCAGATTCCTGTGATCTGTGATTACAGTGATGGTATGCCTGGCACCGAGAAGATAATGCAGCCAAGCCTTGAATGCAGACTTGATGGCTAATAACTCCTTATCAGTAACCGCATAGTTTCATTCGGGTGCTGAGAACTTTCTTGACCAGAATGCTACTGGATGAAGTTGACCGGTTTCGGGATCCTTCTGGGACAGGACAAGTCCCATGGCTAAAGTGGATGCATCGGTTTCAACTATGTATGGAAGCTCAGGGCGTGGATGCTTTAAGACAGGAGCAGACGTGAATTTCGATTTGAGCTCTTGGAAGGCTCTTTCAGCCTCTTCAGTCCACAAAAAACGTTTGTTTTTTCGCAAAAGTGCTGTGATGGGGTGTACAATATGTGAGAATTCAGGAATAAATCTGCGATAGAAATTAGTTAATCCAAGCATGCTTTGTACCCCTTTAACAGAACTGGGTGATGGCCACTTGAGGATTGCGTCCACCTTTCGAGAGTCCATTCGAACTCCTTTTGGAGTCAGGATAAATCCCAGGAATTCAACTTCTGTAGAATGAAAAAAACATTTCTCCAATTTTGCGTATAATTTGTGCCGGCATAGTTTCTCTAGGACTGCACAAACGTGCTTCATATGGTCTGATTCTGAGTAGGAGTACACTAGAATATCGTCTATGTATACGGCAACACAGACGTCAATGAGTTCACGAAGGACATCGTTCATAAAATACTGGAAGGCTGCTGGTGCATTGCACAACCCGAAGGGCATCACCTGGTATTCGAATAACCCGTACTTGGTGTGAAAGGCAGTCTTACATTCATCGCCTTTCTTTACGCGTACCAGATGATATGCCCCTCGGAGGTCTAACTTAGTGTAGATACAAGCATCCTTTACTTGGTCTAGTAATTCGGGGATCAGAGGCAATGGGTATCGGGTTTTTACTGTAATCTGATTTAATGCGCGGTAGTCTATGCACGTTCTAAGGTCACCTTCCTTTTTAGGCACGAAGAATAGAGCTGAGGATGCAGGAGATTTGTATGGACGAATGAAGCCATTAGCAAGGTATTGGTCCAGATATTGTCGTAGGTGAAGATTTTCAGGTTCCGTAAGGGCGTAGATTCTACTGCATGGAGGTTGAGCACCGGGTACTAGGTCAATTTGACAATCGTATGATCTGTGAGGTGGTAAGGTATTTGCCTGTTCTTTTTGAAAAACATCCTGAAATTCTTGATATTCCTGAGGTAACTGCACAACTGGATTAGTAATGGTGGCCAGGCTTTTGTTCAATGTTTTTTCCAGGTAACAGGTGTGTGCACAATCTGGGAAGGTCACTCTCTTCTCTCGCCAATCAATACAAGGATTATGTGTTTCCAACCATGGCATTCCCAGAATTATTTGGAATTGCGGGGCCTTGATTAAATCAAACACAATAGTTTCTCGATGCCCATCTTGACCCAACAGTGTCAGCTCAGTAGTGGAATGAGTTACAGGCCCAGAGGCAATTTCAGTTCCATCGACTGTGGTGATGACATCCGAAGCAGTCTTTTTGCAAAGGGGTAGATTCCTCCTTGAGGCCAATTTGTGATACGTGATATACGTGATGGCTGCCTTCGATCAATTAGGACCATTGGTATAATTAGGTGGGAGGTCTGAGTGTCCTTCTTTAAGCTCGGAAAGCAAACCTCTACGCTTGTCGGGCGTGGTCGTTTCCCAAATCAGGCTCTATTTGACTTTTGTCAGCAACTCCTACTACTTTCTTGGGTGTTTTTTTAGGGCAATCCCGTAGAAAATGTCCTGCGGTTCCACAGTACAGACACAATTGCATCTGCCGTCTCTTTTCTGTTTCCTTTTGAGTTAAGGGTCCTTGAACCCCCCCAATCTGCATAGGTTCTGATGTATCTGTTCCTTTGGGGGTGACATTGGGTTTAACCCATACCCGACTCTCGAATTTAGCTCGCTCAGCCTTTCTATTCTGAAGTCGGTGGTCTAACTGGACCATTAAGTCTATATATTCTGCGCAATCCTGAGGTGGGTTCAAACTTGAGCCAAAACATCTTTGAGTACTCCCCTAAGTCCACGATGAAATAATTTGTTTCTCCTCAGGCCATCTGGTTTCCACCATCAACCTATTGAAGGTTGCGATATAGGTTAGCAGATCCCGATTACCCTGTCGAAGGGATAAAAGTTCGTTATCCAGGGCTTGTCCCTGTGAATGTCTGGCGAATAGTCTTTCCATGCTTCTTTGAAAACCCCGAAAATCCCGAAGAAGAGGATCACCCTGGTTGACTAGTGGAATTGAGCAGTCAGCTGCGCTGCCACTAAGATATGATAGTACAAAGGCTACTTTGGCTTGGTCATTTGGAAAAGCGCCAGGTCTGCATAAAATGTGCAAACGGCATTGATTCATAAACACTGCAAACCTTTTTGGGTCCCCAGCAAAGCGTTCGGGTGGAGCTAAAGGAATAGCCCCTGGTAGGATTACTTGCACAGGATTGCTCGATGAAACAGGAGCTGGGTTCCCCCCCCCGAGTCCAGGTAGGGGGTGTTTGCCTAGCTCGATTTTGTAGCAGTCGTCTAGCAAGATCATCTGTGCGTTCCTTTGACACAATCAGTTCTCTCCTGAGGGCATTAGTCTCTTGGCGCGCAGAGTGCATTTCTGCCCTAAGTTCCCCTAATAATTTGGCTAGTTGGTCTGTTTCGGAGGTTTCCATAACGCCCGGGTGGGAATTTGTAGATAGGCTTCGTGTTCTGTTACGCTCACCTGGCTCCCACAGGGGCGTCGATCGGACCCGGACAGCTGCCACCTCCTCCAACGTGAAGCGTAGTGCAGAGATGACAGACTGGACTGGACCGCCTAATCTCGTCTGCTTGACCCGTAGAAATATTCTCCTGCAAGTGGAGAAAGGGATTCAGCCACCCGTGGATTTTAGTAATGGCACCCCACTGTTCTCCCCACTAATCACCACTGATATTCACTTTCTGTAAGCTCACCTTATGTTTGTAAATGATGAACTCTCCATCCTGCGTGGAATGCAGGGGCGCGTAGATACCAGTTACTTCACTGGTTTGAGGGCGTTGGAAGAGTTCCGGATGAATATTGACTCCGAGGTTCCAGGCGAGAACCCGTAAGTATAAAGTTCAAAGAGTTCAATATGTCCAATGTTCACTCTTGTACATTCCTTTCTTGTGTTGCAGCTGGGTCCAAGGGAAGATTGTCTTCTGGCAGCTGATGGTGTTGAGGTAAGAGTCTGTATTACCCAACACTGTCCGGCAAAAGATGCGTGTGTTTAAATTGCTGGTTTCTCTCTCCTTACAGGTGCGGCGTAAGAAGTTGCGGTTTGTTACAGAATAATGCCTCCGGTTGTTAATCAGGTAAGTCTATGGTGGAGAGGTTGTATTTGTTGGCTCTCTCGGCTCACCTTATGTTTCTTTTGTCCCCTAGATGGTGGAATTCGGCGGAGAAAATGATGGAGGCTGCGCGGGATCGAAAAATGCTGTGAGGACTGGTGAGTATGGCGCGGCGCTGCAGCTGGCGATGCGACGTGTGTAGAATAATGTCCTTTTCAAGTTCGAAGACGTGATGGATCCGGAATTCAGGTAAGGATTGAAATAATATCTGTTTTCCAACCTTTCCTTCTTCTTTCTTCTATTGCTAGGAGCTCTGGATTTGAGACGGGCGTGGCTGAAGACTGGATGCTGACTGCAGGCACGGTGAGCGTTACGCTGCTGGATGCAGAATAACACGAAGCATGTGCTGCTGTTCGGGCGTGGTTTAAATAGCCTCCAAAGTCGTTCCAGGTAAGGTAAGAAGTCCCTAGAACCACACCCGAGTAAAAAATAGTCCCTGTAGAAAAATAGTCCCATCCAGGCCTCACATTGGCTTGGATTCATTTGCAGCATGGTCTGCATGAGGTAAGTAAAGTCTATGAGCCTGGTGCCTATGGCGCCAGGACTGATTTCTATTATGAGCCTGGTGCCTAAGGCGCCAAGACTGAACCCAGACAGCCCCCAGCCGGGGCTGCTGGGGTTTTATTAAATACCTGGATGCCTGCTCCCGGGGCTGATGGGCTTGATCCGGATGCCCGGGGATAGGCATCATGACAACCGTAGTGCCTCCTGATTCCTAAGTCTCCAGACATCTTCAACCTCCCACGTTTGACACATGTCCCACTGTTTGCCCATCCCCTTAGTTACCAAGTGGTGGGAGCCCCCTGTGCGGTGCGGGCTCAGGTTCATGACTGCATTGAAGTCCACAGCCCAGATGATATCCCCAGGTGGGAGTCCGCCCAAGCGAAGGTCTATCCACTCAAGGGTTGCTACAGTGTCTTGATTCAGGCCATACTAGTTGATTAAGGTGTAGAGTCGACCCTGCATAGTTCCTTGTACTATTAGACCCCTTATAATAGACCCCTTCCCTCCTGGTCCTTGATTGTGGTAATCACAACCCCAACAAATCAGCATCGTCCCTACTCCCCCTTAACAAACTTGAGCTTCTGCTTGAGGGGTAGCTATATATGCTGAGCCATCCTCAGCACCTCGGCTATATAAACATTTGTTCCCCGGCCATTGTCGGTACTCTTCCCTCACCCATGTCGTCTAGTGACCACGAGTAGGGAAAAGTTATGTCAACTGCGGTGTCACCCGTTATTTCCCCATGTCTGGGGTTCTGTGGAAACTGTTCAAGGAAAGCATTAGCTTCATCCGGAGTGTGGAAGAACAGTGTGCATTGCCCAAGTTCTATTCGTAGTTTGGCCGGAAACAACATGGCATAGCGTATGCCTCTCTCTGCAGTCTTTTCTTCACATCTATGTACGTTCTCTGAGATGCTTGGACCTTGTCAGAAAGGTCCAGAAAAAGTGTAATGTTGTCTCCCTTGTATGTCAAGGTTCCCTTTTCCCTAGCTTTGCGAAGAGCTAGATCTCTGTCCCGGTAGTTTACCATTCATGCTATGATCGGGTGTTGGGGGGCCCTGGGTATCGGCCTCCTCCCGCCTGGTATCTGGTGCGCTATTTTCACAATAAATACTGCAGAGAATTCTTCTGATCCCAATGCTTCTCTCAGGATCTCTTTGACTAATGGTTCCAGGGATCTTTGCTCCAACTCTTCAGGCACTACTATTATTCACTGATTATTCTTTCTGGATCTAGATTCGAGGTGTTCATGTTTTTCGGCCAGTTCTTTTATTGCCCGTTTCACTTGTGTCATTTCCCTAGATGTCGACGAAGATTCATCTTCAACCGTAGAAATTCGTCCTTCTGCTTCATCCAATCTCTCTCTGTGCTTGTCAAAGCAGACCTGCAAGTGGTCCACCTTACAGGTTAAAGTGTCCATCTTCCCACCGATAGACTGTATGCTTTTTGGGGCTGATTGAACATCTCCTTATTCTCGCGGAACTCGACTGAGGTGTTGCGGGTCATGGATTGAGCACTCCCGTCATGTAAATCGTCCATGGTTTTATTATTTTTGTCTGGGAGAGGGTGTCAAATTGAAGTTTGGATTGCTGTTTCCCCCCCTTTACTCACTTTTGACATCTTGCCAGGTATATGACTGTTTTTCACTCTGCAGGCCTTGCTTCACCTTTTGAGCCCAATTTCCCAGTGTAAGTTACAGTTGTTCCGCCTAATGACTGTTAACACGGGTCCGACCCCCTGTTAAAGTTTTCGTATGGCTGCTGTTCCCAGCTCCAATTATTCAGCTCACAAACTACTTTTCAGAAGTGTCTGAGTGAGCACTGCGTTTGTATTCCGATGAGTTTTTCCTTTCTCCACTTTCTCAAGTACTATTATGTTCTACTGATCATTTGCTATTATGGTGGGTCTGGATCCATAAAGCAGATCGCTGTTCCTGTGGGGCGCACCAGTTCAATACGAATATAACACTATTGGAGGGAGGGGGATTTATGTCCCTGGGTAGTGCTTCTGCCTCGGGTCCATACTTGGTGAGGCCAGTTTTCAGCTCATACAAGGATCAATGGCCTGCAGGTTCTCTGTTTGTTCCCCTAATTTTGTAGGTATAGGTGATACTCCTCCAAGCAGCTGCCAATGGACCCGTAGCTGCCCATGTCTGGACCTAGAGGGCATGGAGGGGAGAGTGGCCCCGGTTCCGCACCCCGGGACATCCTATTCTCCAAAACGGTCTTGTTGTCAGTCAGGTTGGCAAGTACCTTGATGTGTGCCCAACGTCTGCTTGCGGGCCGCTTCGTGTCAGCTCACCTGTTGTGGGCTTCTTCCTTGCTGTGTGTGGCTGTTCCCCTAGTCATGCGGCTCGGATCGATCTACTGGCTTCAACTGGGTAGCTCCTTGGTTCTCCCCCGTGGGGTTCGCAGGCCGTTCCTGGCCCTTCAGGTGGTCCCAATAAAAACCATTATTCAACATTAACAATGGCCTTGTTGGACTAAGGTGATAACACCCAAAGGTAACTAAGTGGATTCTAGTCATCACAACATTTTTGTGAGGTTATTAGAGAAGTGAGGGAAATATTTTTGCATCCATTAATAAATCCTCTTCTTTCTATATGATTTTCCTTGATTTAAGTCAGGGTTTATTAATTGATGTAAAAATGTTTTGCATATACTGATAAAAATTTGTGAGCTCCAAGTATCTCTGTCTAAATACATGATGACATGGTGATATTTGTGGACTATCTGACCTTGTGCGTGCAAAGGTGGGAAGGTGGTTTTTTTGTGGATTCCTGTGCACACTTGTCACGCCCATGCACTCGCCCCCAACCACACACTCGTATCACCTAACTGGCGCTTTCAGCTATCATGCTTTCCACCCACATCAGCAGGGGAGGCACGGCAGGCGGGAGACCACGGCGGGCAGACCCGCCTCTTTTTGCCCCTTTCCGGGATGGCGGTTGCCATGGCGCCTCCTCCACACCCAGCAACACCAGCATACCAGGAAGCGCCGGCAACACCAATCGCTGGCCGCTTTGCACTCCGCGTAACGCGCACGAGCGGTCACGTGATGCGTCACTTGACTCCGCTCGCAGCTTCAAAAGAAGCCAGCAAATGCAGCGCGTTGCTTCACAGCTACGTCTTCTGGAGGACTGCTAGGCGTTACTTTCTGCATCTTGTTACTATCCTTACCTCGACCACTGAACGTTTTCTTGGATTTGCATTTGGATTCCCATTGGACTTTGGCGTGCTCTCTGACTCCCCGGATCATCTTAACCTCTGTTTGGACACTGGACTTGGCTCTGGATTGCCCTCCTGTTCCCCAGTTCTTGAACCACGGATTGCTTTGAAGATTTGCCACAGATCACGTTCTTGCTTCACTCAGGTGTTTTCCGGAGTGCCAACTGCATCAGCCCAGCCTGCTGTTGGTTCCCCCTGCTGTATGTGTAGGTCTCCTACCTATTCTACGACCCTTTAGGTAAGCTGGTGTCACTGTATCTTGTTTGCTCCCCTTGCCAATTGTTTTTGGGCGTTTCCTTGATTCTAACCCTTTGCCTTACAGCACTCAGGGGTCCTTCCGGCGTTCCCGGTACCAGGCTGACAACGACACTCAACACCTGTGGCCTCAAGGATTGCTAGGGCAGTTAAATTTTACCTGCTCGAGCGGTACTTGGGGACGGAGGCATTACATAACTGCACGACCATCTAGTCTGACCCCTCGTGATAGAACAGCACTATTATTAATTGTCCTCCTCCACACAGCCCCCGAAAAAAGAGGACTCTTTCACTCTGTACTATATATCCCTTCAGGTGGTCCTCCATGACCCAGGGTGGCCAGTTATTTGCAGCTCCTGATTGTTCTTTCAGCTGCGCACCCGTTTCTCACTGGGCTGATATCTGGTCAGACACCTGTCTAGACAGCACCACCCCTGCTCTCAGGGCCATGGCGCACCTTCTTCTGCTGGATGACCGATTCTCCCTTGAGCCAGGTCGCAGCCCTCTCCGGTGCGACAGGCCCTCTCTGTTCTTATTTTATCTCTCGTTGTGCTCACCGCCTCGTGCCAGTTTTCGTGTCCTTCCTGGGACCGCCTCCTCTTTCAGGAAAGTTCCATGTATCGGTGCTAAGGCCGCGGTGCAGCGGTGCTCCGGTGGCGCTGTCTGTTTCTTGCTCCACTTCCCGGGGTCCTACTCGAGATTTCGCTTGAGTGTAGACGGGACCTTCACATTGCTTGATGCTGCATTAGGTCATTCAAATTGGCCAGGGAGTCGACAGGATCTTGTGCAGATTTAGTGAGGGGCAGAGAGCTCAAGGGCTCATGGCCATCTTGGCCGGGCTCTCTAGCACCCTCTCTGACCATAATTCTTAAGACAAGGGGGATCCCTCCTTATGTCTTGATTAGATTTTCCGGTATTTCTAAAATGAGGGAGATCACTCCTGATATCTGGATTAGACTGGTCGGTATTTCTGAGTCGAGTGAGATTAATCCCAAGACTTTCTTCAGTTTTACAACAATTACTGAGATGAGGGAGATCACTCCTGAGGCTTTGATTAGCTTTATAACAATTACTGGGACTAGGGAGATCACTCCCAATGCACTTCTCACTGACAGTGTCACTCTTGGCACTTCTCCACCAACCACTGTGATGAGGGCGACCCCTTCTGATGCTTTGACCAGCTTTGCAAGAATTACTGAGACGAGGGAGATCACGCCAGAGACTTTCGTTATTCTCCCCCAAACCCATACCGGGTCTACCGTGGTCCCTGTTAATTCTTTCTTCCTGGGACCACGTTGCCTGTTCTTCCTAGAATGTTGGGGCTGCTCTTCTACATAAGTCATTCGTCGCCGCTCTTTCCTTGTTTCTCTCTACCCCGCTTCAGTTCTCCAGGGCCTCCAGGTTCACCTGTAGCTGCGTTAAGGGACCTATCGCGCCTTGAAACACTTGTGTATAGGCACGTTATAAATGCCATATCATATCATAATCGGTCTACCTCGCTGAAGTCACGCTACCGTTAATCGGATTATCACTTCTGCATTAGTCGTGCCTCCTAACTCCCAGGCTTCCTCCGACCTTCCAGCCACGTCCTCTCGACTGAGAACTTGCTTCTCCGTCCGGCATCCTGGTTGGCAGGTTTGAACTTCCCGGGCAGCTGCATCTTCACGCTGGCTTCTCTCTGGTTACCCTAGTTCCCTTTCTGGCAGTTCTTTGTTTATTTTTATGGTTGGTAACTGGGTCCCCTCCCAGCGCAATATCAAAGTCCCTTCTCTGTATCAATGATGCACTCTTAAGGCCTCCTCTAGCCACCTCGTCTCAGAACTTTGGGTATCACATGAAAGAGTAGTTTGTATAACTCCCGTAATCATCATCTTCCCAATATTTCCATAAGACAATGAATTAGGTTTTGAAGGAAGAAAAGGAGGAGTGTCACAATAACATACAGCAGTAGTGTCAGAGGCTTTTCTTACAGATCTTAGGGATTTTGGGGATTCAAAGGTAGAGGGTTAGGGAGTTCTACCATGGAATGGGAGTCACCATCCCCATGAGGGAAGTCCCTCCCTGTGAGATCCTCCTGCTTTAACAACCCCTAGGTGGAATATCGGGTAGTGGCCCCACCTCCCGAGACTCACAGGGAAGGACTCCCCCATGGGGAGAGTGACATGATCCCACGATTTAATGGGCTTAGCACTTCACACATTAGAAAACAATGTTGTATTTGCTTGCACACAGTTTTATGTGGACATATTTGTTTATTTTAGAATTTTTAGCACACAACATCTAATTTCACCAACATATGCCTTAATTTAAAACAGTTGTGTTTCTCCTTTATTATTAATGCTCAATTTGTATGCTCTAATGGTATTGAGATTACCCACGTTATTTCTAATATCCAGAATGGGGTTGTCATTTTGGACATTGTGTAAAGTAGCTTCTGAAAATGCCCTTTAACCGGAGATGACATGATTTGATATGGCATTTATAACGCGCCTATAGACCAGTGTTTCAAAGCGCGACGAGGCAAGGGCGGGGAACAGAGGGAAGACAGAGACAAAGATCTTACTAGGCCAGGTGACATTGAGATAACGCAAGTGCAGGGGAAGGGGAAAAGTGCAGGGGGAAAGAGGGAAGGGGTTGTGCAGTACATGGGAATGACAGTAAAAATAAATAGATAAATAAAGCAAAGTAAAAGTGCGGCCAGCTGGTGGCAAGTGCAAGGGTAAGAACAGACATCAGGTGTCAAGTGCTGGTAGGCGGCTGTAGGGATACAGAAAACAGTCCCCAAGTGCGGGGGATCCCATGGAAGCAGTGCAGGGGTGAAACTGGCAAGGGAGAGGACCTCAGCCCGAGATCAGAGAGTAGCCAGGTGACCAGTGCAGTTTCAGTTTCAGCCAGGATTTCAGCAGGGGAGAGGAGAGAAAGCAGAAGCAAAGAGGAAGGATTTGAGGTGCTTCCGGAACTGGAGATGGTTCTCCTCAAGTTTCAGGAAGGCAGGCAGGCTGTTCCAGAGGGAGGCCCCAGACTAAGAAAGAGATCTACCACCAACTCGTTGCTTGGAGAAGCGGCTGACACTGAGGGAGTTGGAGGCAGATGAGCAAATTGCTTGAGAAGGAAGATATTTGGGAAGAGAGAGTTGAAGGTATTGAGGCCCCAGATGGCCTTGTGGACAATGTAGAGGGTGCAGCACAATGCATGATGCTGCAGCACATAATTGTAAGCAGCAACTGGAATATGTAGACATCCAATCGGCACCCTCCTTTGCCGGGCGTGTAACAGTATGGGAGTGAATGCTGCTTCCCTGCTCTACAGATACTATTGTCTCCCTCAGCCCAGCTTGCAATCACTGCCCCTGCACGCCACCCACACCTCTCTCCCTTACCCCCCCACAATTCCCCAATCCCATTGCCAGCACCCACACTTAACTGAGCTGTTTGCTCTATTGCTACCTCCTTCCTACTCCATGCCACCATGTAGACCAATAAAGGGCTCACTTCCATGCCCCAGCTGTGAGCCCATGGAGGTCATCTTCATAAAAGAGCACTTTAAAAAAATAACGACTGTTAGCACCTAATGCAACATGTCTGCATGCTAACAGCATAACTTTATGTCTTCATGGGTGGATTTAGCCATAAACAGCCCCAAGCCCTCGCTGAGGCCCAAGAGAATTGACCCTTAATGGCCAAGCCTGCCAATGAACCCAGGAATTAATGCTACACAGCACAACCTGGTTTCGTTATCTGAATAAATTACTAACCAGTCCATACATACTGAGGTGCAGATGGTTAGAAAAAGGTCTACTGACATGGTAACAAACCTTCTTACAATGAAAGCCATAATCCACGTACCTCTTTATCAGATGCTACTTTCTCCTTCCAGACTTCTCGGATTAGGTTCACCACGTCTTGTTTGCTCAGGTTCAGGTTTTTGACCTGGCCCTCCTGACGCAGATGGACTGCAACACTCTCGCCTTTTCCCTGCAAATAGGAAGAGAAATATAAGCAGGAAAGAGGAGAAAGTGAAGGCATTGCAATAGAAAAAGAAAGGAATAACAAACAAGCACGGACAAAGGCAATAAGTCTGAATAATTTAATGAGATGATATGGTATTTATAACGCGCCTATACACAAATGTTTCTAGGCGTCACAAGACAAGGAGGGGAGACGGAGGGATGACAAGACAAACTATCTCACTAGGCCTTCTGACATCACATCGTGCAAGCGCAATGAGAAGTACAGGGGAGAAGGTATGGGGAAAAGTGCAGGCAAGGGGTACGAGGGGAAGTGCAGTCAGGGCAGCAGAGCTCAGAGTAAATGTGAGGATGGCAGAAGACTACACAGGTGCAAGTCCCAGATCAGTAGTGCTGGGTACGCCAGAAGGCAGTGCAGGTAAATTAGCAGGGGAGGGGGAGAGAGAAGGACGAAGTTAAGAGGAAGGTCTTGAGCAGCTTCCGGAAACTTCAGGTAATTCAGCTCAAGTCTGAGAGGGGCAGGGAGGCCATTTCAGAGGGAGGCACCTGCAGAGTAGAGAGATGTTTCCCCCACTCTCTGTTTGGAGAAGCATCTGAACCGCAGACAGTTTGAGGTAGCTGAGCAGAGGGCTCTAGAAGGAAGGTATTTAGGAAGAGTGTGGGATATTGAGAGGACCACAGCCCCAGAAAGCCGTGTGGATGACGCAGAGGGTCTTGAACTTGATCCTCACGGGCACCGGGAGCCAGCGGAGAGATTTCAGAGCTGGAGCGATGTGGGTCCCTGGGCTTGAGGCCAATGAGAAGTCTTGCAGTCCACTTCTGGATTAGTTGAAGAGGGCGAAGAGTAGAGTTAGTAAGATTGAGAAAGAGGCTGTTGCAGTATTCCACCCTGGAGAGAACTAGAGCTCTGGAGACAGTGAGCCTCTGGGGGAAGGTAAGAAGTGGGCCTTCTTGGCAAGATCAGTGATGTGTGGAGAGAAGGAGAGAGTGGAGTTGAAGATGATGCCAAGGTTTTTTGCCTCACAGGGTGGGGAGGGGGACCAAGGAGGGCAGCCTGAGGGACAGAGGAAAAGCGGGAGCAGGGGCCCCAATGAGAAGTATCTCTGTCTAACATGCGTTAAGGCAGAGGTCGATGGAGGCGCACCATCTGTGAATAGCGGCTAGACAGTCAGGAATGAGTGAGGAGGGAGAGGAGGTGGAGGGTAGCCTGAAAGAAAGCTGTGTGTCATCTGCATAAAACTGAAAGTTAGAGGAGAAAGTAGAGATCAGGGGGGGGGCAGATAGACATTGAAGAGCCAGGGTGAGAAGATGGAGCCCTGGGGAACACCACATGTGGAAAGAGAGGTGGTGGGGAGAAAGGATTCAAGTTGGACCTGGGTGGGTCGGTCCAAGAGGAAGGAGGTCAGCCACGCCAGAGCCTGACCAGTGATGCCAAGGTTCACACTGAGACGGTTGATCAGGGTGGTGTGATTGACTGTGTCAAAGGCAGAGGAAAAGTCAAGGACAGAGTGAGAGCTCGAGTCAAGGTTGGAGAGCAGATCTTCACGGGAGTTCAGGAGAGCAGTTTCCATGCCTCTGGTCGATCTGAAGCCAGACTGAGGGTCATGGAGATAGCCAGCAGATTCAGTGTGGAGGTTTAGCTGAGAGATGGCCAGTTTCTCAATGAGTGTGCCCAGGAAAGGAATAATAGAGATCAGACGATAGCTGGCCATGAAGGAAGGATCAGCAGAAGGCTTTTTCAGGAGGGGTGCACAAGGGAGTGGTGGAGAAGAGAGGGTAAACATCCAGTGGCAAAGGAATTATTGCAGAAATCGGCCAAGGCTGGAGCGGGGGAAACAATGTTGTCCTTAATGGTTCTGGAGGAGCAGGGGAGCACCTCTTTGGATGAAATTTTCGTAGACCGAACTTGTCTAGAAACATCATCAGGTGTTGTAGGAGAGAGAGAGGAGAGAAGGAGAGGAGAGGGAAGGGTGGTCGGAGGGGGCCTGCGAGAGGTAGAGGGAGAGAGATGAGTAGAGGAGGATAGGGTGGACAGGATGTCCCGTGTTTTTTACTTTTTTTAAATTTGTATTTGGTTTATTGAAAACCTTTACAAAGTACAAAAAACAGGGCAAAGCATAAAGAAAAAAAGAACAACGAATATTTAAAACGTAGATAAGTAAATTAAAATGTCTACCAGGTTCACGACTTGGAATGACATAAAACATGTAAAACATTGACAGCTATTATTTTCTTTCAATTTTCCCAATTCCCCTTATTCTATACTTTTCCCTCCCTTAGTTTACCTTCTTCCTCTATATTAAATGGATTCCAAGAATTGATGAATGCTGCCACAGTCACAGCTTCTGAGATTCTCACTGCATTCAGCAGTATTTTCCACAACTGTTTCACCTCAAGCACTCCACACAACTCCATTTTCTTTCTAAAATATACATTTCTCTCTCAGTTTAAAGCCTCACATTCCATGAACAAATGCTCAATTGATTTTATCTTTGCAGAATCCACACCATGTTTCAGTCGGATCTATCAATCAACACCTTATTAAGATCTCCCTCGCGGGGAATAAGTTCCAGCGCAACCTCATGATGAGTGAACGATGATTTTGGTTTGGGAATTGGTTCAAATAAGGTGCTTTATCTCCTCTAGACTTGTGCTTGTGGGACAAATAACTAAGGGAAGGGTAACCGTGGAACGAATTGATGGTAATCATCCAGTCCCACTTAAACAGCAGCTTCTTGACCTTCTTCGGATTGTCCCTCAACACTTCACTGTCAAGACAAATGTCACTCAACGTAGATTCACAATTAGCTCTCAACTTTCCAGAAATGTATACCTATTATGCGTTACGTCCTTTCTTAGTTTTAAGGCGAGACTCATGCCCATGTACAAGTTATCAATATTTGCTGATATCATTTTTTGATAAAGGGACCGGCTTTGCTAATTCACAATGGCTTTTTCAAAGAGAGGATACCCAACTCATATCTCATAGCGGCTTCTGGGACACAGTTTGGGCTCCTCAACACCTGTCTCCACATTATCCCCTCAATTGTGTCCAGCCAGGTGTTTAATTTGTCAGAAAAGGAAGCAGGTGACCCTCTCCAGAAAGAACATGGCATGATAACCTGTTCTGTGGTTTTTTCCCACTTTTAGAGTTTGCAGCCATCGCTTTTTGCTCACTGTACCTTTCACAGATGGGAAATTTCCATTTGCATATCAGTCTTTGTCCCGTGCACATGGGCACTCCAGTGCCGAAATGCTATGGCAATTCCCTTCTGAACAAGAGAACCAACAGCAACCCCATACACGTGTTTCAGCCTTGTTGGCCCTCAACAGAGAGGTGGAGCTGTGCCTCTCTGAGCACAGTGAAAGGGCCCTTAAATGCAGCGGTAACAGTATTACCTCTGCATTTAAGGGCCCTATCAAGAGATGGGGCGCTAAATGGGCTGTTTTACCTCCAGCTTTTTTCTGGAGGTGAAAATCCCATTTAGCGCCCTGTACTACCGCCGGCTGTATTAGCGCGCAGTAATAGCACCAAAAATGCTCCAATGGGGAATGGGGATTTACCGTTAACACCCAACCCATGATCCGGCTGTGTTAGGTAAGCTTTTCATAGTAATGATAAATCTTCCTGACCTGTGTCAACCCCAGATCTTTTTGATTTTACTGGTGGATTATTTTTCCTTATACCTCTGAGTGGGAACCTTTTCCCACATTCACAGATCTTTTACTCTTTTTATGGGTATCATTTTTTAGACTCTCCATAATGTCTTTTAAAAGTTATCCTCTTTGACAACTTTTTGGCAATATGTGCCTATTGTTGCTGTGTTGCCCTATGGGCTCAGCTTTTAACTTTCTCTGGCTAACCTTGTAAGAACTACAGTTCCCAAGGGTAGAAAGGATCTATGGATCCCTTTTACATTTTATTAAGTGAGACCAGCACCCCTCCACCTTATGTGGAGTGCTGGGGAGATGCTGAGTATCCCCGTTCTCATTTTAAATGTAACATTTATGTCAATGGCAGTGATACCTTTTATTAATTTGGTGCATCTTTACTGCTGGCTATGTGCACAGCCCCGATAAAGGTACCCATGGGTGCTCATTTTACCAAAATGGCCCGGTCTTGTTTTTTCGCCATTTTAGTGTTACTTGCCCTTTCTTGTTCCTTCCCCTGACATCCAGCCTGTGAAATCCCCTTTGTGCAATTTTTATCACTGGCGGGAGTCCTGTGGACTCCCCGCCCAGGCTCCAGAGTGTCTGTGAAGGCAGGAAGCAAGGGAGGAGTCCAGAACTCTGCAGCCCTTTGTCTTTCAGCCTGAGTGTGTGATTCTAGTTCAAACTGGAAGGTTGGCTGTCTTGAAAGGTTTGCCAACCCCCCCAAGTTTGAATGTTGCAAGGCTGTTTGATTGGCTGTGTCCCTGCATAAAAGTCTGAACCTGGAAGCTGAAGAGGTAGTCGACCACTTCAACCAAAAACAAAGAGGGTGATGAAGGAAAATCGGCTGGGACAATTTCCAGCGACTGAAGAGCCTGCTGTGTAACCGGAGCCTCCTCTAGCCTTCATTCCAATCGACCCTCAGACTCTGAAAACGATGATGCCGACCAAGAGCCTGGTGAGACCCGCTAGAGTCAAGAAGACCTGCATATTTAGCCATCCCACGCCGAGCTGCGACCTTGCGGGCCTGCAGTACCTTAATACCCTGGTACCTCGAGCCATTGTGCAGTGCATGGTCTTCTGAATTCCGAATCTCACTGAAACTTCGTGAGCATCCTGCTGGATCTCCAGAGGCACGATTCCAGTCCAAAAAGTCCCCTCACCAGAGTGCTGGACCTTGCAAACGACAAGAATCCGACCAGCGATATGCTGTCGTCTTCTGCGCTCCTGAAAAGGCACCAAATCCACAGAACTGCATCCAGCCACAAGGAAAACCTTGCCTAGAGCATTACCCGTTGATCCCTGCTGCAAAATCCCTTCCAAGGTCTTGTTTTCTGTCACCACGACAAGGAATCCACTGACTGGGTTTTGGGTTGCAGATCCTGTCTGAAAAATCTTCTTCTGTGCTGAGGTACTGTGCTGGCTTGGATATTTACTTACCTTAAGTCTCTTGTGATTACTGTGTAGTTTTGGGGTGTTTATTGTGATTGGGAGGACTCTCGTCAGTTCACCTAGGCCCTTGCTGGAATCCTACTAGAGTGTTTTCTGTGAAGCCCCTCGACCCTCAACTAACTTTAAAGTAAAATACTCACCTGTTTGAACAATCTTCCTTAGGAACTCTGAATGTTGCTACTTAAGAAAACTAGCCTGACACTGCCTGTTGGACACAAGACTCTAGTGACCCCCCCTTCTGCCACTGAGAACACTCATGCTCCAAGAATAAGGCAAAGACTTTGAAGAATTGGGCCTTTTGCCTAGAAAAGAAAATACGTGTTTAAATGTTACTTGTAAAAGATTTGGTTGGTAACTGTAACTCTGAGAGTGAACAGTTACAAAAGTTATTACTTACCTTAGAAATGTTCTGCCATTCTGAAAAGTATATATAAGGTTGGTTTACTTACCTTAGAAATGTTCTGCCATTCTGAAAAGTAGATATAAGGTTATTTGACTCACCTGTGAATTGGTTGTGCCGCTTCGCCAAAAGTAATGCTTTTGGTTTCACTTCACTATTCCTGTTAGGATAAATGTATGAGTGTCCCCCAAGTGGGTCTTGCTTCACCTTACTTGCTGTTAGCCTGTCCAGAATAAGTCGGCATTAGGTTTTACCTAGAATAACCGTGAGTCATTCATAAAGTGTAACACAAGGTTTTGCTTTGCCTGGTCTGTTGTAGACAGACACAAAGAGTCTTCGGTTTACACTTGCATTTAAGTTGCTTATAGCTCCTGTAAAAAGTGTATAGGGTTTACTTACCTTGAGTATAACTATGTTATCGTAAAATAAGTTAGAGTTATTGCTTCCCTTAGTCTGTCAACTGAATATTACACCCCAAGGTCCAAGTCCCCCAGAATAACTGTGTTATCCTGAATTGGAGTTGTAGGTTTATACTGTTGCTAGAATCTGTGTTTCACTAGATCAGAAAAGTATATTGTCCAGTTGATATTACTATGTGATTTCTTGCTGAGCGTCACGGTAAAAGTGATAGAATCTACTACCCTGATATTACTGAAAGTAATATAAAAATTAACTATTGGTTTGACTTCCGTAGAACTCCTGTTAGGTGTTCCAAATAAGGTTATATGCTTTGGTCTGTGTACCTTCAAGCATAGCGTTGTATTTTTATAAATGTGGTTATATATAATGTGATAGTACTTATTTCCCCCAAGATGTATCTGGGATTACTTGTATTTAAATAAACCATTTACTTTTACAACACATTGGGCCTCATCGCGAGTTTGGCGGTAACCCTTAAATGCGCCGGTAACGCTATTACTGCCACATTTAAGGGTCTGCCAAATCACGGGTCTGGCAGGATTTACACCCAGCTCAGAGCTGGGGGTAAATCTGCTGCGCATTTGCCGATTTTCGGTGCTATTACCGCTGACAGTAGTAGCGCCGAAAATTCCCCATTGGGCCCAATGGGGAATGGCGAATTCGCGAAAGGGCTCAATTGGGAATTAATGTGCACGGCCACATGTCACAAGGCCTAGTAGGACCACGACAGTTAATAGTAAAGGGGTCGTTGGTGGCAACCTTGTGTAGTTAGTGGAAAGGTATGATGAGGTGAAAAACCAGAGGCGAAGTTTGAGGAGCCGAACTGGCACCGATCCTGATGAAGCGTCTGGCGAATTGAAGGGGGAGGAGGGTGGAGAGTTACAACGCTATAACGCTATAAGTATGTATTTATCCCATTACCCTTAATAATTTGGCATCAAGACACACAAGTCAGCTTACTATCCCTTGTCAGCAACGTGTGTAATTTCGGCGACACAGATTGCACCCTTTAGCACAATACCAGATCCGTTGTCAAGGCAGTGAACTTTGGTTGCTGTATTTAAATTTTTCATCACCAATATGAAGAGAAACTGACAGCAACTCTTCACAGTGTGCCGCAACAGGAAAGCCATACAGCCCATGCACAAGAGTTTGGCTGAGCCAAGCACCTGGTGACGTACAGGGATTGAGAGAGCTCTCTGGGTGAAGCTATCAGCCTGAGGTTCTCCTCCTTGGCACCCATCAGCACCTACCTCCCAGGCCCTCCTCCAGCACTTCCCTCCTGGATCCTCCTCCAGCACTAGTCCACTCCTCTGCTGCCCCTTCCATAGCACTTCTCCTCAACGCACATGCACGGCCGAATGTCACAAGGCCTGGTAGGACCACGACTGTATTTCACTGTTTCTTGCCACTGTTATTATTTCCCCTGTTCCCTTCCCATTTATGTTATGTTATGTTATGTTATTTTGCACTTATATAGCGCCTTATATACCATTGGTATGGTCTGAAGGCGCTGGTAGGTTGAACGCCCTTGGGAACCGAAGTTCAGATCAGTAGAGAGTAGGGAGAGTCAAAAGGTGCGTGTGAGCACCGGGTATGTGTGCAGCTTGTGCGGTACTCGTGTAATAGCTGCTTCTTATCGGTAGGTGTGGTGGTTGAGGGATCAGGAGAATGTGTTCGTTCTTGCAGGATTTATCCAGAACGGATGTGGCTGCGTTAGGCCTGAGGAAAACGCCTGGCTGGGGGTGTGAGACCAGCAGTGTTTACATAGAATGATGTGGAGTAAGCGGCGGATTCGTATGAGAACAGTTATACCGAATGGTGTCATAGTATCTCTGTGTTCTAGTTGAGTGGTGATGTAAAGGAGAGAGTAAGCGTGGTGGTGTGATATGATGGGTTATATGCTCTTTCAATGTGCAAACTTCTAAATGCAAGTTTCCCAGAGAGGCTAATGGGCGAACTTCTAAGTACAATTTTCCACACAGAGGTTATTGGGAACACTTCTAAATTCAATTTATCAGAGAGGCTATTTGGCACACTTCTACGTGCAACACTCACAGAGGCTATTGGGTACACTTCTAAATGCAATTTTCACGGAGCGTCTACTGGGCACCCTTCTAAATTCAATTTTCCAGAGAGGCTATTGGGCAAACTTCTAAATGCAACTTTCCAGAGTGTCTATTGGATACACTTCTATAATTAACTTTCACAGATGCTATTGGTAGCGCTTCTAAATGCAACTTTCACAGCATGGTTATTGGGCATACTTCTAAATGCAGCTTTCATTTAGCCTTGTGGTGCTTGGAAACACAGTTCTGTTGAATAAAGCGCCTTACAAATGCTCCATAAAATAAAAAAATTAGAATAAAAATGTAACCCGAAGGTGGGTGTTAGGATAAAATCTGGGTAGCAATGCCTCGGTCCTTCATCCTTCTGTTAGTGTTCTATACTTTATAAGTAGTCAACGCGATCCCTTATTCCTCTGGCTATTCCAATGTGGTCCTCCACTGAATGTGCTAAATGGACAGCAGGCAGTGCTGTGAACCAGTGTCCTATCTTCAGAATTCTATTATTCTTTGATGCAAACCTGTGGAACAGTGCGAGGGCAAATAGCCTCCGGCCTTAGCTCTCTTTCATCGTCTCGGAAGTAGGTTTCCAAAATGTATTACCAAAGTTAATGCTTCCAAGCCAATGTTAGTCTGTTATAGACAACTACAAAAAAACGTAAATCGCTACACTCCCGAGTCACAAACTCGAGGCGCACACCACATCATGCAGGCAAACGAAGAATGCATTTATATATTTACAATATTGGTTCTTGTACTCAATACCATCCCTCAATGTACCGCTTTTCAGCAAATCTAATTCATAGTGTCCCTCCTCCTGAATTGTAAATGGTTATCATACATTTCCCAACACAGAGCTCTGAATATAAACATATTAATTCTCCTCTTCTCAATACATCTTGAAGAATTCCGGGATAACTTCATCCTCTTTGCAGAAATAACCTCTTGTCTAGCATACATCATTTGAAGAACTCCGATCAAGTAGGTCCTTGAAACTTTGCTCACTACCATGGCTCTCAGTATGCTTTGCCAAACTTTGTCCCATTAATTAATTGTAATTATGGGCCTTAAAAGGCAATGGTTCCTCGAAACATCCAACAAGTTAATACTCACACTCATTGATTCAGCCTTCTGCCGACCTCCTAGCCTTTACAGGAAGCATACCAATAAGACCAAGAACTCAGAGGGCTCTCAAGAACAATATAGTAATGTACGGAAATGTTCCTGAAAGGTTCCAGACTGTGACGCCTTGGGCTCTTCACTGCTGCGGCCTGGGGCTAATCACCTGGCAACTGTACCCTCGCTGGAGGCTGCGGCATGCAGGATTTGGCCGGCGGGCTGGAGGCAGAGGATCTGGACACAGTCTCCTTGTCTGGCACAGGAATCCTGGGGAGATGCGGTGCATGGGCGCGGCCATTGCGGGATGCACCGCACATGCTCGGAGGCCCAGACACAACCTCTGTGCGCTTGCGCTATGCTCACAGCGTCCTGCATTGCCAGGCAACGACGCCCGCTAAGATGATAGGGTCGAAGGGGCAGCAGGCTAGTTAAACCCAGCTCTCCATGACACGGGTACGTCTCAATATGCTCCGTATGTTCGCTCCTCTGGGGAATTACCTAGTGCCTGTTTGCCTGCCTTTTGCAGACAGCCTTGCCCTTTTCCTGCCTGGGCTGTTTCTCCCCTGCTCTGTTTCTCCTTCTGTTTGGAGACTGCCTTGCCTTGGTCTCCCTTCTCCTGCCTTGCCTTGGTCTCCCTTCTCCTGCCTTGCCTTGGTCTCCTTTCTCCTGCCTTGCCTTGGTCTCCCTTCTCCTGCCTTGCCTTGGTCTCCCTTCTCCTGCCTTGCCCGGTCTCCCTTCTCCTGCCTTGCGTTGGTCTCCCTTCTCCTGCCTTGCGTTGGTCTCCCTTCTCCTGCCTTGCCCTGGTCTCCTTTCTCCTGCCTTGCCCTGGTCTCCTTTCTCCTGCCTTACCTTGGTCTCCCTTCTCCTGCCTTGCGTTGGTCTCCCTTCTCCTGCCTTGCCTCGGTCTCCCTTCTCCTGCCTTGCCCTGGTCTCCCTTCTCCTGCCTTGCCCTGGTCTCCCTTCTCCTGCCCTGCCTTGGTCTCCCTTCTCCTGCCTTGCCTTGGTCTCCTTCTCCTGCCTTGCCCTGGTATCCCTTCTCCTGCCTTGCCTTGGTCTCCCTTCTCCTGCCGTGCCCTGGTCTCCCTTCTCCTGCCTTGCCCTGGTCTGCCTTCTCCTGCCTTGCCTTGGTCTCCCTTCTCCTGCCTTGCCCTGGTCTCCCTTCTCCTGCCTTGCCCTGGTATCCCTTCTCCTACTTTGCCTTGGTCTCCCTTCTCCTGTCTTGCCTTGGTCTCCCTTCTCCTGCCTTGCCTTGGTCTCCTTTCTCCTGCCTTGCCTTGGTCTCCCTTCTCCTGCCTTGCCCTGGTCTCCTTTCTCCTGCCTTACCTTGGTCTCCCTTCTCCTGCCTTGCGTTGGTCTCCCTTTTCCTGCCTTGCCTCGGTCTCCCTTCTCCTGCCTTGCCCTGGTCTCCCTTCTCCTGCCTTGCCCTGGTCTCCCTTCTCCTGCCCTGCCTTGGTCTCCCTTCTCCTGCCTTGCCTTGGTCTCCTTCTCCTGCCTTGCCCTGGTATCCCTTCTCCTGCCTTGCCTTGGTCTCCCTTCTCCTGCCTTGCCCTGGTCTCCCTTCTCCTGCCTTGCCCTGGTCTGCCTTCTCCTGCCTTGCCTTGGTCTCCCTTCTCCTGCTTTGCCCTGGTCTCCCTTCTCCTGCCTTGCCCTGGTATCCCTTCTCCTACTTTGCCTTGGTCTCCCTTCTCCTGTCTTGCCTTGGTCTCCCTTCTCCTGCCTTGCCTTGGTCTCCTTTCTCCTGCCTTGCCCTGGTCTCCCTTCTCCTGCCTTGCCCTGGTCTCCCTTCTCCTGCCTTGGCTTGGTCTCCCTTCTCCTGCCTTGCCTTGGTCTCCCTTCTACTGCCTCCAGCCATTGCCTTCCTGCCTTGTTATCCAGTTCCTCTGGCAATCGTTTTCCACTTACTGGACTGCCTTTCTGGTGTTATCCAACATCTAGTGCACCAGCGTTACCAGCTTTCCAGGCCAGCGCCCTGCACTGTCCTCACGCCACGTAAATCAGGGAACAGCTGCATCGTGGCGTGGGGAGTTGGTCCTCGGGAGCCTGTTCTGTCTTTCCGAATTGAGGGGGGAACTCAGGGGTCAGGCTCCACTTCATATTGACCACAGGTTGGAATAATGAAGAACAAAAGAAGACCCAGAAACAAAAACAAAAAACGCCATGGACCCGGACCAACTGTGACCAGGTACTTGACACAGACATTGGATACCTACTGGGTCACAGTCCCCTGCAAAACCTACTGTTATCAACCACTATCTGTTGCTCGAGGTGGCCCGTTGCTGGTCCAAAAGGATTGAATCCCTAACCAGAGCCTGATTGCTAAGAGAAACATCCCAGTCAATCTTCCATAGCTCGTGTGCAAATGACGCTACACAAGACAAAATATATCAGAGCCATATCTACCAACTGTGTAGCCCTAGAGACATGCTCAAGCTTTTTCGAAATCTCCACCAGACATAGCCTGCTGAGTTGCAAAGTGTCTCTTTTTCTTTTATTACGGTGAGGCAAAGGTAGAAAACATGACCACAGGCTTGACCTTGCACAGAGTGCTCTTTTCTCTGTCTACTATGGGAGATGCCTAACCTATGCGGATGAGACAGTCATTCTAGATAAGCCTGCAGATGTCTATCTGTCTATATCCGGAAACAAATGGAGTATGCATTAATACCTCTAAAACTAAAATTATGACCATTGGTAAAAAGACCTATGGTGGTACAACTTTCAGCTGGCCCTGGGTGACATCCGCATGGAACAAGCTACTAACTATAAATTCTTGGGCATCCATATATTAAGGCCACTCCGTCTCTTACTTACTTCGCAGATGCTATACTTCTGCAGTCTTGGAAGAAGTATCTGACAATTAAGAAAGTGATAGACAATTGCAGTGGCTGCCTAATAGAGGCTAAGCTTATGATTACAACATTTCAATCATCCCTGGCATATTGTATGCCCTGGAAACTCTACCGGAGAAGGCCACTAATTGTTAGCCTAAAATGGAGGCTAAAATCCTGCGTTCTTTTTTGGGCCTCCCTGGGTCTGTTCCAGTGGAGGCCATCAGATTAGAGCTGGGTTTGCAGTGATTGAGGTCACTTTGGATGGTGACAGTATGTAGGCTATGGGTTAAAGCCAAATTTGGCAGGCCAGCAGTGAATATGTTGTTGAGCCAAACGCGGGCACATGCAAGACGATTCTCACGTAGTATTTGGTATAAGGACTTGGATAAAAATGGTTAATTCCCATTGTGTAGATATTGGCTTGCACTGCTCGTCTCAGCAAGAACTGCCTTTATTTTTCAATAAATTAGGAATAAAAATTCAAGACCGCGTGCAGTCCCTTGCGCATTTGGCTAACCTTCGGAAATATGTGGTTTATTCTCAGCAGGGTATGTTCAGTGAAACGCTCCGGAGCTATCTAGTTAAATTGCGTACTCCTCTGTTGATACGTTTTATCCTATATTTACGTTTTAATATTCTACCAGTGCTGGCCAATACTGGAGCATGGACAGGTATTCCAATGGAAGCAAGGCTATGTCGCCTATGTAGATCACAAGTGGAATCTGCACACCACATATTCACGCAATGTCCAGCATTGAGCGCGAACTATGAGAAAGGATATTCCTAATTTACGTTTTACTGGTCTGATCAGTTTTGGAGTTCGCTATACGGAGCAAGGTCACTAGTTTTGACTGCTGCTGCTTTTTACATATGGCAGAGGGCCAAACATACGACAGACTCTGATATTGTGTAAATTGATTGAATGATATTAACACTTTTATTGTTATTTAACTTGGTTGCTGATGTTGTACTTTATTGCGTAAAGGTGTTATCCTTAGCTGTAATTCCATATATCTATGTATTAGTGTAAAAGGTTGTTTTGCAACCATATGCACTTAAATAGATAAAAATAAAAATATAGAAGAAAGGCTGTCTCCTGACAAGCGTGAAAAGGGAAAATCACATGCTTAGAGAAGGTTTGTTTATCTAAAGCAAAATGAAAGCCATTTAATTGGGTAATAATAACACCTTAATAGTGCTTAGGAGTGTGAGAAACCCGGCCCTAACTGCTATATAGAACTTGATAATATTATTATTATTATTATGAATTATTAGATCCACTATTAATCCTGAATTCCACCATATTGTCTGCCCAAGACCCAAAGCAGAAGCAAAGGTCCCCTAACATTCCTACCAATCACATTTACACCCTTCACTGGGGCTCCCTCCTCCTACCAATGAACTTAAAGCAAACTGACAGGGTAGTGAATCAGGTCTAGTATATACTCAGCAGAGAACTGTTTTAAATTGGGAACAGGGTATTCTGTGTCCAGTAGCGTTGAGACAGAATTTTACAAAAGCGCATCAGCCGCGTGGTTAGTGGTCTGTGGCAAACCCTGGAGCCATAGAATATATAGAGACTATAAAGATACCACTGGCACTTCATGCTTAGCCTCTCTGGGAAAATCAAAATTATGTCCGAGTATACGTTGTATACAAAAATGCATTTGCAAAGCAACTCTTGAAAGGAGTGTTCCAGATTCTTATCATTCTTGATTTGTGAGTTTATTCACTCATAGTATATCTTGCATTGAAATAGCCATCAAGTGTTTCGACTCTCCGTATTTTTCAAGGTTGCATATGCATTCATTATAGTCATTTTACATGTATATGTTAGTATTTGAGCCACATTAATTGTTATATACAAATTGCACAATTCGGGTGCCATTGCAAATAGATACAATAAAGTTCATTAATACATTCCAGAAGGACATTATTCAAGGGGAAAGGAGGGAAGATGAACAGGCATATTGATTTATGGAAAATCGGATTCTTAAATTGTCCAACGAACATAGTAGTCTCCATTAATTTGCAAGTCTCGATGTGATATCGTACATACTGGCTGTTGCCTCAAAACAGTCAATACACTCTACGCAGTGGGTAATCATTAAAGGATCTCATCTAGTGTAGTGTTTGTGACACTTTCACTAGTGCTTTAAAGATGCTGGAACCGGGGGTGAGTTGTGCATTCACATGCCTTAGTTGTAGGTGACTATTGATGAAAGTCTTATTAGAGAAAGCACATAGTTAACTGTGTGGTGCTTGGTGACTGTCCCATTCTGGGTCTGTGCATACTTTTTACATTGTGCTAGTGTATTGAAATTGTTGCTCACATAATGTAATCGATTGATGTACCTGCAAATTGTCAAATAAGATTGGCAATTTTAGGGAAATGTTATAGTCTTGTAGTCTGAGGAGTTAAGTGGTAGACACCTAGACTTAAGACATATCCGGTTTTCTAATGTAACCAAACCATACAACATTTTGTTATCCAGCAAAACGTGCAGTTATACAAGCCTCACATACCATATGAGGTGGGCTTTAAAATATTCATCAAATTCTAAATGTCTATATCTCTGGAGCTGCAATCCCAATGGATTTACAACCTCTGTTGGATCGCGATCATGTAAGTATAAATTACCCATTAATAGGGGTCCTGATTGCAAAGTCCCTGTTAATACTGGGTGGCTAGTTGAGTGGCCATATATGGGCGAGTATAATCCCTTCATGGTACTTACTGTTTAAAGTGAGGTGCCCTGTCAGGAATCACCTGGTTAGCGGTCTGCATGCATTTCGCATGCGGCCACCATTTTGATTGGTATTATATAGTGTGTGATGTCCACGTAGATATGCAATGACATCATCTGAGTCCCGTGCGCACTGCTAGGTGGGAGGTGTAGTGCTCCTTCTATACCATTAAGCGCTATCCCATTATTTGCTTTATATGCACCTGCTTCCTTGGATGTTCTCGCAAATCTAGTATCCCATAGAACAATATTATTTATTTCTAGCGGGGTGGCATTTCTATTTGTCGGGATCAAGTGTATTGCTAGGTGCATTGCTTTGTGGGAGTTGTAGTCTCCTTGACAAACTTGCTGGTACTTCAGGTGCCTAATGTGTTGGGTGCAGTAGTAAGTATATTATGCTAATGTTTGGTGATGCAATTTCAGCTTAATGGCGTTCCGGCTTATCTTGAGTGGGAAATGTGTTTGCACAGGTAGGTCCAGTCCACTGAGTCAGAGGGCGCTGTGCTTAATGTTAGCAATCCAGCCCTATTGTACAAAATTATGTATTACCCAAAGAAGCTTGTTTTGCCTTTTTTCTTTTTAACATTATCCTCCATATTATGGTCCAATAATGTGTTTGAGGGTATGGTCCACTGTGAACGACACATACCTTTCAATACAGGGGCGCTTTGCTACGAAATGAAGAACAAGCCACTATGTACATACATATATGTCAGACATTGTTTTTGATTTCTTCATTTTCTTATGATTTATATGAAAGAGGAACATTGGTGGACAGGTTCTGGGCTATATCCTCAGAGATTATACTCTAGTAGACCACATATACCACTTAGCAAAACATTGACAATATATAATAAATTAAACATTCATGAGTATATATGTACCTCGAGTCTGAAAATGCGATGATTGAGGTACCAGTGTCCGTCTTTCAGATCAAATGTCTGCATCATCCTTAACCTTAACTCTATCTCCAAAATTAGTACATATCATGATTTAGCATTCTGCATTGGAGATATTCTTTTCCAGATATTCCAACCTTACTTTGTCTGTTATTAAAAGACATTCATTCCGTGTTCCTTATTCAACCCATCTGTTGTGCATCTTAGGAGACATTTAGACTCCATCTGTCAGCGTTTCAGAGTGAGCTCACCCCTGCATTTGGTACATTTGGCTTTCATTAGCCTAATAAATCTCAGATCTTTTCTATTGCTCATTTGATGACATTTTTGCCAGTGTAAAGCCAAAGGTAATTTCGGGTCTTGACTACCAAGATTGGTGATGCATTCGCGAATGTGTATGCAAAGTTGTCTGATGGTGCTTCCTATATACAGCTTGTTGCATATACAGATGATAGCATATACTACAAATGTTGTTCTGCAATTTATGAAATCCTTAATATGGATTTCTAAATTCTCTCTGTAATGGAAGCCGTCACTATCCTTGTGAGCATATTCACACATACTGCATGTTCCACATTTGTGGAAGCCTCTTGTTGTTTTTAGCCAATGAGTACCAGTCTCTGTTTTGCTAGTGTCTTAAAAGGATGGACAGAGATTGTTTCTCAAAGTAGGGGCTCTGGTAAATGCAAATTGTGGTCTTTTGTCAATGTAAGGTAATAGATCTTTGTCTATGTGCAGTACATGCCAATGCTTTAACATAATTTTGTGTAATGTATTTATGTGAATCTTTAGAGTACTGTGTGACTATGTTAATCCAATTGTTCCTGTTTTCAGCTTTTGGTACACAGACTTTTGGTGCACAGACTATCATGTCTGATCTGCTAATCTTTTTGATTTTGTCTTGTGCCATATTTATCACTGTCGCAGAGTACCCTCTCTTCAAAAACCTTTCGGGCAGGAGTGTACGTTCTTTATCATATTCTTCATTTTGGCTACAGTTCCTACATTCCCGATAGAATTCCCCTGTAGGGATATTGGTGACTGCTGATGTCCCATGCTGTTAGCATTTAGTGTTGAATTAATTTCTGTACTTTTACGGTATGTTCCAATCTGGTTATTTCTAATGTAGATGTGTAGGTCCAAAGAGTTAATGTTATATGCATCACAACGCACTCTGAAGGACAGTCCAAATTCATTTGTATTCAAATATTGCATGTATTCTCCATAACTCTCTTCAGTCCCATTCCATACAATCACAACAACATCTATGTATTGTTTCCACATAACAATGTTCTTTGCAAATTCACTATTGTGTAGTGCATGTTTGTCTTCATAGTGTGCCATAAACAGATTTTCCAGAAATGGTACAAACGTTGTCCCCATTGCAATTCCTTTATTCTGGACATAGTACGCACCATTGAACAATAAAGCATTGTTGTTTAGTATAAATCTCAAAAACTCCTTTATCATTAGTACATGTTGCATGTATGATGCTGAGCGTTCTCAAAATGTGTGTTTGATTGCTTTAATCGCTAAACCATGTTCTATGGAAGTGCAGAGTGCGGAAACATCTAGAGTACCTAGTAGGTAGTCCTTCTTCCATTCCAAGTTTTGTAAAATAGATGGAACACGGGTGCTGTCTCGTATGTATGAGGGAAAACAAAAAAAATATTCTCTGATTGTGTTATCTATATATTTTGAGAGCCCTTCTGTAGCCCCACCAATTCCGCTCATGATAGGCCAGACTTCCGGTAGCGTATCGTACGAAGGTCTTGTGAATTTTTGGCAAGAAATAGATTGTAGGCACGATCGGATGTTTAGTGCTCAGAAATGTTTTTTCCTCATCTAATAGGCATCTCCGTTGGTGCCATTCTAGTAACATTGCATGTAATGCTTGAGTGATAGTCTTAGTTGGGTCTGTGGGCAGTTATTTTATAACAACCAGGTGATTCCAGGTGTGCAGTACCCATTTTGATGTAATCGAAGTGTTGAGGATTACTACAGTCCCTCCCTTGTCTGCTTCCTTTATTGCAATGTCTTTGTCATTGGCTAAGGTTGCTAATGCTGTTCGTTCTCTGGGACTCAGATTTTGACATTTGTCATTTCTTTTGGAAACTCTCATCAATCGAATACATTCAGTACAATATTTTGGCTCCTGACTCCATTTGCCTCCACGAGGCAGTTGCCTTTCCATGATGGCCGCCCGAAAATCTGCCCTCGAAACCACAGCCCTCTGCAGGCTGGCTTCGCTGTGATTGGCTCCTTGAATCCACTTTAAGCCAATTACCTACGCCGGCAGGCGAACGCCGGCACACCCACTAAGGCTGCCCAACAAGGCAGCCCTGTCCTGAGCCTGTCCAGAGCTGCCAGGGCCAGGAACTCTGCATCTCTCATCTCTGCCCAGCCGACTTGGTGCCTATTTGCTGCACATCCCTGAGTTGATTCGGGTAAGCGTTACCTTGCACTCTCTTTGATTGACTTACTTCAGCATTGAACCCAGCCATGCGGCATGCAACTGGCGTTCAGTAAACATTACATACTTTTGCGAAACTAATGCTCCCCCTCATTCCTAATCGCACTGAGGCCTCCTCAGGCGCACTCTGTTATCACAGTCGGCCCGTGCTTTATTGTTCAAAACCAGTACTGTTTGCTTATATGTTCCCCAATGACCCGCACTAACAACATTAATGCTGCAGATATTGTTGCAGTCTATTGGTTTATGTTACCCATTACGGCTCGCCTACCATAGTGCATTGATTCTATTTGAATGCCCTGCTACATTGATTTTATGTGCCCAGATACTTGACACCCACTCGCAACGAGATCCGAGCCCAATGATCCGCTTTACAGGAGGATCCCGTTTACTCCTTATTCAGCAGTATGCTCACAACCGTGATTACCTTACAATCCTTTTGTGTCCTGTTCGCCAGTACGCCGCACTGCATACAGCTGTCCAGGTTGAATGTTAGCATGTGCCAGCTCCTTGCCCCCACCACAATATACTTGTAAACACCATCCGGTTGCCCACGACCTCCGCTTCTGTGCCAAATACACTGATTGCCCCAGTAGCACAGCTATCAATACCATTATTATGACTACACATATTGTTCTGTGCCTTGCCTAATGATGTCCAGTGCTACCTTTGTCTGCACATATTGTTTACATATACTGCCCGGCGCCACTGCCTAGTGCTGCCCTGTGCTGCCTATGTTCGCATATATTGTCTCTAGTGCCTTGCCTATTGATGCCCAATGTTGCATATGTCTGCATATATTGAACTCATAAATTACCTTTTGATTTAATTGCATATACTGCATATATTGATTTCACACACTGCCCTATGCCTTGCCTATTGATGCCCAATGTTGTATATGTCTGCATATATTGATCTCATACATTACCTATTGATTTCATTACATATACTGCATATATTGATTCATATATTGACCTGTGCTTTGCCTATTGCTGCCCTGTACCGTCCACTACTGCATATACTAACTAAATATACTGCCCTATACCTCTGCCTAGCGCTGCAGACGTGCTAAGACTTAGAGACTAAGTTCTCCCCTCTTATTAACCATACACAGATAGTCCCGGCAAGCTTTATATTCGCCAGTCCCCTGTACCCACACACTGCCAATACCTCAGAGCCCTACCTTCCATGATGGCCACCCTAAGAGGAGCCACTTTGACCATGGCAACACTCCTCCCCTTTCTCCAGAACATCTCACCACAGATTTGCACCAACACAAATACTCCACTCTATCCCGCTCCACTATCCCCGACGGAATGGATAAATAGATTTGCTCTTCCACCCACACATCTCACACCATGCCCCACCACTCTAAGAAACTCACAACTAGGCTCCCGCCTCGCACTACCAACCACTACCGCTAACCGGAGTGCAGCCCACCCATCAAGTTAGAAACGATAGACTGAGCCACCGTACCAGCCTGAGCTACAATTCTGTTAGAACTATCACCAGTCAGACTACGTTGCACATGCAACAGACACCACTCATCGACTCTACTATCAGGCAAAACTGCACTACACCCTACACACCACCACTACTGAAACCTAACCCTGTCCCCACTCCCATTAAGGGTGCTCTCATCAATGCCCGTTCCTTGGTAGCATACCCCACGGATGTGGCTGACATCTCCTCAAACCACCTCGACTTCATCGCCATCACGGAGACATGGCTCCACCTAGCAGCTTGAACCACCTTAGCATTAGCCATCCCTGATAACTATAACATCATCCATGCTGACAGGAAAAATGGTACAGGATGAGGCGTGGCAATCATCGCTAAATCCAACCTAAATATTAGAGAGGTCTCTAACACAACCCTGCCTTCAGCCAAACTCCTATCCATCAAACTCCCATTATCAAACACCCAGATCATTCTCCTTCACATTATATACAAACCACCAGGCCCCCTATCCACCTTTGAAGAGGATATCTCTCTCTTGCTCACCACTAACACTAAACCTAACTCACAAATTATCATCATGGGTGACTTCAACTTGGGACTCAACGACCCTAACGATAATCACGCTACCTCTCTCAATGACACCATTACTCACCTGGGCCTCACTCAACACATCAACAAACCAACACATACTAAAGGAAGATCCCTAGACTGGCTAGCAGATGCTAACTGCCACCTCTCACTAAAACACATCACACCGTGTGCTTGGACGGATCATCACCTTATCACCTTCTCATACCCCAGAACTACTCCTAAAATACCACCACCCACCAGAACACCACTAATAATATCCAGAAACAACCATAACATCACCATAGAAAACCTTAGACCATTCCTCATACCCATCACCAAAGCTAACCTCCCCATCCAGAACGACAACCCCGCCACCTTGGTAGACCTTTACAACAATAAGTTGGAACTAGCCCTCAACCAGATAGCTCCACTCAAGCAACGTAAAGCCAAACCCATGGCCCATACCAACAAATTCTCAGCAGAACTAAAGGCTCTCCGCAACATTAAAAGAGTTGCAGAAACTAGCTGGAGAAAAGCACCCTCTCCCTCCACAAAAGACAATTTCTCTACAGCTGCCTCCACCTACAAATGAGCTATCCTAGATGCCAAAAAAAGGATCTATAACATAAGAATACTCAATGCTAAATCTGGCACTAAAGAATTATTCTCTATACTAAGAGACCTTGAATCACCATTACCACCCTCAGAAGACTGTATTAAAGACAAAGCATGGTGTAACAATATCCAGCTAGCCCTCTCTAACAAAATCGCCCTTCTACAAGCAAAAATATTAGACAGAGTAGTCTGCCCCCAAATACAACAATATTTGGAAGAAAATAACCTTCTAGGCCTGCGACAATCCGGCTTTAGACCCAGGCACGGGACAGAAACCGCCCTCCTGGATTTAAAAATCCAAATGGATGAAGCCAAAGACAAGGGCAAGCTGGCCATTCTGCTCCTGTTGGATCTCTCCGCTGCCTTTGATCTGGTTGACCACCAGATCCTCACTCAAGACCTCTCTTCGGCACCGCATTCTCCCAGAATGCCACCAATTGGATTCAAGCATTTCTCTCTGACAGGATGACTAGGGTCTTCGCCTCTTCAGCGGCTGCTGACCCTATCCCAATCCAATGTGGAGTCCCCCAAGGGTCCTGTGTCCCTCCTACACTTTACAACATCTTCACTAAGCTTCTCTTCGACCGTCTTGACAATCTGGGTGTCAGCTACACCAATTACGCTGATGACACCCAGGTCCTCATCACACTCACTGGTTGCTATGAAGAAGATGTTGCAAAGCTAAATGAAATCTACCTAGAAATTCAAGCTTGGATGGCCACACAATCTCTGCCTAAATGACGATAAGACAGAACTGCTTATCGTAGGATCCCAGGCTCGCCTCAATAAACTGGACTCTGGGTACCAATCCTTCTCCATTGACGGCAAAAAAAGTAAAAGTATCCAAAGAGGTCAAAACACTAGGTGTGTATCTCAACTCCACCCTATCTTTAAAAAACAAATAACTGCCACCATCTCATCTACCACCTATACCAATAAACTTATAAATGCCTGCAGACCATTTTTATCCCCCTCCAGCTGTCTCACGTTAGCTAGAGCATTGATATTGTCTAAACTAGACTATTGCAATACACTCTTCCTGGGCACCACAACTAAAAATCTGAACAGACTCCAGATTCTACAAAATAACGCCTTAAAATGCGCTGTTAACCTCCCACGCAGGGCACACATCTCCACGGCTAGCAAAGAAGTTCACTGGCTCCCCATCCGTGACAGAATTAAGTCAAGAACCCTTGTCATTACACACAAGTGCCTGTCATTGACTGCCCCACGCTACCTATCTGACAAATTCTCTAGACACAGCACTACCAGACTCACCAGAACACCCCATCTACACCAACTAAAGGTTCCCAAATTCAACCTAAAAACAGCAGGAGGCTCCAGCTTCACAGTTCTCGCTGCTCAAAGTTGGAACACCCTCCCTCTTGATATCAGACTGGAAGCTTCCTTCTGGCCATTCAGAGCCATGGTGAAATCCTGGCTCTCTACCTAACTCGCTGCCACCTTAACTACCTTGTCTCTACCAATTTCTACTGTACGACCTAACCATATCTTGAAACGGACCAACATGTAACCCAGTCCAAATGCTCCATTGTATCTGTTCCTCTTGCTGCATACCTATTTGGTACATTGATTGTACGTATTGCGCAACGCTATGTAACTATGTTGTCCACATGATTATGCGGCCAGCTACCTAAGGGTTCGGCCGCGCTTTATAAATAAACAAACTAAACTAAACATTAGGTGAATAACACTTTCAATATGTCACACTAGGACAATGTAAAGAGTATGCACAGGCCCAGAATGGGACAGTCACCAAGCACCACACAGTTAACTATGTGCTTTCTCTAATAAGACTTTCATCAATAGTCACCTACAACTAAGGCATGTGAATGCACAACTCACCCCCGGTTCCAGCATCTTTAAAGCACTAGTGAAAGTGTCACAAACACTACACTAGATGAGATCCTTTAATGATTACCCACTGTGCAGAGTATATTGACTGTTTTGAGGGACCAGCCAGTATGTAAAATATCACATCTAGACTTAAAGATTAACGGAGACTTCTATGTTCATTGGACAATTTAATAATCCGATTTTCCATAAAGCAATATGTCTGTTTATCTTCCCTCCTTTCTCTTTGAATCCTGTCCTTTTGATATGTATTAATGAACTTTATTGTATCTAATTGCAATGGCACCCAAATTGTGCAATCTGTATACAACAATTAATGTGGCTCAAACAATAATATATTAATATAAAATTACCATAATGAATGCATATACAGCCTTGAAAAAGACAGAGTCGAAACACGTGTTGGCTGTTTCAATGCAACATATACTATGAGTGAATAAACTCACAAATCAAGAACAATAAGAATCTGGAACACTTCTTTCAAATGCAAATGCATTTTTGTATGCAACGTGTACTCATCCTAGACACAATTTTGATTTCTCCCAGAGAGGCTAAGCGCGAAGTGCAAGAGGTACCTTTATACTCTACTCAGCAGAGAAGTCTGAGAAAGACCTGGGTGTTGCAAAGAAGCTGGAGAAAAGCCAGAGAAAAAGGGAGCCATTCCCCCTGGCATTGTGAACACTGTGAGAAACTTGAGAAAGACCAGGGGAAGGGAGTCATACCCCCTGGCGTTGTGGCGTTGTGAGTAGCCTGGGAGGGGAGTCAATCCCCTTGGCATTGTAAACACTGACAGAAACCTGACAAATACATGGGGAAGGGAGTGATTCCCCCTGTCATTGTGGACATTGTATGAACAAGACCATAATTGGCAGGTTAGTGAACCAAGTTGGTACAGGTCTGGGGAAGGTTGTCATTCCCCAACTTGCGTGAACTGTGGGAAAGAGCCTGAGAGGAGACTGGGGAAGGGAGACATTCCCCCAGCCTTCGTGAACTGTTGAAAGGGACCTGAGAAGGGCCTGGGGAAAGACATTCCCCCTACTACGGTGAAACTACAAGCCAAGAGAGATCAGGGGAAGAAAGCCACACCCCCTGGGTGTTGTCTACTGCAAAGCAAAGCCAATGAAGGCCCGGGTAAGGGAGTCATTCCCCTGACACTGTGAGGATTTTGGGAACAAGATGCCTGGAGAAGAGAGACATTCTCCAGGACACACATGGTGTAGAGCCACTACGAGTAAGAAGGAATGTTGATGTTTTGGATTGCAACATTGGTTTATAAGTAAACTGAGTAATCTGGAACTTTGTGTTGTGTCTTTGAAAGGTATTGCATTTGAAGGGAGTCATTCCCTCAAGAAATAGTCCTTCCAGACCACTGGCACCACAGTCTGCTCTCCAGAAGAAGGGAGCCATTCTTCTGCACCAAGAAGACTCAGCAATTCTTTAGTTTAGTTATCATTGTAAGGCAGGGGTGCACAAAATATGGCCCACGGGCCAAGTGCGGCACGAAATGCTGCTTGATCCGACTCAGCAGGGTTAAAGACTTTCCTAATGGAGGGCTGCCCACAAGCAGCAACGGCCCACCTCCATTAGGAAAGTGTTTGCTTCCCTTGCAGGGCTGGCGAAAACACTAACCGTCATTGGCTCAGTGCACACACACTACCTAGCTCTTCCACGTCACATAGTGCGTGTGTGCTTCACCAATAGAGGGCCAGCACTACGGCTGGCATGGCCAATAAGGCTTAATGCTGGAAGGCATTTCGGCCTTGCCATGCCAGCTGCAGTAGGAGATTTCGCTTGCCAGCCACCTCGCCAGCATGCCACCATGCCAGCCTGCAGCTCGTCTGCCCGCCCACTCCAGCAAGTACATTTATTTATTCATTTGTGCGAGAAGGGCTAAAGTGTAACTCTAATTTTTAAATGAGTGGACATATTAATACATTTTGCGCTCACATCACAAATAAGAAAACATAATTAAATGAGGCTGGGAGAGAGCAGTGACATCCTTCCTTCCCTTCCCTTCCCATTGAATTTTCTGATTTATGGGGGTTTTCAGCCCCAGCTATCGGGCTTTTCCTCAGGTATAAAGTTGCACACAGTTCTGCTCCCTTTATCCTCCTCCCACCGTGGCCACCCCACCCACACAGGAGGATGGAAGCAGCACCGCGAGTCCACAGGGCATGCATGGCAGCGGGGCAAAAGGGGGAGAGGAGGAGCGATGGTGCGAGGAGACATGAGGGGATGGCGGAAAACCTGGAGACTCCATGCTCTGGTAGGAACAGGGTACAAAGTACACAGGTGCTCTGGGCCAAGGCCACCGCAAGGACAGGACAACTGCATTGCACTTGCTTTTGCTGCTTAGGATAGATGACTAAGGGCATGGAGGATGGTGTGAGCCGGGCAGGAGAAGGGCCGGCGGATTCGTAGCCTGCCAGCAGCAGCATCAATAACAGGCAGGTGTGGCTCTGGCTTAAAGAAACAGTGAAAAAAAAGCATCTGAAACAACCACTGTTACTTTCAGTCATTGCACGACACAGCAAGCAGCTTCATGCACCCTTGCCTTTTCAATCACCCACCATTCATAACTCTTAAGTGACATGCCCAGGAATATAGCTCCCCCTCCCTGCCAACCAAGTACCTGCACACACACAGCTGTGCCTGCAGCAATTTCATGCTAATTGTGCTTGAATGCGTGTGTTGTACCTGCTCTTTGTATGCAAGAAGATTTAACAGCTCGGCATGGTGTTCTGTCTTTTGTATGTGTGTCATTGGTGAAAGGAGTTATACCCAATCTGTGTGTGAGTGGAAATGGTAACATCACGCTTTACTTCCTTCTGAGGCAAGCATGTACTCTGTGCAAGGGGAACTAAGAGTGTACTGTACTTTTTCCACCTATTCCGTTCATGAGGGAAGGTTGCAAGCCTTTTAGGAAATAATGACTATGGCTTTAAATCCCAAGGGGGATTTGTTAGGGTCACATTAATGCTATTGTTACTTTGCATGCAGGGTGGGGAGAATAAAATGAAAGCCATACTCTTCTTGCTCAACATATTTCTATGACGATGTATATAGTGTAAAGTTAATTTATTATGAAAGGCTAGTTTGTTATGTAATGTAGTTTGCTCTGGATGTGACTCTTTCTGCACTGGAAGCAGATTGTTCCAGAAATGTGAATCATGCTATAATCTGTGGGGTGTTTGGGGGCTGAGGGTGATGGAGCATAGTGTTTGCTTGGGCAAGGGGGGCTAAACGCTTACTCAGCCTTCACACTTCAATAGTGAACCCTATCACAAAGCTAAAACAGGCACAGCAGCTCCTTCACCTTTTGTGGAAACCTGACCCAACGAAGGCCATAGTATGGCCAACCCAAACAGCAAAGCATAGCAGTCCAAAACAACAAAATGTCCAATCAAGGGTCAATACAATATATATACTTTAAATAAACAGACCATATCCAATAACTAAATTAAATAGTTGTCAACAAGCTTAATTTTTTCAGTGACAGACTTTTAGCTCATGGAGTTTAAAATCTGGACTGTTAATGCATACTTTTGTGCTCAACAGTGCTAAGGGTCACTCGGGTATGTGACATTTCACTCTCGTTCCTTTCAGCTGAAGAATACATTCCATCCTGCAAACTCCAAGCAGCATCCAGATCTCTGCAGCAGGCACTCACACTGTCTAGGTATGTTTGCAGCATTAACACAGAATGGTGAAACAAGTGCTGCTCCACACTGTCCCTGCTACTGCCCTACATTGAACACCAATTTTCCAGGGCATGAACATCTTATGGCAGTTGGAATTTTGCAAAAAATGAATTTTCTATAAAGTAGGGGCTTCCAAAAAATGCACTTGTACAGATTTCTATATGTTGTGCTCTGGGTCAATGTTCGTTTCAAATGTGGGATTTGTACAGCACAGCTCTGCCACTTGGAAATTGCAAATGGTTACTCTAGTAGGGCCAGGCAATCCCTGCATTCACCACCTTAATGTATTATCACCCCCTTAATCTATTATATAGCAGTATGATATGCAATGCAGCCCACTATTCTTGAAGCAAGTATCCATCAATAAGTGCATGAAAAGGTATGCCAGAGAGGCTATGTTCTTGATCTGATCTTGTTCTTTTGTCGCTTCTAGGCTTGTCTAAAAAGTATATGACTTTTATATACTATATACTTTTATATATGGGAGCATAACAGTGAAGTTCCTAACTGGCCCGAAGTACCATTGAACCAGACCTTTACCATTGGTACTCCATCTCTGTGCACAGGCCACAGTGTGCATTGATTCACTGCTTGTGCTCTAAAGATGTCCCTGCCAATGTCCAGTGCTGTAAAAAAAGAAAATTGACCAGGAGCAGCGTCAGTTTAAGGTTGAATGGACTGAAAGGTTGTTTTCATTGCGTCCAAACCTAACGTGTACTTGTGCCTTATTTGCCTCAAGTGAATTGAAGTCCCCAAGGATTAGAATATCTGTCGCCATTGTGAAACAAAGCATTCACAATATAAGGATTTGCAGGGGCAAGCGAGAATAAAGAAAGCAGGGGAGCTAAACACACAAGTGACTAAGCAACAAGGTGTTTTTGAGCAGAAAAAAAAGAATCTGAATATGCAACCTTAGCTAGTTATACGGTTGCACAGCTTATTGCCAGGCCAGCATGGCCTTTCGCAGATGGGGATTCTGTAAAAGACTGCCTGATGGACTTTTGCGAGGCAGTGTTTAAAGAAAAAAAAGATGCTTTTGCGGATGAGTATCCAGCGGTGTATTGCAGACATGGCTGATAATTGTTACAGCCAACTGAAAATGCAATGTAAGATCATACAATTCTTTTCAGCTACCATTGATGAGAGCACAGATGCAAGTGGCACAGCCCAGCTCTTAATTTTCATTTGTGGGGTCAACAACGAATTCAGAATATTTCAGGAACTGGCTTCCCTGGTTTCTTTGCATGGCAGAACTACTGGTGTTGACATTTTTTATGCTTATCAAAAATTCATTGATGATTTAAATTTGCCATGGGATAATTTGGTAGGCGTGGCTACTGATGGGCCTGTTATGTTATTTTATTTGTATAGCGCCAAAGTCCTAGGGCGTCCAGGTGCTTAAACAGAAAGAACAAAACTATGTGGGAGAAGCATCCAACATCTCAGATGTTTACATAAACATTCTGTGCACACCCTAAGTTGGAACCTGTTTGTCTTACTTGTACTCCCTGCCCCTTTCTGTTCACTGCCTTTGTTGCCTGTCTGTAGTTATTGCCTATGCTTTCTTGTAATCTTGGGATCTGGGAAGGCTGGGCTAGGTTGGAGGGAGCCCATGGGAGAAGAGAGAGGGATGTCCCTTAGAGTGAACCTACCTCAATCTACCCAGAATAAGAAACCACACATTACCATCGGTTTAGAAAAAACCCTTGAGCTTTCCTTAAAAGTCTGAGTAATTAAGGCAATCTTTGGTATTAGAGAGATGAGAGCAAGGGCAGAGGTTTGGAAACATTGAGAAACTGATGCTCAAAGAAGGCAGACCAGAGGTTCACAAAAAGGAATCAGGAGCAGATATTAACAATACAGCAAAAGAAGCAGCTGATTGAAAAAAGGAAGGAAGCGGAAGGTCAAAATGAGGTGAGAAATCCGGGTCAAGAAAAATAAATGAGAAATAGTGTTTACAGAGAAAAGAAGGTGAAGAGGAAGTAGATGAAGTAAAAAGGGAACTGCTGCCACAGCAGTGGAAGTTCCATCTTACCTTTCCTTCGAAGAATTCACTTTCTTTGAGTATCCTCGAGCCTAGCTCTGAGAGGAGCACATCCACCAACTCATCACTGTTCCTCCCCTCGGACACGGTGATCCAGTTGTCATACCCTCCTGGCAGAACCTCTGCAAGAAGTTAAGTGTCATTTTTAAGCTTACAAAAAGAAATCATGTTTATCAATGTCAAAGGTTGTTTTGGATTCTCCACTTCTAAGACATGATGAATATGCGTTTACAGTTGAAATAGCAGAGGTTTCTAGAGAGCATGTTATATCACAAATATCAGGATGCCAAAGCATGTGCATTAAGAGTCACCCGCATACTTTAATGATCCTCCTTGAATTGTCGTTTGGAGAGAGTGCATTCCTCTATTCAGCAATGCAACATATGGGTAACAAGCAAGGTTTGACTAGTTAGTACAATTTACTTACCCTGGTGATTCTTTTGCTGTTCGCCCATGTCCCCCAAACTCTAGACTCGTGGGACATTCACTCTGCAGTGCGGAGACTTGAATATTTTTCTGCGTCCGTCAGAAAAATAAATCTAAAAGTTAAGGAAAGCTTGAAGTAGGTGCGTGGCTGTGCCTGGGCCTAGGCCCTGCCTTTCTCACCCACCAGCTTCCCTTCTCCAGTACTTTTCCTCTCTGCCCATGCCATGAAGGTTAACCTTATTCTGAGGGGAAGGGGGAAAGATGGTTGGTCACATGGGGGCTGACCTTACAACTTCACTCCTTACACCAAACATTTCAGTTTCTGAGCACATGAGGTTATGATTTGAACTCTCGCAAGCTGAGCCAGTCCAGATATCCACATGCACAACTTTGGTCCCTGAAGCATCCCCTTAATGCAGTATTTAGAGTGGTCAAAACCTTTAAGCTGAGGCTTTCTGCTGGCCTATAAAAATGTCGTCAATGATTTCCCTGTACGTTTGAAATAGTTGGTGTTGAAGCAGATTTCATAATTGGCCTTACAAACGTTTCTATTTTAGCAAATGTAGATGAATAGAAGAATAACGTATTTATTATCGTATATTGTGTTTCTGTTTCCATTCATTTTCATTACAGAGCTTTTTGTATTACGTAAGTGGAATGTGGAAGGTGCTGAGTAAGCCTTTTGTGCGAGGGAGCCATTGATGCACGTGATGTAAACTGGCTGAGGACTTGTGTATGAACTAATGGAAAATCATACCAGCACATGTAAAGAGGAAAGATTCAGGTCAGGTGATCAACATGTGAGAGACATATGTGTCGATGACTGACTTATCTTCCCACCTTTATGAACTGAATACTGTAGGTAGGCCTCCTGCCAAGACCTAACGATTACACTTAAGAGTGTGGAAGAATCTTGGATGGTTTTGTTTGTGCCATTCGGACTTTACCTATGAAGGTGGAGGTCTTGTGGGTGGGGAGATTGTTGCAGGATTGTCTCTGGTGGGGTCAACATGTAGTTCCGTTGATTGTCTTGCAAGACAATAAAGCAGTGTCTTTCTTTGCTACTACCCGAGAATGATTGCTTGACCTCGGTTTTTCCAACAGTGGTTTCCGATGAAAGTTGGCTACGACTGAATAAATAATTTTCCTGGGCTATCGTAATCAATTCATATAAGGCAACTCTCCCCATGAATTAAAAGGCACATTTTTGAAAATTGTTTTAAAGTTTTTTCACAATTTAGCAAAGTTATTTTTCATCAAGATGCGTAAATTAAAATGAAGATCAATTTCCAAGTTTTGCAGTCTCAGTGTTCTCATCAAATCTCTCTTAGGTTGCTTATGTGTTAACAGGAGTATCCCTGCTTTAATCCAATTAATTTGATATTCAAAATACAGGCCATATTTCTTCACTACACAAAAACATGTTCGGTACATCAACTAAGGCTTTTAAGTGTGAAAAGAACATCAACATAAAACAAATGTTTGTTTTGCACATTTCACAGAATAATTCCCTCAATTACTGGGGAGAAGCTGATCTTGAAAGCAAAATGCTCTAAAACTATAGCACAAAGTAAGGGGATTAAATGGCACTAATGGCAAGTTGCCATAATTAGGGAAAAGGCGTGGATATAAACTTGCGAGCTTGCTGAAGTCTCTGTTGCGGTTGATGTTGGTAGCAGTACTCCTGAAACTAAGATAGTACCTTTCTCTTGTATGAAATGAATAGGGGTGATGCAACATAATCACCCTGGGTTGCTCGTATTATGGAACCCTGTGTTGAACATGTCTTCATGGTATGCTGAAAGGCAAGCCCCTGCCCTGTATGACATTTCTGGATTCTTTCTGCTTATCCTCAGGGAAAAATGAAATCGGCATATAAATCATTTCCCACTGATCCCTCTCACCGCTTGTTAGCATAGGAGATAATGATGAGAGAAGTTTTTGTTGATGTTCTGCGGCCTCAGCCCATCTTTCTTGCTAGAGACTTCATGGAGACTGGATGTTTTGAAATTTGTCAAGCTGCAGCTCAGGTGCTGGCAGGGCAGGGGTCTTAACGATCCAGTACTTTTCTCCCAGATATTAAGAACCATCAGCTTTTTCCCTCTCCTGTTCCAGGGCAAACAAATACCTGCCTTCTTTGATTCATCTTGGATCTAGAGCCTGCATGCATTAGTCACTACCTGCATCAGAGGAATATATGATACAGAGTGATACAGATTCATCAAAAGTTGAGCCCCTATGTAGTGTTGGAATAGGGATGCCTTTGTGTGTAATATAGGCATGCAAGAAATAGTCCTGAGGGGCTGAAGGACATTTCCAAGGAGGGTCTTCTGGATTTGACTCATCTGTAGTATCCAACTCATCCCCTCCATCTGGGCATGACACACCCTGCATTTTTACCAGATAGAGATTTATCTCTATGTTAATTTCTTCCAGAATTGGGGAGATTGCACCCTCTTTTTAGTGAGTCTGATCTCAATAGCTTTGACATTATTCTGTGCTCACTGTTCTGCAGTATTTTGCTTACGTTGCAACCGTGAGGACGGTCCTGAGGTAGCCAATGGTGGCCTTTCATCCTTCGCCGTTGGTAGAGATAGCATTGATACAAAGCTTCCAGATGTCCATGGCACTAACACTGCTGGCTCACGTGTTATTAAAGAACACAGTGCTGATACGGCAGACGTTGAAGGCACTGATGTTGGAGTTCTCATTAGCAATTTAGCTGACAGAGAGGGTTTTGGTGTCATGTCAGCTGACATCAGATTAGACAGTGAAACAAAGAATATATCAAGGCACTCTCATTTCTCTCTTTTCTCATCATCAGAGAAAATCCAGGATTTCACATCATGTATTTGACAAAATTAAAATATGGATGCTGACATGGTACAAATGCATTCGCTTTTGAAGTCCTGAAGACGACTTCATCAGATGGTAATCACATACTGAAACTGTGATGGACATTTCTTTTACAAAGAAATAAGTGATTATGTTCAGTTTAAGGCAAATTTGATGTAGGAAGAATGTGTGTACTTGGATGGCACCTTATCTTCAGGCCAATTTATTTTTTATTTTTTTTTTGTGTACGGTTTACAAAAGAAACCTTTACAAACGATATCCTTAAATACAGAAAAAAAAAGAAAAAAAAGCAAAATAAAAGGAATCATACATTACTGTTACGTTGCATATTGATTTCATTTCATTACCAAGATAAAAAAAACACATACAGATCCACATATCCTTCTTCTATCAGTGAGTAACATATAAAATCAGTTAAAAATTCAGTGCACATAAAAAATAATGTAGACACAGATTTGGTGGTTAGAAGGGGAGAAAGAAAAATCCCTTTACATAAAAAGAACAAATTTAGCAGCAGTATCAGTTAAAATTCCAAGGTTTGTATACATACATGATAGACTTGGTAGTATTTAAAGGTGGAATTCATCAAACAAATTGGTCAAATGGGAGGGGGATAGAGATCAAGAGACTTAATAAAACCCGCCACAACGAGACCGTCTTTAATTTTATAAATTGATAGAGACTGGGACCAAATAACATTCTCTGCCCCCAAAAGACCCAGGGTATTGAATCTACCCAAGTATATATCTCTAAGTGCTTTCGGAGCAGTATATTCTAAAAAAAAATGGCGTGTAGATTCAATTACCCCGGGAGTGTGACAAAAACGACATAAAATGTCCAGATCACTAATCTCCTTCCTTCTATAGAGAACTTCTTTAGTAGGTAGGAGATTCCATCTGAGTTTGAGAAGAAGTGAGCGGTAATAGCGGCTGGGAAATTGAGTTAAGATAAAAGACAGGCAGCCTCTTTTCTTATGGTCAAATTGCAAATCACTGAGAGATGGGTAAGAATGCAATTTTTCCAGCGTATTACTCCAATCGCTAGTGAAGAGACATTCTTTTACTTTGTTGGGGTTGGTTAATAGGGTATCCCTGTCAGTAGAAAGGTCTGATAGAGTCTTGTCGCAGAGGACACTAAATCTCGAAATAAATATGTTTCGGTCTGGTGATCCCCGTGAGAAGAGCATCTTACCAACATCAACATAAAGGGTATCCTGTTTCGGAGAGAGCAGAGCAGAGACAAGTGTCAGAACTCTCCATAGAATTCTAGCTCGCAGAAAGACTAGACCCAATTCATACCTTATGGCAACTATTGGAACACAATTAGGCAGCTTAATAACTTTTCTCCAGAAGATACCCTCAAGGGTGTCCCAGAAGGTGAAAAGAACAAGATAATGCAGTTCCATTCCGTATATTAGTTTTGGAATAACCTTTCCCTTGAAGAAATCCACTACAGGTTTGAAGGAGAACATGCCGTATTTACTATCCAGCTTAATAGATTGAGAAATAAGCGGAATTATTTTGTGTCTAAGAGAATGTCTTGTTTCAATGGCCGATGGTTGGGCCAGAATGAGGAATCCCAAATAGACAATTTTGTGTGCTCTAATGATATTTCTACCACCAATTTTCCATACTTTTTTATTACCCTCTCTCCCTCTAGAGAAGACCATTGTTCGAGTTTTACTTGGGTTAATTTTTAACCCATTAATTACGGCATATTCTTCAAATTTACAGATAAGCCGACTTTGGTGTGATCAAAAAGGAGAAAATCGTCGGCGTAAGCCAGCCATGAGAGCCTGAGATCCCCCAATTTTGCATTTACCATGCCTGTACTTTCAAGGAATTCCCCTACGTCTGCCATGTATAGGATAAAAAGGCATGGGGCTAGCGAGCAGCCTTGTCTAACCCCAATACGAGTCCTTATCCTTCTAGAGAGGGTACCTTTGAGATCGATCCTAATATGGACCCCCGAATTCTCATACATTGCCATAATTAAAGTGAGTAGACCTGCCGGAATCCCCCATTTAGTTAGTTTTTCCCAGAGTCTCAACCTAATTACTAAATCAAAAGCCTTCGATAGGTCGATTGAAGCCACATAGAGAGAGCCACCATATTCTCCCCATGTTGAACTTTGAAGGGCAGTTAGAATAAATCCATTAAGATTAGTTGAGTGTCCAACCCTAAAGCCTGTTTGTTGCTTTGGGAGAATATTATTTTCCTTAATCCAGACATTAAGGTGCCAAAGGAGCATAGCAGCTAAAAGCTTGCAGTCCGCATCAATAAGGGAGATTGGTCTATAATTCTTAACCAATGACTGTAGACCTCTCTTAAAAATGGGAACAATATGGGCGGTCTGCCAGCTAGATGGAACATTACCAGAATTAACTACATCTTGGAATAAGAGACAGAGGAGTTTAGCCCAAATTTCAGGTTACGCTTTAAGTGTGTTATTTGTTAAGCCGTTAGGGCCGGGGGCCCTCGATTTCTTAGCTTTGACAATAAAGCCTAGTATTGTTTCATAGTCAATATCGGGCTTCCAAGTATCATTAAGCGCATACTCCCTTTTTTCGCAAAGCTCTGGGCCCTCTCCGCCCATATCAAAAAGTTCAGTGTAATGCGCGACCCATTTGTCCTCAGGAATAGCATTCAACTGGTCGGCCACCGCCCCATCATCCTGGCCAGAAAAAAGCCCTAAAATCTCTTGACAAGGACTTTAAGCATAAGCTCCGCGTCATTTTGTAACAGACTAGATTTTCTGTATTTGCAATAATTTCTATATTTTTGACGGAGAGCTCTAATTTTTGTTTTTTTGTTATCCCATTGAATATCAAGGAGTTGGACCTCTCTAATAAGTTTTCGAGTGTGGGCCTTTTTACTGGCCAACTCCTGATCGAACCTATCGGCATGGGATTTCCTAGGAATACCCTTCCTTAGTGAACCAGAGATGCTGCTGTGCAAAGCATTAAGAAAGATATCAAAGTATAAGTTATTAAATACTGCGTGTTTCCAAGAGAGAGAAGTGTGATTAAATGAGTAAATCAATTTATAATTAAGTAGATTAATATTGTCAGGAGACCAACGTACCCCTGACCCTTGTCCCACGATTTTGAGATGGCATGGCCCCCCTGCGGGCAGATGCTTCATGGGTAAAAGAGAAGAGAATGTAACCAGCAGTGACCCGTGATCACTCCAAGGGTTAAAGGAGACCTTGACCTCAGAGGAGAGAAGGGACAGAGAGTGATCTACATAGACATAGTCAATGATGGTCGATGAAAGACCTCTATGCCATGTAGGGCAGAGTGGAAGAGAAGCGTCAAAAGACCCGTTAAGGCAGGTTAGGCCTACCAAGTCCAAAGCGAGATTCCAAAGTCTACCCCAAACATATTTCTGGCCTTGCTGATTGTCATCCTCCAAAGCCAAACCCATGTCGTCATAGTTGGCCTCGGAAGAAATGGAACAGTCAGAGTTAAAATCACCAGCCAAGATCAATTTCCCCCTGGGATGTAGGGATCTCCATGAAATTACCATATCTGTTAAACATTCTAAAAAAGGCTCAAGGGCAGCCATGCCTTTCTGCCAGTATACATTAATCAAAAGGAGATTAACCAGTTGATCCAGGGAGGAGGCCTCCATAGCTAAAACACCAAATGGATTATCCGGAAGAACCTTATTCCTGAAACCAAGAGAAGCCCTGAATCCAATGAGGAGACCCCCAGAGGTACTTCCTCCTAAACTAGGCTTAGCATTTTGGGAATGGATATCAAATCCATCAACAACGGGAGGAGAGACTAACCAAGTTCCTTGTAAGAAAAAGCAATCTGAGGCAGTAATCATAAGTGCTGTCTCAGTATTCGTGAACATATGAGAATTTCCCCTGGAATTCCAGGAAAGAAAAATAAATTCATTCGGGACCTTAATATTGATAAGAGTACCAGGGCAATCAAAAGAGTGCTCATTTCCACAAACCTGAGGTGACCTGGGCCCAGTTTCTAGCATTCCCATTAAATCTGGGCGTAAATTGCCTCAGTTGAGGCTGTGAGGCTCTTTCTGGGAAATAAACCATAGTCAGGTTTCCCCTATATTCTTCACACCCACCATTTTTTCCAGAATTAGGATTGGGTTGTAGCAAATTTGCTTCAAAGCCAAGCTGCATTAAACCTTCCCTTTATCCCATTATAAGTTCTAGTACCACTCTAGATTTCAGAATAATGTTACTCATATCCACACGTCCTTGAGTAGGAAAGAAAATACTTTCCATGTCATAACTAGAGATAAGTGAGAGTGAAGGAAGTTGGTGGAAGATTTTTAAAATATTTCCACGATTAAGATAAATAGGCATACCTTGACCCCATAAACTAATTTCGATAGACTCTTTAACCTCAGTTGATTGGGGTAAAGAGTCAGTAATACTTTTTGTAAATTGACTCAGAAAGTCAGCTTCCAGATCAGTACCCCTAGCGCCCCTTAATATAGTCCTATTTTAGGTAACGTGAGGTCCTACAGGAAATCTTTCATGCAGATTGGGAGAATTCCTATTTTGGGTAGGTTCGGGTCCATTGGGAGGACCTACACAGCCACTTGAGGGCTTTGGGTGAACAGAGTTAGAAGAGTTGGGAACATAAAGACCCTCCACTTGTCTAAATCCCATAAGACACTCTTCCATTATAGACTCTGTGCTGGTCAAGTGACCATCGGAATGGCAGAGTAGGTGACCATCTGTGGGAGGAAAAGTTGTTATGGGAACCCTAACCTGAGATAAGCCTGAAGTCAAATTAAAATCCACCCCAGTAAGAGAGTTTGAGCTCACAAACTCCTGAAATAGTTGTTTCACCATGTCAAGATTGACAAGATTCGTCATTGCCAGAATGGAAGTGGGCTCAGAGAGGGTAGGGTTTAAACCAGTTTGAGAGTTGTCTATAGTAATTAACAAATCAGGTGGCAATGGATTACCTATGATTTGTGTATTCATAATAACTGGAGCAATGTTATTTAAAGACTCTGGTTGAATAATTATTTTAGGTTGGCATATATCATGAGTTTCCTCCCCCTGGATTATATTGCCCACCTCCTCAGGGGGAATAATATCCTTGGACATAGAATTCCCAGGCAGAGCTTCGGGCTGACCGGAAACAGCCGGAACGGTCGGAACAGAGGTGGAGCCGACGTTGACAACAACCGCATTAAAGGTAGTGGTATCAGTTATCGCTGATTCCCCCTGAGTCTGAACCCCCTTCGGGGGGGAAGAAGTTGTAACACCCAAAGGAGCACATGCCATGAACAGATTTTTAAAGAATTTGTTAGAGAAAGAATTAATTTTTTTCTTTTCCAAATTCTTCTGATTTTTAGTTTTCTTTATTTGTTGGATATGTTTTTTATTACCTATATGAACCAAGCCCTTTAAGGGTGCCGTTTCCTTAGTGAGATCGATACAGTCAAGAGGCTTCTCCAAGGGAAGGTTGAATATAGAAACTGGAAGGGGGGCAATAGAGTCTCCTTTAGGTGGTTCAGCCGCTTCCGATGTAATAGATTTACCATAGGGTTCCTGAGGAGTGGAGTCAGGGAGATTAGGAGTCGACCCCTCTTGGTCATTTTCCACTAAAGAATTAGAAATCACTTTTATAGGAGTAACACAAAGTTTAGCATCCGGGGGAGGATACACTACAACGCCCTCAGGGATCGACGGGGGGATTAAAAAAATTGGTCAGCAGAGCCTCTGTCCGAGCAAGGAGGGACAGTATTGACTTGAAGCATATTAAAAACGACCCCTGGAGTACTATCTTTCTCCACATTAGGGACTTTATTAATCAGAGGCCCTTCCATATAAGGTTGCCTATGAGGAGTAGGATCTGGGCATTGTTTTATTATTGAGGGGTTATCTTCCTTAATAATTTTAACCAACTCTTCAAATCTATCTAGACCTTCTAGACTATAATAGATTTCCGAGAGGAGGAGAGAGTGAGATCTAACCTCTGACCAAATGTTATCATACAGACTCACAAACGAGCTGAGAACCATATTAAGTGCAGATAATGTAGGTTGAGTTAATTTTATTCTATCATCTGCCTCTTTAAGGGTATGATGTACGAACGACTCACTTACATGATCCTTTTGTATATCTGGGAGTAAACCCCTTTCACTAAGCCATTTTTGCTTCTCTGTGTACTCATCAATAAAAGTTGTGAGTTCTGAAGGGCAACCCAAACAGGAGGCATCACAAGTTTGCTGGGTTACATTATTAGTATGAATGGAATTAAAATCCAAGTGACTCTCAGCTATTGCCTTGTCTGCACATTCTATAATACTAATATCATTGATATCATTATCAGCAAGATCTTCAGTATCCAATTGCTTTGCTACATTCTCAAGATGCGTAAGATCCAAGGAGGCCACTGTTAGGACTGAAAGTGAAGGTTTAATAAGAGTACTAGTGGCAGTCCTTTTACCAAAGAAATTGGAGATTTTTTTCCCTTGAATAGGTTTAGCCATAGCAGGTTTTGTTTTGGGTGTATGAAGAAAAGATTTTGTGAGTGGAGTTTTGAAAACAGTGGGTTTCATTATCGAGGTAAGAGGAGCAGGTACAGAGTTAGCAGAAAGATTAACATGAATAGAGGAAGTGTAATTGGCCTCCCCATAAGAGGAGGGTACCTCCGGTGTTAACTTGACGGAAGGACCACCCGGGTTCCTATAGTCCTCCAATGGGGGGGATTGTAGAACAATCACCTCTTTAGATAGAACAGGAGGTTCTATGGAGTTCCCGACAGGGGCATCCATCATTGGTATAGGCAGTGGCAACCTAGGTTGTAAGTGGGCAGGGGTTGGGTGTATATTGTTCACTATATTATTATTCAAATGCTCCATACCCTCCCGTGCTCTAGATCGGGAGCCAGCTTCCTCCAAATTCAAAGCTATAGTAGCTGCTAATCGTTCTTCCTGTGCATTTATGGAGATATCTTGTTTTCCAAAAAAGATACAGCTATTATTGATTGGGGTACGAGGAACGATACCCATCAGATTGAGTACAGCAGGCCTATCGTTTGAATGGATTTGGGCTTGGGCCACACTTTTTTGTAGAGAGCTGACCAGGGGGTTCTCTACTAATGTATGTTGTGGCTTACCCGGAGGGGTAGTAATAGGGATCATAGATGGGGTAGAGTCTAACAAAGTAGGGACAGGAGCCCCCTCAGGAGGAAGGGTAGAATCAAAAGAAGCCTTCATAGTAGCCTGGCTCCTGAGTCCCTTGCGTGTCATCCAAGCAAAGAGAGTGCCTGGAGGAGTAAAAGGCAGAAAACTGGAAGAAAGACAGCAAGGTGACTCAGAGAATGCTTTGATGCTAGAGGCTATAAATTAATGTTTGAATAAATATCACAAAGAAAAGAGGCCACAAATACTAAGAGCAATGAAGTAACACAGTAATTCTTAAAATGCACTGAATAATGAGAGCGGCAAAAAGACACGTAACAGTACCTCAAATACAGATTAAATGTAAAACACAGAATAATAAGGGTCCTTTGTTAAACTCAAAGTAAGAAATGTATCCAAAAAAATAGGCCCCTAGAGTATAATATTAAAAGTCATAGGCTGACTAATCATTCCAGGAAATCCAGAGACGACTGAGGCTGCACTCAGTATCAGGATAAGGAACGCCCGACAGCTTGAGGAGCTGCCAGAGTCCGTCTCTCCCCCCTTACCCTGAGTACTGATTAGAGTTCACACAAAAGGAGTAGACACTTATAGCCACAGTCTATGATACTCACAGGGCTATTGCATGGGCACAGTCACAGGTCACAGCCAAACAGCAAAACAGCAGCTCCAGCCCTTACTGCCTCCAGGGCTTAACGCCGCAAGGGTGGCTGGGCCGGCAATTTCAAGTCGGTAAAAGTCACGTGATACGTCACTGTTAGGGAGAATTCTCTGTAAGGCTAATTTCCCAAACCTAGTGAGTCCCCCAGCAGCTTTGCTGGATTTTTTGGGGTTATTTTTTTCTCTCCTGCTAAGAGTGAGATTCTTTTGCTCCCACTCTTAGACATGATTTGAGGTGTTCCTTTAACTTTCCATGTGTTTTATGGGCTATGGGGTCTTTTACTACATAGGGTCTCATGTGTTTTTATTATGTGTTACACAGCACCCTCCGTGCCGTAACCCAGGGGTGTCGTAGCGACCCCCCAAAATAGACTCCATACCCTGGGACTGACTACTGTCTCCCAGGGCATGTAAAGTCACCATTGGCTTTGCTAGTCCCAAATTATGAACAGAAACCAGTACAAACCATCATATTGTGGATGTACTGGTCGGGGCAATTCGATTGCCCCGGGGTCTGTTGTTCAAGGGGGCACGTCTCCGTCCCCCCTGATCGAGTTTTGGCTGGTGGCAGTGGATACTACTTTTTATATTCGACCGCGAATATATGTCTATGGGATTTTCCCATTGTTCGAGGCTACCAACTTTAATTATTTAATTCTTATAGCCTCGAACATACCGCCGGTTTATTTATTTAATATTAATTCGCCGGTTGGTATTTTTCGCCAGAACTCGATTCTAAAATGGCGTTTGTGTTCTCTTCTGTGACTCCAACCCAAGTCGAGCCCTTTGCTCCACTTTTTGGCGGGCTTCTCCACAGAAGCCTCCAAATGTGGTGCCACTCTGTCTGGGTACCACAGGGGGTGTGGGAGGGGGTTTAGGCACCCTGGACTGAGTTACCTTGGTAACTCAAGTCGCACTCTTGTGTGATTGGCCAAGTGGTCAGCCGGCCGGCTCACCACTTAGCATGTTTGATTGACAGCTAGGCTGAGTGAATGGGGGTGTGCTGCATAAAAGCAGGGCTTTGGGGACTGGAACTTGAGAAATCGCCACAGGACCTAAGAATCCGAGGAGGGAGAAGCTGAGCCGGCCTGCAACGACGACACCACCGGAGCCCTGCTGAACCGTCTCACCACTTTTCCCAATGACAGAGGAGATCTTCCTTCGACTGATGGGGATAACCAGTCTACCTTCTTTTCGCCTTCCTGGAGCATCTCGTGGCCGCCTTCCCTGTGCCAAGCACCCCGGCAACCAGGATACCACATTTTCACCACTACCGCGAACCGAAAGGGTAGTCCCTTTGTACCGGAGAACTCCGTGGCTGGTTTCTACCCTGGCAGTGCAACGACCTTCATCCTTCCTCCACGACGAGATCTTCTCTTCCTCTGGACGACGCTGCGACTTGCACCCGCTGCCAGGAACAACTGCCCCCGCTGGAGGATCCTCTCGATTTAAGGTACCGTGTTCCGCCTGGCTTCCCTTGCAACCGTTTGAACGGGGTGTATTAAATCCTCGTCTCTCGAACCTGGGTTAGCCTGGAACACCTTAGCTAACTTTTCTGCACTGAACTAAACCTTTTTCGAACTACCTCCACAAACTTCGAAGACTCTGTGTAACTGTCTGATCTTGGGCATCTTCCGCCCGGCTCCCTTGAAAAGGGCCTGGCGCCTAAACTTCCTTGCTCACCAGTAGACTGTGCCTTCCTAAACTTGCTGTGGTTCTTTAAAAAGTATTTAGTGTGTATGTTTCCATAATTCTGCTTTTCCCTCCCTTTTGAATTAACTTGTTGGAGTGCCATCGAACGTTAAGCGCTCAACTCTGTCTGGAAATAAGTGGTGTTAACTAAGACTTGTCCAACAAGTAATCAGGGATGTACATATGATAATAGTGATTGTGTTTTGAACTGATCTTACCAATTTAGTGCAAGTGTGTTTTATAAGAGTGTGTTAAATAAATAAGTATATACTTTTACACCCAAGCTCTGGTCAGTGTTTGCTTGTGCTACTGTATTTCTGTACCTATTTTGTATGCTCTGTATACTGCCTAACTCTTCTTGAGGGAAGTCTGACTGCTCAGCCACAGCTACCAAGTGAATCTGTGTGGTACAGACTGCTACCAAGTGGGTTTACTGCCAAACACCTGTAGTCTTAAATCTTTTGCAGTGGTCCCTAAGGGAACTGCACAGGTTTCTGCCTAAGAGTCACGTGTTGCGGCTAAGCTCCGCCCCCTTAAGGAAGTGGCCAGGCAGCAAGAGCAGCACTCGCAGTGCTGCTTTGGGGGACAGCCAGGAAAACACAGGAGCAAGCGTTCAGGTAACCAAGTACGCCTTCACAGCAGCAAATAACACGCCGCTCGGGCGGCTGGGCCAGCAATTTCAAGTCGGTAAAAGTCACGTGATACGTCACGTGTTGCGGCTAAGCTCCGCCCCCTTAAGGAAGTGGCCAGGTAGCAAGAGCAGTGCTCGCAGTGCTGCTTTGGGGGCTAGCCAGGAAAACACAGGAGCAAGCGTTCAGGTAACCAAGTACGCCTTCACAGCAGCAAATAACACGCCGCTCGGGCGGCTGGGCCAGCAATTTCAAGTCGGTAAAAATCACGTGATACGTCACATGTTGCGGCTAAGCTCCGCCCCCTTAAGGAAGTGGCCAGACAGCAAGACAGCGCTCGCAGTGCTGCTTTGGGGGATAGCCAGGAAAACACAGGAGCAAGCGTTCAGGTAACCAAGTACGCCTTCACAGCAGCAAATAACATGCCGCTCGGGCGGCTGGGCCGGCAATTTCAAGTCGGTAAAAGTCACGTGATACGTCACGTGTTGCAGCTAAGCTCCGCCCCCTTAAGAAGTGGCCAGGCAGCAAGAGCAGCTCTCGCAGTGCTGCTTTGGGGGATAGCCAGGAAAACACAGGAGCAAGCATTCAGGTAACCAAGTACGCCTTCACAGCAGCAAATAACACGCCGCTCGGGCGGCTGAGCCGGCAATTTCAAGTTGGTAAAAGTCACGTGATATGTCACGTGTTGCGGCTAAGCTCCGCCCCCTTAAGGAAGTGGCCAGGCAGCAAGAGCAGCGCTCGCAGTGCTGCTTTGGGGGAAATCCAGGAAAACACAGGAGGAAGCGTTCAGGTAACCAAGTACTCCTTCACAGCAGCAAATAACACCTTCAGGCCAATAAATCTCACACTAGGAAAGGCACATAACCGTCCTCACTGAAAACAAGTCACTTTTGGAGCCGTTTTGTGAATGACATGTTAGGAAGGCAAAACTGGGCCTGCATGGGGTCAAACATTTCCTTGTCATAACTGAACATCTTTGGCACATAAAACAGACTGGGGCATTGTGTTCTGGGTAAAACAATGCATATAATCCTCATGTGGATCCTTTTCAGAGATATTCATTTGCCCACAATTTGAGCACGGCTTAAAAAAGATCCCTGTGGTGAAGAGGCCCACCCAAAAAGGGGGTAGAAGCATTGGTTGTGCAGGGTCCAATTATGCGACTGAACTGATAGAATAGTCTAGTCAGATCATCTGCCCTCATGTTGATCACACCTGAGCAGTGTGCAGCCAGAAGGTTGATGCATTGGGTGATGGACAACTTCCACAGATCCAAAAAATCAAAATGTAAAAATTGTCAGGTCCCCAAAGCAAAGAAGCAGATTAGATAGGCAGTTAGCGGTTGTGCATCAGGTGGGAGGATGCTTTTCCCCTCAAGTTTATAAGAGGGTTCAAGGATCCCACTGGAAGTGTTACAATTGGTATGTCAGAGTGAAAATTCTTGGTGTGAAGGGAGATGGTTTCAACTACTTTGCTTATTAGGTTTTTGTTTCAGACAGCTAGGCCCTTCCCATTCCAAGATGAATGGGGCAAGCTAGGGAAGCCGATTTGCTTCCAGCAACCCCTCCAGGCAGTACAGACCCTGGACAAACGTTCTAGAACTGCTTTTCATCATGAGGAGTTTGCCCCGCAGGTTCTTCATGCGTTAAGGTCCCCATTTGCACCTCTCTGTGGGTCTATCAACAAGTATCATCTTTAAGGAATTGCAGAAGCTTTGTGGGGCAGGATCCAGTAATCTTTGTTAGGATCATTTCTAATCATATGACCTCTTGTATTTGAAAATGGAATCAAAACTTGACGAAGTTGTGTGAATTTTTCCACAATTAATTAACTATGGGCTCTCTGCGACACATAAAAGTTATGAGCGAGAGACTAGCCACTGAGCTAAGCCTGAAGCACTTCCCAGTGGGACCTCTAGCTATTGGCACGCAGGTGGAGTTGATGCGCATGCTCAAGATATTTTACAGTGTGCAACATTTCTGCAGGGCTAGCGCTTCCATCTAGTGCACATGCCCACTGGAACTTGTATCTTTCCACACTTGAGGAAAGAAGGAAAGAAACTTGTCATTGCACACATAGACATATTTACAACAAGGCCGACTAGGCTCAGGCCTAGGGTGGCAGATTGTCAGAGGAGCAGCATTTTATTGCAGTTTATTTTCAATTTACTGGATGTCATTTTTTTAAATATAAAGCCAATTTTGTTTCTTCGAGTCTGGCTGATCCACAAAACTGCAAGCAATTTTGAGCTGTTAGCAGTCATCCCACTTTGACAGCTAAAGTCTTTGATGGCCAAACCTGTATATATGCTTGATATTTGCAAAGGCTTTATTGTTAAGGTGACTTCTTTTTTTTTCTTTCTTTTTATTAAAAGGAAATGCGTACCAAACCCAGCGTGCTTTAGGTCTCTAGTGATTCAGTCATACAGCTCTCAGGGGCATATATGACAGATATAAAGCTCTTTGGTCATTCTTATCTTTCCGAAATTCTCTTTAATATGCAACACAGCCAAAACCTCATTGGTTTTATTGGTGTCACTTCACATTATCTTTGGAGTTCTTTCTAATCAATTCACACATACACTGTGTTAAGCAATCACTACTATATTCAAATGCACTACATGTATTATTTTTCAACCCATTGCAAAAATGAAGGTTTCCCTTTCAGATGCGTAAGTCAAGCACAAGCACAGAGTTCACACAGGTGGCACTAAATTGATGTTTAGAACCAATCACTAATTTCGCTCTCCGGCCCCACATTTCATAGGTCTGTGGCCACCCAAAAGGTACAACCTTGAAAAAGATCATAGAGAAGTTAGTATGGTGAAGAGTAAATCTGAATGTTTTAATTAATTATAATTGGTTATTTATATTTGTAATATTATTTGTAATACCCAGAGGTTTCTAATTGCGGACCCAGGGATCAAACCTGTTTTGCTCCACGTCATCTTGTATCCTAGGTGAGCGCGTTGCCCCTGAGCTATCTTTTGAAAGCATAACCAAACCCATAGAAGGCTGAGAAAAAAAAACTGTGCCAAAGGTACACACTGTTTCACAGCTGTAAAAGTGTCCCGTAAAGATATCCATTCAGTTATCCTTAGAGAAGCTGTTCAGTCCACACTGCAAAGTATGTCACACAATGCATAACTGTGATGCTTATAAGTAATCTTTACATTAATTATAATTTAAATACAAGGTAGGACTTTTACTGTGAAACAGTACTTCAAACGACAGCAGGACATCTATATCTATACCCACACATCTCAAAATGTTCCTATGTATTGTACAGTCCAACCAACTCTACAGAATGAACAAACATTTAAATTATCTTAAACGCAAGCTGACAAGACCCATAGCCTAAACCACACCCACAAAGGTAATATTGTGCTGGAACGTCCGATGCATTGCTCAATTTTTCTCTTGGAATTTTGGGTATTTTAAACAATTGCACAAAAAGCAATTGTGTAAACAGTATGTACCACTTCATTTGTTATAAAAGGTGCCGGCATTGTGCAGCTACAAGGAATGCTGTTGCTTCCCACACATGAATTTTCAGGGTCGACCTTATCCATTACTCCACCGTGAGAATGCACAGCCAAAGACTCCAAGAACCGTCTCCAACTGTGTTCACCGAGGTGTTTATGCCCAGGAAGAGCTTACAAATTTCACTTGTGATTTTGCCATATTTGAATGGCTTTCCAGCCCAAGGGATTGGCAGTACATCGGCTGTAGCAGGTAACCTACCTTATTTCCATTTTGCCCCCTGCTAACACCCGAGCTGGAAATGGTTATAATGATACGTCAGTGTTGACAAGGCCCTGATGAAGGATTTTACATCCGAAAATCGTAGACCACAAATTGAATGTTGGAACTCTGACTTAAACCAATATTTGTTATGAGTTTTAGCTCTTGGAATAAACAAAAGGAACCTTGATGTTGTAGATGTTTAACAATCCAGAAACAATGCTTTGAGAAGAAACTGTGAGCACATGACAATCTTGACTGAAAGCTTTAAATGGTGAATTATAACCATCATTATTGAAAGTGTTATTTTTATATTATGTGTTGAATTTGATTAAATCTTACTTTATGAAAAACGGAGTACCGTTGCACAGAGTCTGTGATCAGTGCAGCATGAGTGATTCCCAGTATTGAAAATGCATTTACCATAAAATGTTTTTTACTTTGTTTTGTTACTAATTACATATTCGGATGTCCTCTTGACCCAGTAGGAGTGCATATGGGTTACCTGTTAGAGACAACAGGTGATATAGGTATTTGTTTGTGATGATCTCCAACAGCCAATACCCCATTGCACCTGAAACTATTTAGTTGTATTTTACATTACATCAATATTAACACTTGACAATTTTATTAGTTTGTGAAAGAAATGGAGTGTCCCTCTACATATTATTATGTATAAATAACTTTTCTCTGGAAACACCCGAGCTGTAAGCATGAGAAGGGGGTTGCGTTCTTTTTATTCAACATTTTTACAAGATATGCCTATACCACTTGCATATATTTCATATGTACATTTTACAAGACCGGATGTAGAAATGTAGTTATGTTACATCAATATTACTAGGTGCTTCTCAAAGAGTAACAGCAGGCAATTTGTGAGAGACACCAGATATGAACATTGAATCGAAAATTCCTCATCCCAACCTTCTCTCACGTGTGTCCAGTTGGCAGACAGCTTATGTCACTTCCTTTAAAAGATTGTTTTCGGACTTAACCGAAAGTAGACAATTAGTTGTAACAATTACATCTAGTGCACTCAACTGTAGAACATACTGCCTTCTCCAAATCTTGAGCAACAGAGATCTGAAAACACTCTTCAAACTAACATAACATAGAAGATGACAGGCTTGAATTAATAGAGAGGAAGCAATAACGTTCTAATCCCTGAAACCTTAAAAACGTCCTTCTAATGTTATGGAGCCAAAATGTGGGTGAAGGGGCATAGTTTGGTCAACGCAGACATAGTTTTTTGAAGGGGCGGAATCTGGTGATGGTGGAGTAAAGCTGGGGACGCATGCACTTATTAGGGCCTAGGGCAGCGGAAAGCCTAAATACACCACTGATTGCACAGTCTACGTTCCATTCAAGGAGAGACATTAACATCATGCGAGTTGTGTGCCTCAGGAAGCACAGGAGAGGTGATGCTTCTTTGCAAGAGATTCTTTCCTTGCTTGAGCTGTGTTCCTGAGAAACCACAGGAGCAGTGCAGCCTTGCATGTCTTTTGCGTATTCTCAGACTGCTCTGCAACCTCCATGCTATTGCTTGAAAACGAAGTTAGGCTCCTAAGCTAAACTGGGGAAAAAGAAGTGGAGCCCAATGAGTGCCTCTACTGAAGTCCTTGTGTTTATGGGACTTGAGTCGCTGAATAGCAATTCAGAAAGGAACAAAAGAACACACTGAAGTGCTGAAGATTAGACTGTTTTTAGAATTTAGACCACTGGCAAACAAGAAGAACACAGGCAGTTTTTGTGAAAACCGGATCAAGCTACTTAGCTATTGTAATGTAAGTTATTGTAAAATAAGTTATGGATAGGTTAATTAGTTAACAATATGTTAGGGATAACAAGTTACTTTCAGTGAATAAGACAGCAAGCTGAAATCATGGAGTTCCCCAAGAGTGAGTGGACAGTCTTGTTATTATAGGGATTGAAATCAAGGATCTTAATAAGAAAACAAGATTCCAACCAAAAGGACAAGAGTTAAACAACTCACGCCTCTGGGCAATTAGCAGATGTGGCCAGCCACATTAGGATTTCAGGAAGTGGGACAACAGGTGGAAAGGAAGAATTACAAGGGGCCCCCATTGACCCAATGTTCTCTCTCGTTACAGATCACAGAGAGGCTGAAGACAATGAAAGTGTATTTTTTTGTTATTTCATCCCATTCCCATTCCCCCTGGAGGGAGGGGGGGCACCAAGAACGTGATGAGAGACTAAAAGCGTTGCAGGCTATATGTTCACTGGGGTCTGTGGGGTCCAGCAGATTCCAGGGTATTCAATTTTTCGGAACTTGACAGATGGGTCCGTAATTGATCTTTGCGCTACAAACTGTAAGGGTGCAGAAGAAGTAAACTGACACACAGGTGGCATGTTTGGACCTATAGACTTTTATTAGCCAAATGAAAAGCAAGAGAAAACCTAACTTTCCCTAACTCTAAGAGTGGTTTCCCTGCCTCAACTAAAATTCGAATGGGTCTGTCAGAATGTTCGTAACTTAAAGAGTCCACAGTTATGTGTCAAATCCTACCTCTGCCCCTTACATTTCAGACTTAAGTCTTAACAACTTAAAGTTCCATTCCCAGGAGATTGACTCAATTCTCCTGGTATTAGATTCCAAAAAGTCACAAATCAAACGTTTTTTTTTTCTTCCAGCCAAAATAAAAAAAAAACAAAGGGAATGCCTCCCTTCCCCTGGCTGACAGGCTATTGTATAGTTCACCACTGTAACCAGGAGGAATGACTCCCTACCCCAGGCTTCTTACCAACGGTACCTGGTTGGTGAGTACCAGGAGAATGATTTCCCTCTCCTGGTAGGATTTGCCACTATCACCACACCCAGCCAGAATAACCCCCCTTCCCCTGTATCTTCCTTTTCTTCTTTGCACTTGAGCTACCTGCCTCACTCCCGTGCCGAGTACTGCCACGAGGAAGAGGATTTCTCATATTGAAGAATATTTAGTGTTGGGTCCATGACCCTTGGTTCTCTTCTTTTACCTGGCCCTTTTGGTTCACTCTCCTGCCAAGGACTGCCACGAGGAAGAGGACTCGTAATGCCGACCCTTCCCCGCTGGTCAGTAGGATTTACTTGACCACCCCAATGAGGAAGCTTTCCTCTTCATGCTGTTGTCGGTCCCAGGCCCTTTGTCTTTTCCTCAGCCCAGCAACCCTTGCAGCTTGCTCCGAAGACCCTCCTGCACTCCATGTGCCCCTGCCGGCCCACTCGTACCTCCCGTTACCTTCAGGGAACTTTGTGTATGGTGGCGGCCAGCATTCTCTGCTCTCCGATCTTTGGTGCGCATCTGCTCCCACCTGCAACAGCTTCCACGCCTGCTGCTACTCTGGGGGTGGTTTGACAACAATGTAAGTCTGTTGATTTTTATACAATGTTGCCAACCTGCTTTGTGCCCATTGTATAAGTCCTTCCTCTCTTTCACAGGATCCATGTTCATAACTCTGCTGGGCCAACTGGATTAGTTAGGTTCCCGTAGCTCTTCGCCTTAGTGCTTTCAAGGACACTCAAGTTCTCTACCTTGCAACAATACACTGATCTGCTGGCTAGAAAGTGGTTAGTAAAGAGTGTAAAAAGGAGGGGCGAGAGTGTTCATAGCACTGAGTCTACCCATCTCGAACTAAAAACCAACATATTTAAGACCTTGGAAAGTGGGAACACCACTAAGTATGTGCTACTGGATCTCTCTACCGCGTTTGATATGGTGGATCAAACCATACTGGCGGAGAGACTATGTAGCACAGTGCATTTTTCCACAGCAGCCACTGAGTGGCTGAAATCCTTTTTTGGCCAATCGAAGGGCCAGGGTTTTCTTTAAGGATGCTCTGGCAGAAGAGTTCACCATCACATGTGCTGTCCCGTCTGGCTTGTGCGTGTCGCCTACTCTCTTCAGCATATTTATTCTCCCTTTGTTTGAACAACTGGATGAAGCAAGCATTATATATGAAAATTATGCTGGCGACACACAGTGTCTTGTCCCCCTTACAGTGAATAACATCACTGACACTAACACTCTGAACTCGACCTACAAACCTTTCCAAATATGGATGCAAGCTAATAAGCGTGCACTCAACTACTCCAACTCAGAACTCATGGTGTTGGGCACTACAACACAGCTGCATAAACTTAGTCTAGAATATCACCTATTTAAAGTTGCAGGCTGTAGTATTCCTACTCAGTCTAAGGGTAAGATGATGAGGGTCACGTTGGACCAAGAAATGTCCATGAAAGGACACGTTAACAGTCTTGTCTCCAGTACTTCATATCACCTGAAACTGCTTGCCCAGTTACGCCCATTCCTTATTAACACTAATTGCGCCACCATTGCACGTGGCATCACTGGGGCAAAACTGGACTATTTTTCCAGCCGATTGCTTGGCATCTCCAAATATGAACTGACCCGCTTGCAGGTTATCCAAAACAATGCTGTCTGCATTGTTGAGGGATTACATAGAACAGACCATGTCACTGTGGCCAGGAGAGCCTTACATTGGCTCCCTGTCTGCAGCAGGATCACTTTTCGTATGCACTGCATTATGTACAAATGCTTATATGAGCAGGGGCCTAAGTATTTGTCTAAATGCATCTCGTTGCAGCTGGTCCGTAGAATGCTGAGGTCTAATAATACCTGCCTTCTGGAGTACCAAGGACCAGACTCTCTTACATGGCTCAGAGATCATTCCCTCATGCAGCTCCTAGGATCTGGAATGCTCTTCCATTGGATCTGAGAACATGTCCTTCGCTCGTTAACTTCAAGTGGGGGCTGAAACTGTTCTGTTCTCCTGAACTCTGGTGATATCTTTTTCCTGATCGGACTCTTGATCGTTTCTTGTTGTATGTTGCGCCATTGTGCACTTGGGCCATTGTTATGTGCTATACAAATAAAAAGTGTGGGCGTGTACAACTTTCTTATAAGGGCTGTACACTAGATTCTTGTTCTTGTCCCCAGAGGGGGAGTTCCTCCCCATGAGATCTTCCCGCTGTGTACCATCCCCAGCAGTCTCACCTTCCTGGTCTCATGGGAAAGGGGGCGGGGGTTTCCCCTCGAGGAGAAGTGACGACATCTATGGAATCATCACAATACACTCACTGTAGGTTTTAAGATAACAGATTCCATAGGCTCCTGTAGCACAACATGTCCATATATAATTAAGCCTAGTTAGGGAAGTAACTATCCAGTTAGCACAGTCAGATCAGTTAGCCGAGTTAGGCCACTTTTACATACAGTATACTGTCACTGCTGAGGCATCAAGAGATGACGCAAAATCAAGAACTAAAGTTTAAGTGAAATAACTACAAGCAACAGAGAAAAGGGGATTGGCTTTAACTAAGGTCAATTGTTGGGATTTAGATAAACCAATTAGTCAGGCTTCTCTATAGGACTGTGGTCCTCAGTCCTACCCTTTCTCCTTTAGACTCTGCCTTCTTAGTGCACAAAAGACACTCATAGTCCTGGGGCTTTAGGTGCATTGCACTTCTTTCATGACTTGATGTGAATGGCAATGCAAGCAAAACCTGGCAGCAACAACCCTAGTGCCTTGGGTCATCCAGACAGACTAGGCAACAGAGTCTGGGATCTTTTAAAGATCACATTGGCCCTGGAGTTGTTAGGCTACACCTCTTTCCTAAGATCATCAGGACTTTCCTGGGTGATACTCCTTGACAAACTGAGGAGTCTCTCCTACAACTCAAGTCCCAAGACACCCTCTAATGTGGCCCTAATTCTTGGCCCCCTCCTCCTCCTTAGCTCTTCCCCCTTTATCCTTTCTGGTCTTTCCCCTGCACTCCACATCCTGCTGCTCCCTCTTTCACTCCTCCTCGAAATCCCGACACGCCATCACCTGCTCCTCATCAAACTGCTGCTACTCCGTCACTCCCTTTCTCGCTCTCTCAGGCTTGCTTTCTTCCTTCCACTCCCATGTCGACTTTCTCTCGGCCTCCTGATGCCTCAGCCTTTTTCTATTCTCCTGCCTACATTTAATAATCCTTACCTCCTCCTTTAACCTCATATATTAAGGTATTCTTTTCTCCAATCTCAAATCTTTCTGCTACTCCTTAATCATTGTAACCTCCTTCCTCCTTGACAATCTTTGTTCCTCATCTCCTCAATTCACCTCTCCGCCGCCTCTATACTTTGTCTTCTATCATTCTTCTCAATTCTCCTCTCCATAGCTACTTGTTGGTCTTCTCCCCACTTCATCCTCAGTCCACCTCTTCATCCCATCTCTCTTTGGTCCTTTCCCTTCGTCCTCTTCAATTCTTCCCTCTATATTCTCGCTCTTTGGTCTTATCCCCCCACCTCACTACTCACCTCCACCTGCTCAATTTCCCACTCAGCCTCCGCCAACTCTGCCCCTCACTCGCTCACCTCTCCTCCACAACACAAATTATTAAACCACTGCAATTGTGGGTGCCCCTAACACGAATTGAACGCTCGTCAACATTGTCAGACACTGCGCCAGGCCTACCCCAGACACTGAGGTCCTGGCTTTGCAGGAGAAATGCAATAGCATTAACAGCTTCTTCCTTGATAAAATTGCCAAAATCAGGGAGTTTATCAACTCTGCTAAGGCCTCCAAGGAGCCACTCCGACCCTGCACCGGGAACTCCCCCCGCTTGGTCAGACCTAACCCCTCTCACCATTAAGGACCTCTCCGACAGCCCTGCATCCATCAAACCCACGTCCTACTCGGATAATCTCCTACCAGCCACCATCATCAAACAGCTCAAAGGCTGCGCCCTCAACACACTCCTTAATATCGTCAATGCCTCTCTCGCTGAAGGCTTCTTCCCAGACTCTTTAAAAACAGGGCTGATTTGCCCCCTCTTGAACAAACCCTCACTGAACCCTGACAACCTAGCAAACTACAGACCCATTACGAGCCAATCAATTGCTGGCCAAAATCAATGAACTAGGCCTCCTCCGTGACTACCAATCAAGGTTCTGCACCAAATGTAGCACGGAAACTGACACAATTCAGGTGATAGATGAGGTACTACATGTTACGGACAGAGGAGACTCTTGCCTCCTCATCCTCCTAAACCTTTCAGCAGCGTTCGACACAGTTGACCACCCCATGCTCATCTCGATCCTCGCCACCAGAATGGGCCTCACAGGAAAAGTCCTTGACTGGGTCTCCTCATACATTGCCAACGGATTCCAAGCCGTGCAATGGGGCAGTTGAGGTCCAAAAGCCTACTGGTATCTTGTGGCGTGCCGCAGGGCTGCACTCTCTCACCCATTATTTTCAACCTTTATATGGAGCCCCTGGGAAACCTCTTAAATGACCTTAGCATCTCCATCCACCAGTACACGGATGACATGCAGCTGTACCTCAAGGTTACTAGCCCTCAAGACATCTCTCGTCCCTGTTGCCGCTTGGATACCATCCAAACCTTGATGTCATCCGCCTACCTAAAACTCAACCCGCCTAAAACCTAGTCCTTATGGCCTCCCCCTTCCAAACAACAGATAGTACAAAACTGGCTCGACTGAGCCAAATCCCTAGGCTTCATTGTCGATAGCGGTCTCTTGATCCAAAAACATGTGGCCAAGAAAGTCCAAACCGCCTGAGCTCCAAATCTCCACACTTAGGAAAATCAAACCCTTCATCCACCCGCTAACTTCCATACAGTAGTCTACGCACTGGTCATCTCACAAATCGACGGGGGTAATGCCCTCCTCGCCAGGCTCCCAGCCACGTACCTGTCTCCCCTCAAAGCTGCCCACCACGGCGCAGCCCGTCTTATTGCGAGTTCCCGTAAATTCGACCACATAACCCCCATCCTACATGATCTCCACTGGCTCCCCATCCCACCAAGGATTCTCTTTAAAACCGTGTGCATCACATACAAAGCGGTCTCCAACAGAACCCCATCTTACCTGTTAGCCAAACTCCGTATCTCAGGAGAATCCCGCACCTCCAGTAGCTCGACCATCAAAAGGTTAGAGTCTAGGCTTACCCGTAAGGAAAGGACCAGAAAGCAGTTCTTCTGCTATTCCCCATCCTGCTGGAACTCACTCCCCTCGGAGGCTCGTACTGCTCCATTCTATCATACAGTTCCACCAATTTGTGAAGACATGACTCTTTTCATCGCTTCCTCTCCCAGGACTGAAACCCTGACAATCCCACCCAGTCCTGTGTTACTGTTAAAAACGCTAGCTCTCCACGTTAACCTCTAGCTTCTCCTGAACTCTGTAAAGTGCTCTGCTGCCTACGGGCCAGGTTCGCTCTATAAACACTAAAATAAATAAAAATAAATAATCTAAATTACCTGGTATACTCGCTTGCCAGGAATCGTTAAATAACTTCACTTTCCTGGTGTACTTGCCGGCCTGGGCTTCTCTTAATTGATTCACAGTTCCTTGGTTATACAAAAATGGATTTTACTGTGTGTTACTTGGTATATTTGCCTAAGGCAGCACTTGTTCGAACTTCTCCCCCACACTGGCACCTCATGCCCATGTATTGGGTTGGGATTTCTCTTGGAACAGTGTCTTGTCTGCATAAAAGCATTCTAATTACGTTCCTTCCAGTTTTGGCACTCTCCCGCCAAAACCATCAAGGATAACCAGACTCTCAGGGCTACATTCATTCCACCCTTCTGGTTCCCCGATCACTCTCTCAGCCCACAGGTATTTGCCTTGCTGTATCCTGTTGTCAGGTGTCTTTCCCCTACTTGGCTTTTGGAGCTATTAGGCTCATGGTTTTTGAACGGAGCTCCCTCTGGCCTCTTAGTCTTGGTTGTCTCGTCGTGATGCCACCTGCCCCACGGATTGGGGATCTTGTTAGCAGAGGTTCCCCTTCGTCTCGGTATGGTGCAAACTGTATCGTCCACCCGTGGTTTTCAGAGCTCTTGGGCTTCTGACGATGAAAGCTTGGCGTCCCATTCCCTGGTTTCTCTTCATGATGCCGCCCACACCATGGAGTGGGTATCTTGTTTGCAGAGGTTACCCTTCCTCGTGGTACAGTGCCGACTGCACCATGTACCGTCCCTGAGTTATCTGCTGTTTTACGCTCCAACTTCCAGTACCTCCAATTCTCTGGGCTGTCTGACCGGTCAAGCCTGCTTGAGTAGACTTTCCCTCGCTCTGCCTCTGGTCGCTTGCCGTCAAGTCTCTAGCCCTTCCGGGGACATTGTCTATGCCGTTCAAACAGCTTCCTTCGTCCTTCGAGTCCAGGCTTTACCACTGTCATTCCCTGTATAGGGAAAATCCCTTCCCTTCTGCCTCACAGTATGTTGCTCTCTGACTGTTTGTTTAAACCCCCACCTCCACACAGGAAGATGGTTTAGACCAATCAATGTTTGAGAAACTAGACCGCTCAGTTTGGTTTACAGTCCGATTCCTGTTGATCCTCATCTCCGTCCCAGTTGTATGTGCATCGCTAAGTGTTATGTGGTTAGCAAAGTCAATGGGACTGAGTGGTAAGGCTTCACAAAAGGCCATTCTTGTATGGGGAATAGAGGGGTTATCCCTTAAGAGAAAATTGGGATACTGCGTCTGATCTTACGATACCATCTCTTCCCCGGGAGGGTCATCACCTCCATGCAATCCTCCCACATATATCCACCCCCAGGGTCAGGATCCGGCAGCTTCAGCCTTTCACTGGCCACATGGGAGGAGGTCAACGCCGGGAAAACGGCGAGTAGTCCTTTAGATTCATCAAAGATCCCTCTTGCATGGGTGAAACCGGGAAGGGAGTGCCTATGCGAGGCACCCTTATGAATAACTCTTTACTTACCTTGTTCTTGGACAAATTCTTCAATGTTCCATGGTGGAGGCACTGCAAAGGCCTCTTGCTTATCATGCTTGCCTGCAGAGAAGAAACCAAAATAAAAGGATCCGCACTTGTCACAAGAGTGCCACTTATGTGAAAGTCCCAAGACAAACAGGCAAAGGCTATGCAGGTCATCAGAGGAATACCTCTGAAGATAACCAGCACAGACTTTGAGCCTGTTGGGCAGGAGACATGGGTGATTTGTCTTAATTTAGGTGTGATGAGGAGCATCTGCAGTGCAAAGCCTCATCCCATCAGACACATAGAGATGGACAGAGGGTTGGGTGGAGATGCCACGTGGGAGCGTGGCTGGGGGTTGCTGAGCTGATGCTTTTGCTTTGCAACAGGCACTGGTCCCATCCCTGTTCTGTGGGAAGTCCCAAGATTATGGAGGAAAGGGGACAGGACATAAGAATAACACTATTAGTTCATCCCAATATTTTGTCCCTTTAATGAACTGTATTTATCTTCCCTCTAGTAGACCCCTTTAAACCTGTTTGACCTCCGCTAAGTGCTGGAAGGTGTACTCTTAACTTAGATGTTAGCTTTGTCTTTTCAGATAGAGATCTTTTTCTTACACAATTTGCGAGTAATTCCCAACACTAATTATCCCCAACTAAATCTATGCTGGAAGTCTCCTTCATCTACTCTTGAAAAGAACAATTGTTCATTTAAAATTATTGTACAGCGCTTTTTCTGTCTCTTCTTTTTCTTGTAACTTTTCATTTGAAATTGCTTTAACTTCTGTAGTTTCAGAATTGCTCTCTTTCATTTCTGTACGGTAAGCTTTTCTTCGAAAGGCAGCAGTTTTCAACAAATGTCTCAGCAATATTTACACATCAAATTGACATGCCGGGTCTACTTAAAGCGCTAAATGATTTTAGTTAATATCATTAAATCCAGTTTTTCGCAATAGACGGCTGCGCTCCCACCTGACATCTTTTTTGTTGACTGCAGCTACTTATCTGCTACAGTGTTTTCTTCAGAGTTTGCTTTTTCAAGATTTTCACTGGATTCTCTAGGATTTTGGGTCTAACTTGAGGAACTAAAGAAAGCACAACCTGCCTAGTGCAAAACCCGGATGAAAGGCAGTTTTCGAATTCTTTGAGCGTTCCTTGAAGACAGTCGTCGTTCTCTCCAACCAATACGGTTCTCTCACTGTTCAGCCATTTTGGCTTTGGACTACTGATTGACTTTAGTTAAGGAAAATACTATACATCACTTTACTCTACTAAAACATCCCCCAAACTTGTGCACAACTACTGGCCACCTCCAATACATGACAATAACTGGGTGAGATGAAAGCAGTACCAGGAAGGGGGGGGACCACAACAGGAGGAGGTTGTAGGAGTAAGAAGGAGCGTGTCAGTCAGACAAAACAGGCAGGTTCCAGTGGGACAAGTCAGCCTTAGGCAGGACCAGATAGTGGGAAGAGGGAAAAGGTGAGGTGGGGGGGAGGGAAGGGTGAGGAGTAGCAAAGCAGGAAGGACCCAAAGTCAGACAAACCTCCAGGAACCCCTCTACAATCCTTCCTTTTGTCAATGTCAGTTGGCCTGTTTGCAGAGAAGAATTCTTGTGAAGGTGAGTCTTGGTGGGCAGTACCACTGAGAGCCTGCAACTAGATAAGGATCCTTTGGAATGCAATGCCTAGGATAAAACAAGTGGTGTAACTCCTTTAGAATTGAACTGATACAAAGGATTAGGAAGGTCCAATGCCTGGTAGATATCAGGGAATGGACAATATAAACATGGAAGGAACTCCCAAAACCCCAAGAAGAAGCCCTATCCTGACAATTAACTGTGAAAGCATTTAAAAGTGCCAAGGAAGAGTATGCTTGTCCTTTTTGCATACACTTGCATAATAGCCTGGCACTTAAGGGGCTAATAATTGTAATTGTTATTTCCCTACATAAAGAGCTTAAATGCCTGTTTGGTCGTCTTGGCTCATTTGTTGGCCTCAGAGAACTCTGTGACAATACCTGTAGTTCCACAGACCATTAAATCCATTTGGGTAATTTACCAGCGTGCAAAAAAGAATGTTTGTTATGTAAAATAATAAAATTATAAATACTTACATTCCAAGTAATAAGGAACAAAAAAGTTATATTGCAGTTATAGGAGAAGTACTGTACTTTTCTCATTGAAAGATTTTTAAGTTTTGATACTAATTTCTCAGTTCACAGCACCATCTCTGTTGTATTACTGCTGAGAAAACTTCACCTGGTGAAACACTGCTTAGTAATGCAAGAACATTTTTGTACTTAAAGGAAAAAGAAACACTATTCAACTAATCGTCTTTTGAATAGGAAGCTACATTATTGCGGTATACAGCAAACATGTCCCCCCTCACAGGAACATACCTGCGCATTTCCCCCAATGGGGTCGCGGTGTAGAGCTGCGCTCCAGCTGAGCCAAGTTGGTGCAGAACGCGTCACGTTGCTGGGAAAGCTGCTTGTTGAGGTCCAGCAGCACTTCATGCTCCTTTTTCAGCTTGTCAAAATCATTCTGCAGCACATCTGCCTACAATGGCATAACAAGAGAGAGAAGCGCCGGTAAAATCATGGACAATCACGAACAGTGTCACTGAACATGGGATATATAAGGAGACAGTAGGGTCACTGGCATGGTAACTAACGTTCACCAAGAGGAGGGAAATCTCTTCTTGGAGAGGGATTATTTGGCAAAAAGTACGTTAGGGGTAGTGGACTACCCCGCTAAGTGAACGATTTTTGCAGGAGTTTTAAAAGCAGCATCTCAACAGCAAAGTTAAAATAACTAGCCAGAGAGAGAGAAGCTGAGGCTGAGGGTCTGAGAAATGTGTTCTGTGCCGTGAACAAAGTGAGTTGGGGTAGGCAGGAGAAGCGGGAGGGAGATGCTCTAGCTAAAAAGGGACAGTCTGGGCATAAGGCCTTAAAAAATGTGAGATGCTCAGCTCCTCCAAGGCAGGCATGTTGGAAAGAGGCCCTATAGCAAGGCAGGGGTCTGCAACCTTTGGCTCCCCAGATGTTTTGGACTAGAAATCCAATTAGCCCTAGCGAGCATAGAAAATGGAGAGGGATTATGGGAGGCATAGTCAAAAACATATGGGAAGCCGCAGGTTCTAGATTCCATTGAGTAAGGGAATAGAAGTGACCCTCCACTTCAGATAGAATATTTAAACCTTTATATGCAGGGTGGGCAATGGTAGGGTATTGTTGAAAATGGTCAATGGCTGGAGAGGGTCGTCAGCGGCCCTTGGAAGACACTGCACCATAAGTGAAAGATTGGTCGAGAACATTGTGTGCATATATAAATATTCATTCAGACTTATTAAGTGGCCTTCAAGAAGGTCTAAAAATAGGCTGACAGCTTATCCTTTTGGATTAGTATAGACCAAGAGATGAGGTCCAACGTGCCTGCTGACAATGGATATAATACATGAACAGAAGCAGTCAGGAGGGGTCAGTGCTTAGATATGTTTTGTACACTGAGGTGTAACAAAGTGTTTAATGACAACGCATTTTACATTTAGACTTTTTCAAGCATCATCTATATGTAAGGCATAATGAATTCTACAGATGCGCAGAGAGGAGGGTTGGAATGTCAGAAGCAGATGAAGATCCTGAGTGTTCTTTAACCACACTTCTTTTTTACTTGGATTGCAGACATATTAGGGTCAGACCTTTTGTATGAATCATATTAGCATATGGTTGTAAAAGTATGGCAATGGGCTTGTACTTTGACAGGCTTAATCTCTAACCTTAGTCGACCTTCTGCAACCTCAATTGACCAAAGCCAACCCTGTGAAGAAAGGTTTATCTTACACATAGAGCAAGGTTCAGTGTGTTTTACTGCAGATTTTCCACCGTGGTATTATGCACTGATATTTTTAATGTGATAATGCAGGGGCAGTGCCCTTCACCATGCCCACCGCCCGCACTATATCCATACCATACTACCTCACCCAAATACTGCTCCACGCCCTGCATTTTTGTGGCAATACATTTTGGTAAAAAATGACTATGGCAAAAAACATTCAGTTAAATACTGGGTACTGAGGTCCACATTTACACACCTCAACGGCATAACTTTGCTCCTAACAAAGGACAATACTCATGTGGATAATTCCGTAACCGTCAGCCCAGCATATTGCGCACATCAAACATGTGCCGTAATGGCACACTGATGCCCCACCAAGAGGGCGACCACTGCTAGGATCAATCAGCAGACACTTTTGCATTTACGTCAGCATTTACATACTACAACTACATAACTTTGATCCGAACAAAAGACAATACTCATGTGGATAAATACAAGGAGGGTTACATTAATCAAAGAAGTAGAAGTCTTCAAAATCACAAGTGACTCATTGAATTCTAGAAGTCCGTTAGTAACTAGGGAAAGGTACAATGAGCTAAAATGTTATGGATCACTCTGAGTGGGAACTTTTCATACACTTAGCATGAGGTATGGGTAGGCTGTGGAAGCTATGGTGGGTGTGGCATGACCGCCGGCCCAGCACTTTGCGCACAATGGACATGTGCCGCAATGGGACATTGATGCTCCACCGAGAGGGCAACTACTGCTAGGACCAATCAGCAGACACTTCCGCGTTCCACATCTTCCTTAAGTATCATGGAAAGCAGAGGCGCTGTGCGTCACAAGGCTCAGGAACCGTTACTTCCGACAGCAGACATTTTGCCCTGTGCTCTCTCCCCTTTCCTAACTGTGTTTTTAGAGTCCTTTTCCCTTTGTTTCTTCTCTGTTTTTTCCCTACCCTTTGTTTGGGATCTGGCGGTTCCCTCATCTCGCGCCCATTGTATTACCTGGGCCTTGAATCCTGCCTGCAGCCACCTACTCCTGTTTATTCCGGTCATGGTTCCCTATACACTGAGAGTCCTACCAGTCCTGGTCTCTTCACTTATGTTGAAGTCCTGTTCCATATCAACAATTGCACAGTCAGTAGCTGTTCTTATGGGGGTTTTCTTCGCCTTGATTGCTTCCTTCTTGGTCCTCCTCCTGGGTACCGGTGCTATTAAGTGCCCATCATCCTGGGTACATTGTGGCTACGAGGAGGGATTAACTGTTCCTCCTCAGAATCCCCCACAAACAGTCTCAGCAATTATGTCTCCTTGCTGATAGAACCATCACATAGTTCTTTGGCTAGGTTTGTACTCAGAGGGAATCAGAAAATGTTGGAATGCTTGGTGCGTCATCCTAAATTAGAAGGGTAATCCAGACATGTACCTCTTACACTTTGTGCCCTAGAGAGACACTGCTTCACCACACTGAGGATGCCCAGCAAAGCAAAAAGGAACAGATGGAAATCCCGATTGTGAAAAAGGAGGACATAGACAACTGATTGCGCCAAAACAATGCAAATCTGAGGGGTATAACAACACAAATCCAAGACCAGAGTTTAGAGTCATATGTTCAGTCTCTTTTGCCAGATCCTGAAGCTACCACATGACATCGAGCTGATCCTGGACAGAACCCATCAGGTACAGAACGCATTCCAATAGAAAAGAGATATCATCCTGGATGCTCCGACAAGGGTCCAATTTTTTCAAGTGAAAGTAATAATGAAATCGGTACAGACACTCAGCCTGATAACCTTCAGTGAGGCAAAGATCCAAGTATTCCAGGAACTCTCAAAGATGACACTGGCCAAGAGACAGAGGCTGAATGTTGCTCATCATGGATTGGAGACAACATCAGATACAGATGGGGCCGTCCGTGCAAGCTCCTCTTCACATATGAGAATCATGAACATAGTATTACTTTGGAAGCCAAAGCTGTGGAAATGAAGGGGAGAGAACAACGGGCCAGGGGCCCATCGATGAATGCAGGAGAAGGCCTAAGAAGGGAACACTAATAGAAAAGGAAAACGTCTCCAAAGGGTCAGAGGAAACGAAGGATGGATCCTCCAACAGGAGTACCCACCTGAACCTCGGTCAAACTCTGAACTTTGGCTTTCACACAGGCTACAGGGTTACTCATGTTGAGCAAAGTTGATGGAAGCTTCAGAACGTAACTGAGGGGGTATAAGGATGTTAGACATAGGTTAGGTTCTGTTTGGGGGCATAGGGCTAGGCTCAGGGTTGCTCAAGATAACACCCCCTTATGCTGGTGATAGAGGTATTCAATGTTTTTTTACCAAAAATGGAGGGATTTACCTGGTCGGATTCTCCCTATGCTAGCGCTCAAACTTCAGTTGCTTTTTGGGAATTGATTTTTTCATATTAGTTTGCTCTAATTCCCTTGTGATTTTTTGGGGAAAATTCAGTTTTATTAAAGTTTTAGGGTTATGACATTAATAAAACAACAATACAACCATAAGAGTGAATACAAATTCAATCACAACCTTTCCCCCCTCCCACTCCCTCCCTCCTACTCCTTCCCCTCTTCCACACCATGGATCGTGGGATGATAATAACAGCAGGGGTCCAACACGATATGTTATGACACATTGCAAACAAAGGGTAGTCCACATATAAGCGCTTAAAACATAGAGCCCTACATTCCAAAATTGAGTCCTCTGCCCCAATGGGCCCCCCCAATCCTTGGGGAAGGGGGCTCCGAGACCGGTGTCCAGGTCCAGCGGTTCCTCTAAAGCGCTCCATATCCCTTAAGCTGCTTTCCCGTATTGTCAAAGAAGGGGAGCCATAGGCCCTCAATATTAGTCTTCGATTCATCAATCAGATGGATCAAGAATTCCATGTCATATATGGCGCGTAGTTTAGTAACCCACTCCCTCTCCCCGCGGGGTGAGGGGGTCTTCCATTTTTGGGCCCCACAACATCTGGCAGCGACTAACATGACCTGCAACATGTGATCATGTGTCACTTTTGAACCTCCCTCTACTTGAATGCCAAACAACATTAGCCACGGGGATAGGGTTCTTTCAATTCCATCAATCTCCTTTATCCAAGATAGGACCTCGCTCCAGTAGGTTTGTACTATGTGACATTTCCACAACACATGCGCATAGTCCCCCCCCTTTCAGTATGGCATTTCCAGCAGTGTGGATCATAGCCCTTTCTCATCCTGGCTATCCTCTGTGGGGGGTAATGCCATCTATGGATCCGTTTCAGGGCTTGGTGGCGGTATTGGGGCGCAGCAGTGGAGCGGTTGGCCTGTCTGCAGATCTTGATCCATCTCCTATCAGTGATGGGGGTATCTAGGTCTTTTTCACATTGTACCTGGGCGGGTGGGAGTTCCCGGGGGGCGGAGAACAGCAAGAGGCGTAAAGCCTCGATATCACACCTTTAGTCCCCTTATATGTGATTAGAAACTTCTTGAAGTCTGTTAACTCTCTCCTAAGAGTATCTCCCCATCTGTTTTCAGTAAGGGCCCCCTTCAATTGAAGGTATCGGAAAGGAGAGAGGTTGGTGAGACCTAGGGCCTCCTTCAGATCTCCCAGGGATATAAACGCTCCGTCCACCCAAAGCTGCCCCGCCCTGCTGAGACCCGGTTCATACCATTGTTGGAAGGCTAATGGTTCATTGATTCCATCCCATAGTGGGGAAGCCCAGATACAGCTTAGGGGCGAGGGCCACGTCGTGAGCCATCGAAGATAACCCCCCTCTTTCCATAAGGACCACAGCACCCCCAGTACTGGATGATTCAGAATTTTCTTTGGGATGCGTGCCTTGGGGCGCCACAACCATTCGTCCAATGTGACTGGGGAGAAAAGCACATTGTCCAGTGCTACCCACTGTTTCTTTGGGCCCGTCAACAGGTGATCAACCAGAATTCGCAGTTGTAACGCCTTATAGTATGTGTCTAGGTCTGGGAAGTTCACTCCACCCTCATCTTTGGGCCTTGTCAATGTATCGTAGGCGATTCTATGGAACTTTCCCGCCCAGAGATAGTGAAGGAGGGCCTGCTTAACCTCTAGAAGGAACGGCTTAGGTATCTGGGTCGGCAGCATTTGAAATAGGTACAAGAATTTAGGGAGGATCACCATTTTAATTGAATTGAGGCATGCCATCCATGAGAGGCCAGACTTCGCCCACCGTTCCAAGTCTCTCTTAATCACCGACCACAAGGTGGGTAGTTAGCGTTGAAAAGGTCAGCCAGGTCCGGCGGTATCTGGATCCCTAGGTGACAGAATCCCTCAGCTTGTTTACAGAACGGGAGGTCCTCGATGTATTGTCTCTCTACCTCATCGAGTTGTCCCGTCATAAATGCGACTGAATTCTCTAAATTTACGTTATAGCCTGCTAGGGTCCCATATCGTATCGTTCCAGGCTATTCAGTACCTCAGGGACCGATTGGGATGTTTTGGAGAGATATAAAAGCACGTCATCGGCAAACAAGCTTATTTTTCAATTAGTTTCCCCTATCTTGATACCTTTAATTTTTTCGTCCTCCCTAATCGCTATGGCCCAGGGTTCCATCACCAATGCATATATAAGGGGAGATAGCGGTCACCCCTGTCTCGGGCCCCTTGCCAGTGGAAAGGTTACTGATTTACCACCATTTACTACCACCTTTGCTGAGGGGTTAGAATAAAGGGCAGTCATCCACCCTCGCCACTTAGGCCCCATCCACAGGGACGACAAAACCCCGTCCATAAAAGACCAGCCCACCCTATCGAACGCCTTTTCCACGTCCAGGGACAGGAGAAGAGCCCCCCTCTGTTCTAACTTCCTATGAGTTTAGTATGTGTATGCTTTTGCGCATGCTATCGGCCCCCTGTCTGTTTAGCACAAAACCGACTTGGTTTGTGTGGACCAGTCGGGGGAGACACTTTTCTAGGCGTGTTGCCAGAATCCTGGTAAAGATCTTCGCATCTGTGTTCAAGAGTGAAATGGGCCTATAAGAGCCACATTCCGCCAGGTCCTTAGCAGGCTTTGATCATGGCCTGTAGGAATGTCGGTGGGATGGTTTCCGGGGTCTTAATTTGGTTAAACAGCTTGGTTAGCGGTTGTATCAGTACTGATTGATATTGTTTGAAGAAGTCAGCTGTATATCCGTCCCCCCCTGGCATCTTACCCACCTTCAACCGTTTAGCCCCCTCTACCTCTTCCTCTGATATTTCCCTTTCCAATGCCTCCCTCTCTGGTTCTGTGAGCTTGGGTAGAGGGTGATCCTCTAGATATCTTCGGATCTCATCTAGGGATTCACCATCCTGTGTAGTGTACAGCTTCTTATAAAACCCTGCAAATGAGTCGGCTATGTGTTAGGTTTTTGTTTGGATGTTGCCCACCCCATCCCTGATACCCTCCACCCGACTGCCAGCTCTATTTCCCCTCAGCCTGTGTGCCAGGAGGGTCCCAACCTTGTCTCCCTTCTAGTAATATCTCTGCTTCGTGTTTCTCATTTTTTTGACCACCTCTCCAATTAAGTCTGTGTGTAGGGCCTGTCTTTTTTCTCTCATTTCACCCAGGAGGTTTTCACGGTCTACATCACCCTTAGTGAGCTGAGCCCTCATTACCCGTAGGTCCTCGCGGAGTTTAGATTATATTAACGCTCTCTCCCGTTTCCTCCTCAAGCCCCCTGCAATAAGGAGACCCCGGAAGGTGGCCTTTGCCGCCTCCCAAACTGTGGCCATTGGCATCTCCCGTGTCGTTTGTTACAAAGAAGGCTTCTATTTCTTTCTGTAAGAATTCTTTGAACACCTGGTCTCTCATGAGGGTGTCGTTACAGTGCCACCTATATGACTTCGGGGTGCCCTGCAGTCTCCATTCCATAACGAGAAGCTCATGGTCCGACCAAGTCACAGATTCAACCGCAGGGCTTCCAATCTCCCCTCCTCCTTCCTCTGATACCAATAGTAGGTCAATTCTAGTATATGTTTGGTGCGGGGGGGGGGGGGAAGAACGTGTATCCCCTGGGAGTTTGCCAGAATTTTCACTATACATCTACCCAATAGTATTCTTGTAAGAGGTCCCTCATAGCGAGGTTGTCTTTAGTGGGCGCCTTTTGCGCCACTCCCTTAGCGGACCACCAGTCTAGTCGGGGGTCTGCGATGAGGTTAAAATCTCTGCCCAGGATCATCGCACTCCCCGCCCATTCGTCCCTTAAGTACCCTATGGATAAATCTGATCTGATCTGATCAACGTTGGGTGCATACAAAGTGGCCAATGTAACACATGCGCCCTGAGATAACCCCTTGATCCCAAGAAATCTCCCTCCGAAGCCCCTTTTCGTCCCTACCTCGGTTAGATGCATTGATTTTCCAAGGAGAATACCCACTCCCTCCGTCTTGGAGGATTTGTGTGAGGCACAAAAGATCTTTCCTATCTCCTTTCCTTTTATCGTCCACTCTGCCCCCTTCCTGTAGTGTGTTTCTTGTAAGAAAGGGACTAGCAGTTTGTGTTAACGCAACATATTGCTTGTGAGAGAACACTTGTTCTGTGAATTTAGGCCCTTTACGGTGAGTGTGCCAATCCGACCTTCAACCATGATCGCTGCTACCCTTGTCCTGTAAAGTTCCAGTTTGGTCCCCCGGTACCATCTCTTCGCTTGACCCGCAGCTCCATGGCATGGTGTCCCCATTACCCTTGTCCCTCCCCCACCCCCTTCCTTGTTCCCAGTCTCCCTTACCCATTTTGTAAGGCGTTCGTCTCCGTCACCCAACACACGTCGGAGTTATTCAACGAACCACCAGGGTTACTACCCTGGCCCCGAGAGAATCGGTGATATGGAACGTTCCCCCCATCTTCCATTCAAGAACATATCCCGATTTTGGCTGACATCGGAGTCCCAGTGATGGTCTCCCGACGATGTTCCCCTCCATATGCCCACAACATGCAATATGCCCCCCCAACTGTGAGCGTCTCCGCATATTGGCATTTGGTGTGAGTCGGAGAAAGTCTCTCCAGTCTTAGAGGCTGAGTGCAAAGTCCACAATATACACCACTTCTCAAGCCTCTCATCGGGTGCTCCACAAACTTCCCATTAAACAAACAACCCCGCCAACTGTGGCAACACCTAAAGGCAACATGTGATTCCCCCAGTTTAAAAAACCTTCTGACGGGTCGTGTATGCGACTTCATTACAGAGATTAACCTTGTGGCATTTCCATTATGATCATGGCGGTCCACCGCGGCCCGCTGGAGGATGTCTAGTTTTATGGAACTTCCGGGTGCCTTTCATCTTGTGCTTCCCCTGAGTTAGGTCAGGGCCCTGTGGGGCTCGGCTGGGGCCCCCGTCAGTCCCACCCTAGCCTCTGGAAGTTCCTGGGGGGGCCCCAACCAACTCATCAATGGCTCTTTGGATGTCTTTCGTCACGAGTTGGTGCCTCTCGCCTTGCCATTCAAAATCTAGGTAGAATGGGTGTCCCCAGCGATATCGGACCCCCTTCTCCTGTAACCATCTGGCGATTGCCACACATTTTTTCCTCATCTGCAGTGTAAGAGCAGACAGATCTTGGTAGAGTGACACCCTGGAGTTGCCATATTGTATGTCTCTCAGGGTCCTTGCCCTCTCCAGTATCCTTGCTTTATCTCTGTAGTAGTGGAATCTCGCCAGCACTGAGCGTGGACCCCTTCCGCCTCCACCCGCCCGATGGACCCTGTCAATCAGGACTGTCTCCCCAGAGTCAGATCCTAAAACAATCCTGATGATATCTTGTACCTTGCCCTCCAAGCCCGCCTGCGTCTCCCCCTCCAACTCCACCAGGCCGAAGAGCCGCAGGTTGATTCTCCGTTCGCGGTTTTCCATGTTGTCGACCTTGAGACGGAGTTCTCCCTCTTGGCGCTGCATCTCTCTGAACCTCGCCTCCATCTGTGTCTCCAGGAGGTCGGTGGACACTTGGTTATTTTCCACCCCCTCCATTCGGTCCTCCAGCGTGGAGACCTTGGCTGTGAGGTCGGCCAGCTTGGCTCCCATGTCTGTTCTCATCCCCCTAATTTCGTTGAGGATCGTCTGAATGTTGTTCTGCATGGTGTTCATGTCAGGAGCCGGGGTGGAAGAGGCTCCGGTCTCCATCTCTAGGTCTCCAGGTGTGAATTGGTATTTCGGTAGGGTTTCTTTCTAACTCATGGGACGCTTTCCCCCCTAGATCTCTGTGGCTTCTTGATGCACCCAGTGGTGTCTCCCAGTGACCAATGCCTGCCCCCTCACCTCTGCTCCGTGTGATATTTTACGTGGTAGGCAAATCTTTCTGATTTATTTCACATGCTCAGGATTCCCACAAACAACAGGACCCAATTTTTCGATCGCCGCTGAATTCTGCCACCTCAGTTCTCCAGGCTTTGTCACCAACGATGCCTTGAGGTCAGGTCTGCACCCGAGAGGTGCTCTGATGTCTTCTATGCAAGTCTATTTGGGGCCCCAGGAGGTTCCTCTGCTTACATCCCTGAGTTCGGTGTCAGGAATCTCCTCTAATTATGGCACTCCCCTGCCTGTGCCTCCCAAGTGTGATAAGGAGGGGCAGTGACCCTGGGACGTGGCTTGCGTCACCTTTCCTGCTATTTATTGGTACTCACAGTTGGCCACCATGAGTGTGCAGGCCCGGTTGCAGGTCCGCCGGGATGGTGGTCCCCCGGGTGCTCACTCAAGTCCAGCAGTCTGTGATGGTATCCAGGGCTGTTTCCCAGGAGCGGGGTGGGGCGGTGGAGGGGGGACCCCAATCACCAGGGCTTAACTAGTGCCCCCTCACTGGGGAGGCAGGCTCCTATACCCCCTGCGCCCCGTGGGCACACACCTACAACTACTCTCCTTATGGGGCTTAAGCGGGCGAGGGGGAGCCCGGGCGCGCTCCCACGTCGGCCCAGGCCTGCAGGAAAGTCCGCTGGAGGAGAGTTGCAGCGGCTGCAGGGAGATCGCTGCCGTTGTGCCACAGCCCTCGGGGCCATCCCACCCGGACAGCTATGGTCCCCGGGTGTCCAGGGCGGCCCCCTCGGTTGTATTGCAGTGTGGGGCCCTGTTAGGCAGAATTCTCTCTTTAGGCTGAATTTCCTAATCTAGTGAGTCCCCCAGCAGCTTTGCTGGATTACTGGAGTTTGTTTTTTTCTCCTGCCAAGAGTGAGATTCTTTTTCTCCCACTCTTGGACATGATGTATGGTGTTCCTTTGACTGTTAATGTGTTTTATGGGCTATGGGGTCCTTTACTCCATAGGGTCTCATGTGTTTTTATTATGTGTGTTACACAGCACCCTCCGTGCAGTAACGTAACACAGGGGTGTCATAGTGACACCCCACCATAGACTCCATACCCTGGGACTGACTACTGTCTCCCAGGGCATGTAAAGTCACCATTGGCTTTACTAGTCCCAAATTATGAACAGAAACCAGTACAAACCATCATATTGTGGACGTACTGGTCGGGGCAATTCGATTTCCCCGGGGTCTGTTAGTCGAGGGGGCACGTCTACGTCCCCCCTGATCGAGTTTTGGCTGGTGGCAGTGGATACTACTTTTTATATTCGACCGCGAATATATCCCTATGGGATTTTCCCATTGTTCGAGGGTACCAACTTTAATTATTTAATTCTCATAGCCTCGAACATACCGCCGGTTTATTTATTTAATATTAATTCGCCGGTTGGTATTTTTTGCCAGGACTCGATTCTAAAATGGCGTTTGTGTTCTCTTCTGTGACTCCAACCCAAGTCGAGCCCTTTGTTCCACTTTTTGGCGGGCTTCTCCACAGAAGCCTCCAAAAGTGGTGCCACTCTGTCTGGGTACCACAGGGGGTGTGGGAGGGGGTTTAGGCACCTTGCACTGAGTTACCTTGGTAACTCAAGTCACACTCTTGTGTGATTGGCCCAAATGGTGAGCCGGCCGGCTCACCACTTAGCATGTTTGATTGACAGCTAGGCTGAGTGAATGGGGGTGTGCTGCATAAAAGCAGTGCTTTGGGGACTGGAACTTCAGAAGTCGCCACAGGACCTGAGAATCCGACGAGGGAGAAGCTGAGCCGACCTACCACGACGACACCACCGGTGGAGCCCTGCGGAACCTACTCACCACTTCCCGACGACAGAGAAGATCTCCCGGCTGGAGAGGCTTCTTCCCCTGACTGGTGGGCACAACCAGTTTACCTTCTTTTCTTCGCATCCCAGGACGTCTTGTGGTCGAATTGCCTGTGCCAAGCACCCCGGCAACCGGATAGCCACTTACCACTGGACCGCGAATAAAAGGACCGCTCCTTTTACCTGAGAACTCCGCGGCTGGTTTCTTCCCTGGCAGTGCAACGGACTCCTGTCTTCCTCCCCGACGAGATCCTCTATTCCCCCGGACGAAGCACCGACTTGCATCCGCTGCCAGGAACAACTGCCCCCGTTGGAGTATTCTCATCACTTTAAGGTACCCTGTCCGCCAGGCCTCCCTTTCTAAAGATTGCTACAAGGTAACAAATCTCTTAACCTTCTGGACTGGGCTGGCCGCCTTGACCTTCTAACTGGTCCCTTTCTTGGTCCAACTCTTTTTGAACCTTTGCAAGACTCTTGTGTACTTAAACTGTGTGACCTTGGACACATTTCGTTCTGATCCCCTTAAAGTGGATCCAGCCTTCTGAACTCTAACTTCACGGTTTTACTTGCCTTCCTCTCATGCTTTGTTCTTATGAAAGTGTTGGGATCTGTTTCAAATTATACTCTGATTTTCTCTCCCTTTTAAAACGAATTATTAAAGTGCCATCTGCGTTAAGCACTCACCGCTGTCTGAAAATAAGTGGGGCTTTACTTAAGACTTGTCTAATATTCTTCTAAGGGAGTGTATATCTTTTTAGTGACCATGTTTTTGAACTGCTTACTATTAGTGCCTGTGTGTTTTTCTAGATGTGGTTTTTAAATAAATAATGATATCTCTTTTACACCAAGCTCTGGTCAGTGTTTACTTGTTCTACCGTGTTCTTTTGACCTATTGTGAATACTCTATATACTGCCTAACTCTTCTTGAGGGAGGTCTGACTGCTCAGCCACAGCTACCAAGTGAATCTGTGTGGTACAGACTGCTACCAAGTGGGTTTACTGCCAAACACCTGTAGTCTTAAATCTTTTGCAGTGGTCCCAGAGGGAACTGCACAGGTTTCTGCCTAACAGGCCCAAGCAAGAGGAAGGGAGAGGATGGGGCCCGGGCGCGCTCCCACGACGGCCCGGGCAGGCCAGGAGATCCGCCTGCGGGGGCGAGGAGAGCAAAGCCACACTGCTGGAGTCCGTGGGTGGCGGGGGCCCGGGCGTGCCTCGGGCCGCACAGCGTCTCAGCCCGCACCTCGCCTCAATGCTGCGCCGGAGACGGTAAGCGGGTAGATCTTTTCCGCGTGGTATCCTGCGGTCAGGGTCCCCGTGGGGAGGCCCAGCTCCACCGCAGGGTGTCCTGGCAAGGATGTAGACGGCCGGGCCAGCAAGCTGGATACAGCGCAGGATTCCTCCCCTACGGGGTGACGGACCACTCTGCCTTCCCCGGCTCGCATGTATCGCCTGGCCGGTTGGGGGAGGGGAAGCACCAGACTTCTCTGTCAAATATCTCTGGGTCAGGAGCGCCTCCAAATCTTGTTCAGGTGTCTCTGGGTTCCTTGTCAGTTCCGAGATCTGATTTTCCTGGTTTGAAAGGGGATACGTTCCTTTATGCGGTGCAACTCTGTACTTATCCCGCAGCCATGTGGGGAGCTTATGGATTAGGCAGCCATCTTGCCTGCGCCCCCTGGTGGCCTCCTCCCTTGTGATTTTCATTCCCCTTTCCCATCATTTGGTGATTTATCTTAGGGGTGGAAATAGTCGGCTGCCGCGGGAAGTAGAAGCTCCTATTGCTCCCCATGATGGGGGATGATTCTAGCAGGCTTAAACTGATAACTATAAATGTCAGGGTAAAACTGACACTGATGACAGGGCTAAACCAAGTGAGTGAAGGCACTTAGACTGTACAATTGCAAAGAATAAATACCTCTTGTAACAAGAACATAGTCTGGTGTTAGATAGCTGCAGATTCTGGAACTTATGTGCTATGCCCCTGCCTAATGAATTACCAAGGTAAAGCAAACATGGAATGCCATCATCTAATGCGCTCATCTAAAAATGTCCTTACGTGTTTATTACACAGAATCCTAACTGCTGGTTGCACACCTTCAATAATGTTATGATATATTGTGTCTACAAAACCTCAATTAGTCAATATTAAGATTCTTAGTTTTTAATTGTGGGATTCAAAGTATAAGTTGCCTACACATGTTTCGACCAGCATGGTCTTTTCAAGGCAAAACTCACTTTAACAACTCTTTAAACGGGTAAGTAAAAAATAATGAAAAATGAATCCACAGCATCAAATGTAAACATATAATTCATAGAACAAAAAGTTTGTTATCAACATCAGAGAACATGCCAAACGAAGAGCGGGGCCAAAAAAAGGGGAAACAAAGGATACAGATTAGATATGCAACGTTAGGTAATATGTATGTCAACAAATCAGTAATACTCTTTTGGAAATATATAAAGCTACATTAAGACTTTAGTTCCACTCACAAACATTAGTACATGTTATTCTACAGCATCATTAGGCTTCCAATTATTAATCATCATCAGATGTTAGCCCATATGATCTTAAGCATATAATCACCATTCCATCCGGCCAAATATTCACGAGAACAGCCGCATTCTCAAATCACATGATAAATCATGCCCACACTGGGTTCTTGCTCCATTTAATTGTCTAAAAGATTGCCAATCACTTAGATTGCTGCTGAGTTAGTAGACAATAGCATTAAAACAAAGTATGTCAGTCATTCCTTAGATCTAACACGGAAGCAGCAGGTAGCAGTGACTGGTTGAAATTTTCACACAATAGTTGTCACAAATGTGGGACCTGTAGCATGTTTTTTTTTTTAATTTATTGTGACTAGACAATTTTACAAAATAGGACTCTTCTTTGCCTGGGTTGGAAAAGGAAATTAAATGTCTTAATTTCCAATTTGAGAAGTATTCTTTGGAACTTTTTCATCTAGATCGAGGCTCTGAAGGAATTTAGCTGCGGATATATTCAAGGATAAACTCTCTCCACTCATAGACCAGTTCCACCAGGCTTCTTCAGATAATGTCAAGAATTGGAGCCTGTAGGGTTGATGGTGAATTGTGTAGTCCCTGGACAGAGTGTGAGAAGATTGCGCACTGTTTCAATGGAAGTTGGATTGTCACAGAAACGACAACTATTGCACTTTGATTGTTTTCGACGGTGCAGTATTTCATTTGTTTTCATAAGAGCCCTCAAGAATGTTGTTCGAAGCCCTTTGTCGGGGATTTTTTTTTATATATTTTCTGACCTTGTTTACTTTGTGCGAGTCCCAGAAGAGGTCCGTAGATGATTTGTATTCATTGGCTCTTTCCAGGGTCACAATCCAATCCCAGATCTTCATTTTTTTCCTTGACTTTGTCTGGAATATATTCAAGCTCCCATTGAGAGCTACCGATTTTGTCTAACAGGTCGAGATGGTTTTTGGCCCAAGCTTTAAGAGTTCTGCTTTTGCCAGTAGTTCGTTCGTTGTGGAGTATCTCAAGGATTTTCGGTCTTGGATTTCGTAAAATGTTTCCCAGGAAGAGTAGTATATTCCTCTCCACAACTGATTTCGTTGATGGAAGACATAATTCTCTTCAGATTATAGCCATGGGTGTCGAAGGTGGAAGTCTCGAAACTTGCCGCCAAAATAAGCCTTCAAGTTTGGTCCACAGTGTAGATTGTAATTGGGGCATAGCGTCCGCCCGTAGGTAATTGAAGGCACAACTTTTGTTTTAAAAAAATGTATTACCGGAAGTAATGAGAATTTTCCAAATTTTCTTTCCAGAATTCCTGATTGAACAGTGAGGGTTCTGGTTTTTGCAAAAAGATGTTCTTGCATCGTCGCCTCAGTGAAACTCTGAAATCTTGACCCGCAGATAGCTGAGACTTTTGACCAGTTCCAGTTTTTCCAAATTCATGAACCACTGGAGTTTCCCATTGGATTTTATGTTGTTCTTTTCAATGATAAGTATCTTTGTTTTGCTTGGATTGAAGTCCAGGTCGTTTTTCTTGAGGTATGTTGCCAGGCTGTTTAATTGGCGCTGTAGGCCTATAGCTGTCTGATCCATGAATATTATGTCGTCAGCATAGAGGAGCCAGGTGACTTTGGCTTCCCCTTTCGTTGGTGGAAAAGAACGAATGTCGTTTTCATTGTCCTTGATGTCAGCCATATAAACTTTGTAGAGGGTAGGCGCCATAGGGCAACCCTGCTTAACCCCCCTACATACTGGTATGGAGGAGGATAATTGGCCCTCTGCGTTTAGGCGCACCCTCATTGAGTTTCAGAATGTAGTGCTTTGATCGGATCTTTCCTTAGTTTTGTTCCGGTAGTGAAATCCTACCTTAGTATAGGGCAAGTTAGGCCTTCTACCATTCTGACATTTAATGTAATAAATATTGTTTGTTTCAACTCAAGTCTGTGTCTTACTTCATGGTGACTTCACACATGTAACTAGCATATGGAGTTCGTTATTGATCTCCTCTCAGCCAAGCATAATGTTTAGGGTAGTGTCAATAACTGCTCGTATTGACTGCATTCTGAAAACTCTGTCTTCAGAATCAGACAGGGAAGCAACAATGCAGTTTCCAGGCAAGACTTGGTTTCAACAAGACACTTCCTCCCTGGCGGACCTTTTATTGCTGCTACGTGCTATGCTCTTTCATCGTCTGTTTCAAGTAAGAAGTTGTCCTTGTAGGTAGATGTTATTAGAATGTGGGCTTCTTTGGAGATTTTTAGACGGGTACCTTGGAGATTGACTTTAAGCCGATGTGGCATTGCCAGTGATGGTTCTTTGAAAGAGGGCCAAGAAGCTGATAAAAGTTTATGGTCGCTACAAGTGGTTTTGGACACTTTAAATGAGTCAATAAGTGCGTAAAGTTCTTTAGATGCGTAAATGTAATCAATGATACTCTTACAGCCTGCACTCTCCCAAGTAGGTTCCGGCTCTGTGGAATTGTCTAATTGGTTTAGATTGTATAAATCCCAAGAATCCATGAATTCTGCCCATGCGAGTCCTCTCAAAGTTGATTTAATTCTTTGATAAGATGATTGTGAGTTTACAACATTTACCCCTCCTTGAGCAGGGACAATTGAATTGAGGTCACCGCATAGCAAAATATGGTCCACATTATGGGATCTTACTGCCTCGGTTAGGACAGAATCCACTTCACTCAGGAATACTTTGGTTGACTGAATGCAAGGATTCCAATATACATTCATAAGTAGAATTGAAGCTGCTCTTCTGGTTGTGATGGGGCTCCCAAATTGGTTCCAAATCAATATGGCTGCTTGAATGAAGATCGATGAAGCAAAGCCGCACTTTATTCACAGGCTTCCTCCTATCCATACTACTATCAGTAGACCAGAGCTCGGGCGTCCTTTAAGACCTTTAGACGCAGGGGCGAGTAATGTTTCAAAGCCGTCAATGGTCGGTGGGAGACAAAGCCAGGTTTCTTGAAAGGTCAGCAGATCAAAATGACCCAAATTAATCTCACCCACCTGAGTGAGATAGGAATGACCTTGAGTGTTCCATGAGCCAATCTTAAGTGTACATTGTGGTATTTTGTCATTAGGCGTTTTTGGTTGCTATTGCCTGGTGTACCGTGACAAAGCAGCTGGAATCCAGGCCCATCTATTTTGATCTTTGTCACTGGTCTTCTTTTTGTCTGTAAGTGAGGCGGCATCTAACATGTTCTTTCTAGATTTGTTTGAGCTCTCTAGTTTGACACGGGGACCTACTGGTTTTCGTGAGACGTCTCTTTCTGTGTTGAAATGCAATGATCCTGTAGGCGACACAGAGGACCTCAGTGTGGATCTAGCTCAGCTAATATCGAGGGGCTGGTTTCTTGATGGTAATCTGTCTCTGACCCGGGACCCTTTGCCCAGGTGTGAAGACCCAACTGAATAAGTTTGTGAATGTCTCTTCACCAACGGAGGTAGATTGGCATTATCTATCCCCTTGTACTCACTTGGCACATTTGATCGAATGTTTTTCTCACACTTTATGTTGTGAGAATCCATACCTCTTTCCTCTGACGTAGTTTCGCAGAGAAGGTAGCCCATCTTTGTGTTTACCAAAGATGAGAGCAACGCTTTCTTTATTGTTTGTGATGTAATATGTAGAAAGATGCTATCAGTCCTCCCTTTATGTACAAATTCTATGGCCTTTATGTCCTCACTGCGGAACTTATGTTCGTTCAAGTTAATCTTAAATAGCTTCACCATTTCTCTTCTATTTAAGATGGATTTGTCGTTGGTATTTGCCATCTTTTCTAGCTTTAACATTCTGGTTGCTTTGCTTTTGTGTGTAAAGACTGCTGACACTCGATTTTGTCGAACGGATCTACTTGAAGATGGATGCCAATTATTTCGTTTGTGAGTATTAATTTTGTCAGCCGGTTTTCTCCGTAGATTATCGTCAGTGTTTTATTTAGAAGGATAACTCCGCTCATTGGAGAGGTTGGGTTTCAATCTGTCTCTTGCATTGAGAGGCCCATTTTCCTTAAAGTATCTTGAATCCTTGGGCGACTTCTCATAGTGTCTTGGAGGGCTTGCTCTCTGTGGTCTCGGGCTGACCACAGGATGTTCATTGTGTCTTTTGCTTTCTGTATGAAGGCCCTTATTCAATTGTACTCCCAATAGACGATGTATGGTTCTTCTTTCTGGACTAAAACAATTTCTTTCTGTTTTGAGCCCATGGTTTTTTATTTTAGGGAGTTTCCGTGCTTCTGTATTTTTGTTGGGGCTGAACTTCTGGTGTCCTGATTGAATTAGCGGCTCATCTGCAAATGTAACTTTCCTTTTTTTCCTATAGGAATCGGAATTTCTGAATCCGAATTTTCTACAGAATAAATGATGATGTTAGATAGATCGATTGAATCGCGCTCTGCGTCATATAGAGTCGCTGCAGTGGGAATTGTTTTACTTGTTTGGTTTATTTGAGTCAAAAAAATGTTTTCTCTATTATGGTTACCCAGTTAGTTAAAGTCTCATTTGTATCAGAAGTGTTTGCTCTTTGAAGGTTACTGCTAGGAGGTGGATGCTTTTTAGCTTCAAGCTCTCTAGTCTGGGTTATGATGACATCTAGATTATTTATTCTGCCAGAATTTTTTGAATCGACTGGGTTCAAACTTCGAGTTGTGTCGATCGGATCTTGAAGATTGTCATGTTTGGATGTCCGTTTCTTCGAGCCTACCACCGTGTGGCCCACTATCACCCTGCTTTGGAGAGCACTCGGGGAGCGATCTTGTTCTGACTTTTTGGGAATAGGCTTTCTGCACGCTCGTAGCAGGAGGAGGAAGGCCATGTGTTGAGGCTCTCATCGATTTCTCCCCATTTTTCTTTCGGGTTTCCCCTGATGCCAGTCCTCGTTGCAAGATTGATAGTTCCCCAAAAGATCTAATTTTTCAGAGGTGGTGACCTCTTTAGCCAAGGTATTCCTGGTGATTCTTTCTGTCTTTGATGTTGTGAATGTTTGGGTTGCTGCCTCAACTGACTGTTTTTTAAACAGAAAGATCTCTTGTTTTTTCTTTTCAGCTAAATTAGTTGGCATGTAAGGACTCTCTATCATTGATCCTTGATCTCTCGAATTTGCCTTCCAGGCTTCAATAGCCATAATGTAGCCTTCCAAGTGGGATAACTTAGCACTCATGGTAGCAGTCATGAAAGTGTGTTCTTTTAATGTTTCATTTAAAGAATCATAAAGTTTCCCGAAGGGGGCCAAAAGCAATCGTGACTGCCGACATTATGGCAAAAATATCCATCTTTTTTCCAGGTGAATTTTTTTCCATAGAGCTAGATGTATCTCTGAGGTTTCTCTTGTGAGGAAGAAACGGGTGTAGATCTTGTTATATCCACCGGGATGTCCTCTCTAGGGATACATAAAGTCAGTTTTTGACGTGAAGTCGGCTCATTTTGTTTGGTAAATGGCTTTTCTTTGGCTTATAAGATGGAATTGGTCGATTGATCTTCTTTGAAGCCAGTCTGGATGATGGATGTGTCAAGTTGGCCATTAATTGTCATCAAAGGATCGAGGCTTGCAATCCATGGTTCCTTAACCTTTTCTGTTTTTTGAAGAGGAAAAATAAGTTTGGTCACTTGGTTCACAATGTTATGGCCCGAGGAGGCAGAGGGAGTGTTTGGTTGGTGAGTCAGGCCAGCTGGTCCAGGTGGTTTTGCTTGCCTGTAGTGCCAACGTATTGGCGTTAAAGGTTTATCCCTTGTATCAGTATGTTGTTTTTCGTTAAAAATAAAGGCGTCATCACCGTTGGGTGTAGGCATTCCTTCTAAAATTTCAGCATCGGACAGTTCACCTGTGTTGCTCGATAATGTTTTATCCATTTTGCTAAAGAATTTGCCAATAGGATTATTGGTATACAATTAATTGGGAAACAGTTTCCTAGACTGAGCTTTTGTGAGGACCCTCTGCTGCGGAGTGGATGATAAAGTAATGCTTGTTTTTGGTGTTATAACACGTGGAGTTTGAGGAGCTACCAGCTTCTGGGGACAGCTTGACTCCTCATTTTTCCTCTTAGATGGTAGAGAGGACTGGGACGTGGAAGAGGTGTCATTCGAAATTTATCATCTATGCTGTCATTTGTATCTGTAAAAAAGTATATATGGGTAGTACTATCCGAGAATTGCGTGTCCGTATTAGGGAACATCTTTCTAGCCTCAGTAGCCAAGTCCAAAAATTACTATTAGCCTATTATTGGCAAGAAGAACATCAAATGGGTTAACAAGGCTGACATACAATTCATTGGAATTGAGAAGGCACATTGCAGCAAAAGTGGTGGAGATCTGAGACATTGTTTAAGACAATGGGAATACAAAATGATTTGTACATTATGCTGTACCATGCTGGGTCTCAATAAGGAACATAAACTGAATGTCTTCTTATAGTCAATTATCTTATTGTTGACTGTAATGTGTAAATCATTCACTGGTTGTGGATATTATACACTGCCACTGACCAGGTCATGTTTGATGAACGTTGGAAACAGCAGTTGGAAACGTTGTATCGAAGGTCAATTAGCATAGCACAATATGAACCTGACTGTGTTAGTGAGGTGCAAGGGATTTTCTCGATTATTAGGGAAATTGAGACCATGTATAATTCACTATATATTAGATATTGGATTGTGATGTTATGTTTTGAACATTACATGTGGCCCAATAACATATGTATATAAGACGTATTGTGGGTAGGAAATTGTAAGGGGACAGTCATACACCAGTACCATTAGATATAGCCATATGCATTTGCTAAATGTGCTTGTGAAGAAATTGACAAGTTACACACAGCCAATAACTATACTTAATAACCTTACTACTCAATAACCTTACTACTAACTTTGGGTTCTGTTGATGAGTTTAGTTTGACATTGTATCCACCAAAAGTTATGATAGCACTGATGTCTTTAAGGAATAGATGCCCTAATCTAGGATTTAAATATGAAAATAGTCATCATTTTGGGAATCTAGATTTATTGTTGAATACTAGTATTTTTGGTGACCAAGAGCCATTAGGTAAACTCCAATTTATTTAGGGACTTGGACATTAGGTAGATTCCAGTTAATTTAGAGAACTAGGTCAAGTTAATACTAAGTGCAATTGTAAACGGACAGACGTTCGTTCTTCGTTTATATTTTCAACACGGATCTTACATCACATGTCACATACGCGGACGTCAGCCGCACTATTTAAATAAATAACTAAAATGGCAAAAGCATGCAACACACCAGACGAAGGAAGGGTTTCCTGATGAAGGGAACCTGAAAGGATATATTTGATCTTGTTTATTAGGTAAGTCAGCCTTAGTTTTCAAATGGAGTAATAGGCCTGATCAGTTGAAGCACATACTGACGTGCAGGGAGTGAGTTTACAGTTAATGTCTTATCTTGTAGGTACATAGGAAACACAGAAGGCACTATATAGAGGAGCGAAGGACTGTCAATCAATTAAGCCCTGTGACAGTGGTAAGTCACAACACACAATTATTATCATTAACCATTAATAGACTAGACACTAAGTTTTACACATGTTTTCATTTTAGTTTTGGTACTAAGGACATCTCAGAAAATAAAACTTATCTAAGGAAGACGTTATTTACTTTAGATTAGGACTGGCAAGAAAAAACGGTGAGTCATTTTTAAGGATTGGTCACTCTGGCTATGTAAGGATTGTCAAGATGACTTGAGTGAGATTGATTTGGTGAATGCTATTGTCTATTAACCCAGCAGCAATCTAAGTGATTGGCAATCCATTAGACATTTAAATGGAGCAAGAGCCCAGTGTGGGCGTGATTTATCATGTGGTTTGGGAATATGGCTGTTTGCGTGAATATTTGACCGGATGGAAAGGTGATTATGATCGTGTGGGCTAACTTGTGATAATGATTAATAATTGGAAGCCTAATGATGCTGTAGAATAACATGTATTAATGTTTGTGAGTGGAACTAAAGTCTTAATGTATCTTTATACATTTCTAAAAGAGTATTATTGATTTGTTGACATACCCATTACCTGACCGTGCATTTCTAATGTGTACTTTTGCTTCCCCTTTTTTTGTCCCCTATCTTCGTTTGGTATGTCCTCTGATGTTGATAATCAACTTTTTGTTCTATGAATTATATGTTTACATTTGATGCTCTGGATGCATTTTTCATAATTTTTTACTTACCCGCTTAAAGAATTGTTAAACTGAGTTTTGCCTTGAAAAGGACCATGCTGGTCGAAACGCGTGTCAGGAACTTTGGCAAATTATGTTTTGAAACTGACAATTAAAAACCAAGAATCTTAATATTGACTAATTGAGGTTTCGTGGGGACACTATATCTTAAAATTATTAAAAGTGTGCAACCAGCACTTAGGATTCTGTGTAATAAACACTCAATGACATTTTTAGATGAGCGTATTAGATAATGGCACGCCACGTTTGCTTTATCTTTATAAATGTCAGGGGCCTCATCTCACCAATGAAATGCAAATCTGTACTTATGAGGATTCAGGCCATGAGAGCTTCTATTTCATTTTTTATTTTTTTAATTTTTTTTTTTTAACTGTAGTTTTTATTGGCATTTTTAACTTTACAAACAAGTAAGAAATAACTGTGACACCCCTTACCCCCTCCCCCTCCCCGCCAATCCACCCCACCCCTGGGTCCCCCCCCCCCCCCCGTGTCCAGTTCAGTGTGTCCGCCATGGGAGACTCACGGTGTTACCTCCGTCTCCCTTATCTCGGAGATGTTGCAATGCGTGGCCATGTCATCAGTTGACTTGCTGCCGCCGTTCCCCAGGTCTTGGGGTCCCAAGTCTGGCTGACCTGCGTAGTGGGGTTAATCCCATCATCTCCGGGGCGGGATTCATTCTGTGGGTTCAGTGAACGTCTCATCCCCAGGATTGCTGTACTCCAAACCGGTCTGTGAGGAAAGAGCTAGTATCGTTGTTCACCATGGCTGTCAATTTATCCATCAAAAACATATTTTTCACTTTTTTCAGCCAGTCCTCCTTCGAGGGAGCCTCAGGACTTTTCCATTTCTGGGCCAATGCCACTCTTCCCGCCCTTAGCATGGTTTCCCACATCCTTGGATATCGGTGCAACTCCGTGTCCTCTGGGGGGAGGCCCAACAACATCGTCAGGGGATTAAGTGGTAGACGGTCTTGAGTCACTTCCGCTATCCAGTCCCTCACTTATTCCCAGTATGTTTGAACCTTCGGACAGTGCCACCACATGTGTCCTCTGGACCCCATCTCCCCGCATCCCCTCGGGCACCTTGGTGACACCCCCGGGAACATCTTTGACAGTTTTACGGGGTCTCTGTGCCACCCCTGTAATATCTTAAAGTTGTGCTCCATGTCTCCGGTGAAAAGGTTTCCGTGAAATGCGATCTTCAATATTCTGGCCCAGTCATCCTCTGAGATTTCGGCACCTGCCAGGTCATCCCAGAACAAGCGGAAGCTCCTCCTGCCTTGAAGGTTGTACGTATTTAGAACCCTGTACATACTTGAAACCGCCCCCTTCCTGGAGGCCGCTGAGTCGAGGAGTTTCTCGAAAGGGGTCAACTGTCTTCTCAGATTGGTGCCCCATGATTGGTCGCAAAGGATGCCCTTTAGGCGGAGGTATTCGAAGATGGATATTGAATCACGACCTAGTGCTTCCCTGAGGTGTTCGTAAGATAGGAATTCGCCGTCCTTGAACATCTGCCCCGCCCATTCCATCCCCATGTCTGACCAGTTCTGGGAGTGTCTGAACCCTCTCCCTCCCAGGTTGATGGGGTGGCCCCAGAGAGATGACATCGGAGACTGCCATGTGGTGAGGTGAGCGGTTTGGGGGCCTTCTTTCCAAATGTCCCACAGGACTCCCAGGGTCGGGTGAGATCATAAGTGTGTCGGGATCTCCCTGCGAGGCGCCCATAGGTGGTCGCGGACCTTCTGGGGGTGGGCATCCATATCCTCCAGGTAAGACCAATACGTTCTCAGGCCCTCTTTCATGTGCTGCAGGAGGAAGCGCAGTTGGGCAGCACAGAAGTAAAGGTCAAAGTCTGGCAGCCGAATCCCCCGTCCTCCCTTGGTAGGGTCAAGGTGGCCTTTCCAGTTCTCGGGGTCTTCCCTTGCCGTACAAAGTCGCGGACCCCATTTTGTAAGTCTCTGAAGTTCTGCGCTGGGACTCTGGTCGGGAGTGCCGTGAACAGGTACAGGAGTCGTGGCAGAATGTTCATTTTGACAGCCATCATTCGGCCATACCACGAGGGGATCATTTTGCCCCATCTCCTCATATCGGAAGTTATCTCCGCCATCATGGGGCCGTAATTGGCAGGGCCCAGATTCGAAATGTCTCTGGTGAGGAGTACCCCCAAGTATCATATGGCAACCCTCTCCACTTCAATCCCATGGAACCTGCTCAGAGGGTCAAGCACTGGGTCCATTGTTTGCATTGGGAGCAGGACAGATTTTGCCGTGTTTATTTTTAGGCCAGAGAAGCGACTAAATTCTGACACCAGGGTCAGGAGGGGGGGGGGAGAGGAGCCCGGGTCTACCAGGTAGGCCAGAATGTCATCCGCAAAAAGGGAAAGCTTGAATTCAATCTCCCCTCTTCTTATTCCCTTAGTTTCTGGGTGAGCTCTGACCGCTATTGCCAAAGCCTCCATTGTGAGGACATATATCAGGGAGGAGAGTGGGCACCCCTGCCTCGTCCCTCGGGAGAGGGGGGAATGACCCGGACAGCGTCCCGTTCACCTGTACCCTAGCCGTGGGAGCTCTGTAGAGTGCTGTTACCCAGCTCATGATGTGGGTCCCAAGGCCCATTCTGTGAAGGAGAAGCTCCATGTAACGCCACTCGACCCTGTCAAAGGCCTTCTCCGAGTCCAGTGAGAGGACACATGCGTCGAGTTCCGATGTTTGGGCAAGGTGGACCAGGTCCAGTGTTTTGCGGATGTTATCAGACCCCTGTCTTCCGCTTATGAAGCCCATCTGATCTCCATGGATTAACTTCGGCATTATACCTTCCAGCCGCTTCCCCACCACCTTGGCCAAGATCTTAACATCAATGTTTAACAATGATATGGGAAGATAGGAGGAACATTCCGATGGATCCTTTCCCTCTTTGGGCAAGACTACTATCACAGCTCCCATCATGGACTCGGGGAGTATGCCCCCCTCCAATACCCCATTAAAGACCCTCACCAAGTATGGGATCAGGGAGGACTGGAATTTTTTGTAAAAGAAGACTGTGAAGCCATCCTCCCCGGGGGAAGTTCCGACCTTCATTCCACTAATCACCTTGTCCACTTCATCTTCGGTTACCGGGCCCTCTATCCCCTCTGCCATTTCCCTCGAAAGGGATGGGATCTGTATCGAATTAAGGAAGCTTTCTATCTGGGCATCATCCCCATCATATTCAGAGGAGTAGAGGGCTTTATAATATTGGCGGAAAGCCTCGCCGATATGGGGGGAGTCGTTGCCTGAACGTTCTCTGAACCTCCCTCAACTTCCAGGCTAAGATCCGATCTGCCCTGTCCACTTTCTCGTAATATTTTTGTTTAACCATTTGGAGGCTCCTTTCTATTTTGTGTAAAAGTAGATCTTTTAGCTGTAGCCTGCAGTCTTCCAGAGCTGTCACCCTTTCACGCTCTAATGGATGCCCCGGGGAGCTCACCGGTTCGAGACGGGCTATTCTTTCTCTCAGAGTTTTCTCCTGGATCTCCCTCTCCCTTTTCCTTTGGGCCCCTATTTTTATGAGGACCCCTCGCAGGGTAGCCTTGAAGGCGTCCCAGAGCGTGTGAGTGGCGACCTCCCCGTTATCGTTAAGCTCAAAGAACTCTGTTATGGAGTCCAAGACCTGCTGAGCAAGGACCTCATCTTTTAATAGGGCATTGTTACACTTCCAGGGCCCTCTGCGTTATCTGCACCACCCCATCGCTACGGTAACTCTGGCCATGTCGTGATCTGACCAGGGCACTGGGTCTATCCTATAGCCTGACACATATGGTCGGAGTGTATCATCTACCAGGACATAGTCTATTCTGGAGAAAGAGTTTTGTATGGCTGAGTAATAGGTGAAGGATGGGATTCCCACTCTGGGAGAAGGAATTGTATCTGTTAGTCCCAGGTCCTCATTTAACCTCTGGAAAGACTGTGCCATGGCTTCTTCTGCTGCTCTGGGAGTAAGGGGGTCTACCCTTTTCCTGTCCATGGTTGGGGCGAGGACCATGTTGAAGTCTCCCCCCACCACCAGCGGGTCTTGCATGAATAGTCTGATCCTATCTCTTACTTCTTCCCAAAATACGGCCTGTCCTTCTTTCGGGCCATACACTACAGCCAGAGTAAGGGGGGAGCCCTGTAGGGTGCCCCGAACCAACATATATCGCCCCTCCGGGTCTTTTAAGATGTCTTCCTTCTCAAACCCCACGTCCCTTGCCACCCCTCTTTTTTTAGTCCTGTGGGATGCATGAAAGACCTCCTCGATCCCCCCCCCCGCAACCTGGGCTCCTTTTCCCTTGCCCAGTGTGTTTCTTGCACAAACAGCAGGTCTAGTTTAGCCCTCCTAAACTCCCTGCAGATCAGGGACCTTTTCGTAGGGGTATTCAGCCCCTGTACGTTCAGGGTACCCACTCCCAGGGCCGGCAAGTTATCAGCCATAGTCTATGATTTCCGTTCTAATGGTCAGCAGCATCGCAACAATTCTCCTTTCTCGCTCTCCATGAATCGACTTTTGCACACTATTATAACGTTTCCCCAACTGACCCCCAAATCCCTTCCCTAACAAACAAACCCCAACTCGTCCCTGCCCCCTCACCCCCTGCCCCGGCGTCCAGCCAGATAGTTCTGCCATCTCTGGCACTTTGGCCGGACCACCAGCCTGCCCCTCTCGGCCAGGCGATCGTTACCAATCACATTATCGTGAGCCCCCCCCCTTCGACCTCCTCCCCGCTATTGGTCCCGCTAAACTTGCTTTTCATGGGGATTCTGGCTTCCTCTTTACCTCCTGTCTTTGCCGAATCACCATCCCGCGGGTGAACCAAAGTCCATTGGTAACCTCAAAAGACCACACTCGCTCTGGGACTCCCTGGCGATTACCCCTCAGAGTCATTCCGTTCCCCCTCTTTTGCTGGGGAGGGTGTGTTCATCCTCCTAAATTTCCTTGATTTCTTCCGTCTTTCGCCCGGTGGGCCTGGGCCACCCGATCCACTCCTGGCCGGCCCCAACGGTTCTCTCCGGGGTGTTGGGTCAGACACATAGTCCTGGATGGCTCCCTTGATATCTTCCTCCGAGATTAGTGTCGTTCGCTGGCCTAGGTATTCGAATGTTAGGGAGAAGGGGTAGCCCCATCTATATCGCACTCCCTTCTCTTTCAGCAGCTGTGTGAGGGGGCGGCACATCCTGCGTTTAGTCAGGGTGTATGCCGAAAGGTCCTGGAAAATGGAGATTTGGGAGTTGTTATACGTGATCTCCTGGACTTTCCTGGAGGCCTCCAACACCCGCGTCTTTTCCAGATAGTAATGGAACCGGACTAGGATCGACCGGGGGGCCCCTGCCCGTCCTCCCGCTCTATGCACCCGATCAAATATGAGTTCAGTGGTCATCTCTTCTTCAAAGAGGACGGCGATTATGTTCCGCACCACTCGGGTCAGCTCTCTCTCCGTCTCCCCCTCCATCTCCGGAACCCCAAAAATCCTGAGGTTGTTTCTCCGCTCCCTGTTCTCGAAATCATCCATCTGTCTTGACCTCTCCTCCTCTTTTTTTTCAAGGGCAGCTAGCCTCATGTTTACCTCTACTTCAAGGGTTGCCGATGAAGATTGGTTGGATTCAACCTGAAGGACTCTGTCCTCAACTTTGTCGACCCGTTGGTCCATTTTTTAAAACTTTTGGGCAATGTCCGCACGCATATCTCAAATTTCTTTCAAGATGGAAGCAAAGCCCCGCTCAAGTGCGGCCGTTGAGGGTGCTGAGGATTCCGGATGGGCCATTACCTTACCGTGGGGCGGTTCTTTTGCGGGGGAGGTCTGGGTCTTGGTAACGATATTTTTGCAAATTCCTTTGCCAGTCCATCAGGTTGCCCCCCTGGGCTCTCTGTCAAAGGTACCTCAGATCCTAGTGGGCCACAAGCACACCTCGCAGGTCCGTTGGTGTCTCTTCGGTGGAGGCGCTCTTCAGGGGATGGAGGCGGGAGGCGTGGCCACCCCCTAACACTTCAACGTGACTCTGCTGGATCTTGGTAGTTGCCCCCGGGCGGGCACACGCCCCACCAGCCTCAGGCGGGGGCCTCACACCCAGGGCGGCGACTGCAGTGCCTCCAGTGCCCCTTTTTATCCTCTGGAATAAGGTGGCTTTTGCCACCACGGGGTGGTGGACTGCTGGTCTTTTCACGATGTTGGGGGCCCCTCTTGGCAGGGTACACTTCCCCCTCCCCTTCTGCATGATCCTGCTGGATCTTGGTAGTTGCCCCAGGGCGGGCACATGCCCCGCTAGCCTCAAGCGGGGGCCTCACACCCAGGGCAGCGACTGCAGTGCCTCCGGTGCCCCTTTTTATCCACTGGGGTGGGGGAGGGGTGCTTTTTGCCACCACGGGGTGGTGGACTGCTGGCCTTGATGTGATGTTGGGGGCCCCTCTTGTCAGGGTACACTTTCCTCCCCCAGGGATAACCCCCCCGCGGTGGTGCCGCCGATCGGGCTCCGGTGGGGTGGGGAGAGGGAATGGGCACCTCTCTTGCAGGCACGGGGGGCCTCTCCAGGGAGCGCTCCGGGTTGCGTCTCCTTCCCCAGTGGCGGCGTGTTTCTCCCGCGGCCTGTGCTGGCCTCCGTGGGTGGTGAAGGGAGGCTGCCTCGTCAGTCTGCTTCGGCGGGCCCGACCACCCTCCCTCTGAGTCCCGTACCTGGCGGGCCGCAGCCCCGAGTCTGGCCTCGCAGATTCCTCCGGCGATCCTGCTGTGGCAGGGGGGCCTCTCCGGGGACCGCTCTGGGTGAGCGTCCCCTCCCCCAGTGGCAGTACGCTGTTCCCGCGGCCTGTGCTGCCTTAAGCGGGAGGTGAAGGGAGGCCGTTTCCTCTGCCGGCTCCGACGGGCCTGCTCGCTCCTCCCCGAAATCCGCACTGGGTGATCTTGCGGCCTCCTTCGACGATCCGGCTGCGTTAGCCGCATCTTAAGTTCTCTGTCTTCCTGAGGTCTTCAGACCCCGTTGTTTCGCTCGGTGGGGGCCCTGGGGGGTCACAACATGATCCGGCCCACTTGCGCACCGTGGTGGGGTTTCGGGGGGGGGCTCAGACCCCGCTACGACCTGGTCTCGGGAAGAGCTCGCAAATCAGGCAGCCAATGCCTGTGCGCCCCCTGGTGGCCTCCTATTTCATTTCTTCAAGAAATGCATTTGCTTTTGGAAGATATGCAGAGGCTTACTAATAAGCGATTTAACGTCCAATACATGCATTTGTGGGGTACCATTATTTTCACAAGAGAAGTTAGTGATTGAAAGGGACCTGAAAGGTAGGCTATTGAAGGTCAAAGGTACCCTGTGGGGCAGCATTTACATGCCCATATCTCTATACCAACCAAATGACAACCAAGATATGATGTTCACAGACAATCACTTTTGCAAAGGGAAATTATAATGGGCAAGTGTCAGAACTCACAAATGGAAGAGGTGGTGGAATGAACCGCTCTTCTCTGTGAACAGACAGGGTCTCCTCAATGAGGGCGACCTTTCTCATCAAACACCCTCCTGCCTGTTTAATGAATATAGGCAAAGCTGTGGTTCACATGAAAGAGCAAAAATAGCGGCAGGTATGCACCAGGCTGCAAAAATAAGGATAGATCTTTAGTACTGTGCGAAACCTGAGGGCATTCTCCCATGTAAACCTCGGGAAGCCCTTATTTAGGTGGCCAGGGGAGGGCTGCCGCTCTCAGATCCCAACCCTGGAGGTGGACGAGTGAGTTAGGATCACCTGGGTAGGAGAGCCCAGGGTTGTGCTCAGGGGAATGCCCCTGGTGAGACGCGGTACTACACCGAAGAAAGGGATGAGGAAGACTAGATCCCTGAGGCTTTTATGGGCTGTATCAACTCGACCTTCCTTCCATTCGATAAAGTTTGTTTTCGAGAGTCCACCATCCCCTCTGCCTCTGGTGAATCCATACACACCCCGTTGCATTCAGAAACCATCTTTCTCAGAATCCTTGTTTTCCTGTTCCCTATCCGAATACTCCCAATCATTCTTCTTCCCGTCCCTCTGATTATTATTTCCCATACTCCCAATCTGCTCAGATAAAATACTACAGTTCCCACAATCCCCCTTGTTTATTTCACAATCCCAGGTATTCTCGTTTGCCCCGCAAACCCTACCAATCCTATCCCTCTGATTGTCACTTCTGAACTCCCAGTCGAAAGTCAACAACAATTACAGTTCCCATAAACCCTCCTATTCATTTTGAGAAAAAATAAAACAAAAGCAACCCGTTTGAAATCACCTATCCCCCCTAGAACAAAGACTTTCATTCCCCCATAACACCTCTTCCCGATCCAGTCCCGTAGGACACTGTGACACTCCAACCCCTCGTCTTTCCAACACAAACACTGTCTTACCCCACGAAAGACAGCAGACTAATAAAACTGTTTTACTGACATGTCCCGCCGCAAAGATCAGGCAGAGTTAGGCAATTGATCTAAATCACACACCTGACGGCCATTTCCTTTTCACACAGGGATAAAAGGTGGAGCAAGAGAGCACACTACGAGCAAGGCAGACTGCACAACCAGACAGCTATCCAGACCCGGCAGTTCAAGAGGAAGAGAAAGGCAGCAAATATCGAGACTCTGACGAAGAGAGACATGATCTTGCCCTTTTTGACAAAAGCCAGCGAACCCTCCGCTGAAAGAAACGTAATACCAAGGACAATAGCCCACATGTGCTGCAGCAGATGTCAACGGTACATGGAGCGTATCGACGCCGATAAGCCGAAGCGAGGGAGAATCCTGCTTCCGTGGTACCGGCCTTGTCTCCAGCAAAGAGGAACGCCAAGCGGTTCCTCACAGCCTGTGAGTCGAGGGAAGAGCCGATAAGAACCGGGCTATGGTGAATGAAAGTGGCAAAGTGAAAGACGTTTAAAAGAACTGACATTGTGAAGGCGAGGCCAGCTGCAAATGGGGACCGGTACCACGTGGGTGCTGCTCTGAGAAACCCTGGTCAATTCCCATCAGAGCGAAACTACAGATACCATAAGGCTGTAGTTGAGCTGCCAGAATAGGTCAAAGTGGTCATACAGGAGGTCAAGCAAAATCCGCCTACAGTCGAAATACCCAAGAACTATAACGAAAGTAAGGGAACAGAATCCCATGAAAATTGAAAGTAAAATTGAATGTGAAGTTGGTAAGAGTGAAGCCGGAAGACGGATTTTGACGAGTAGGGGGCAAGTCTAAAGTCCCAAGAAACAGTGTGTTGACAAGAGTGAGCCCGGCCGTGGGATGTCCATTGGAACGGTTTTAAAAAGACATTAAGATTTGTGAAGGAAGGAAAAGCCATAGTGAACCCGGTGGAGGGTGGATGAAAGCAGAAGAAGGGGACCCAGGGGTGAATCCATCACTGGAGACAAGCCATAGTGTCACGCGACACCAAGTCATCAAGTTACTTCCTCTTCCTGGTGTATCGTTCTAGTCTTCTTTCTGTCTACCTTCTGTTTCCTTTATTACCACGCCTCTCCCCGGCCCCGTTGCGTTGCAACCCTATTCGCTTCCTGCTTTCGGATTTACACGCTAGTTTGTGCCTTCACTTGCATTATAATTCTTCTGCCTTCTTTCCCAGCCTTCCTTTGTTTGCCTTTCCCCTGCCTTCTACTTTTTCCTCTCCGTGGCAGCTGCTTACGGGTCTCGCCCCATTCCTTGCTTCTGTGGTCCTTTGCAGCCCCGCTTCGGGTTCCGCCCCGTTTTTTCCACCAGCACGGCTCACTGCAGCTCCATCACGGGTTGGTCCCGTTCTGCTCTACTTACCTTTTTCTTCTGTATTCGTTCTCGCCAGTCCTCTCTGGTTTCTTTCTTTATTTATTTCTCCTCTCTTTTCTTAATCTTGTCCTTCTGTTGACTTCCGCTTTCCGTTTTCCGTGGTTGCTCTCGCCTCGAGCTTCCTTTCTGTCCGTCGGAGGGCTACGGAGCTCACTTCTCTTTTCCGCTCCTGGTCCTCTGACAAGGGGCTGTTTCAGCTCCTTGTAAGACCGCTTTCAGCTTACCATTGGGCGTTGAGCCCCCCTTCATTCTTCTGGCTGATCTGCATACTTTAGATTTACCTGCAAGGTTTCAATACTTCCTCATTGTTGGGAACCTCCCACTTCAGAGTGAGAACATCTCGCTCCACTACTCACTGACTCCTGGCTGCAATAGAATACTGAAGTTAATTCTGAGGAACTGTTCCTTTACCTACTGCTATGTACCTGTGTTATCACATCCAAGGAATTCCACACAAGAGGTTTTTATAGCTTTGGCTTTTTCCTCTCTCTGGCGCTCTCGGGAGGGGGTCCTTTGCTTTCCTTTTTTCATAGAGACAGCAGAGTGGCTTCTACCCAGGGGAGTCTGTACCTCTTCAGAAAAATGCAAAGGGACTGAAAAAAGAAGGGACATATACATCGTTCGTCATGCGAAGAAACAGGTGAGGAGTAGTGGGACATTGTATTTAGCGATGACAAGGAAGTTACAGACAAATCTGACACATAGTGAACCCGGTGAAGGGAGGCCGAAAGCAGAGATGGGATCTGCGTCCGGAAGAGGGGGACCCAGGCATGAATCCATCACCCGAGAAATATGTAAAACAGAACTTTGTGTTTGTCAGTTAGTTCTTTTCTTGGAAAACCTATCAGGCCCTCAGGACAAGGAAAACACAACCACGGAAGGCCTTGATATCGAAAGGAACTGTTTTAGGATTGTCAGGGTCTGGCTTGACGGAATTCTACAGGAGCAGCTGCTGGCCCCACAGACAGACACTCACCAGGAGTTCACCTCTCAACCCTTAAGTAAAAAGCTGAGCTGAGAACCCCAAGAAAGGGAAAGGGGAATTTGGAGAAAATAACACATGAGACACTGCTGCCCTGCAACCTTCTGGTAGGCTCTGGTATCTGTTGTAAAGAAATACACTTGCTTAGTTATGCATTGGTGTAAATTTCCTTTCTTAAATGATCTTTTAACATACTCTTACTTCTTTACCTCTTAAGCCTCTCTAAAGACTTAGAGGTTATTTATCTGTATTGAATATCTTGCAAAAACTGTTGTGATGCTCTAGTACATGTTGCCACTAGCCATTCAAGTCTCTTTAGATCCCTAAAGTAAATGACTCTTGCAAGCTCCTTACAGACTTAGATATTCTTCATTGCTTTTCATTTCATTTCATTTTACTCTATAAAGTCTGAGTTTAAATGCTTTAAAAAAATGCAGTCTTTCCTTGAAGTATAGAATTCCCATTAGCGTGAAAATGACATTAAAATAGAAACTCTTAAACTTTCTTGAATGCTGCTGCTCCTTCTGTTTGCGAATTTTTCTTTTTACAAGTACATATAGTTATTTTCTTGACGCGCGTTTTGAAATCAAGTACTCGCTCTCTGCACTCATGCGATTAACACGTGACGCCACCAAGACGTGAAAAAACTGTTCTCGCACTGAAAAATCTCACGCGCACCTTCACTAAACAAACGCACGCAATTTGTATGTTTTGCTACTAAAAATGAAAACCCGTACATGCACTGAAAACAACTCGTGCTCAGTTCATATGGACTTGCGCTCTATCGCTCACCGAACACACGCTATTTACACGTAATGTTAATCACGTAAAAAATTGTACACGCGCTAAAAAAGATCTCGCGCACTATTCATTTGGACACTCACACTATCGCTCTCCATACTCGCGTGCTCCCATAAACGACGTTGCTGATGACACAAAGACTCGCGCACGCATGAAACTGTTTTGAAACACTTTTCATGCAGATAACAACATTAAAATTTGCGCGCACAGTCTTTACACTTCTTTTCTGATAGTCTTAAAACTGTATAAACGTTTTCTCTCAGTAAACTTTAAATAACTTCTTAACACTTTAAGTTCTTTAGAAAAATGGAATATTATCTGTGAAAGTCTTCAAACTTTAAAAAGGAACAATCCCACCTGATGTCTTCTAGTTCTCTGAGGCACAGCAATCGACCTCCTTGCTTCTTTAGTAAATCTTCTGAACTCTGAAATGCCTTACTTAAGGAGCTTAATAAATGTACAACCAGCCACTGAATTATTATGGATGAAAGGCAGTTTAGAATCTTGCTCACCTCCAAAGAATCCAACCCATTATCCTTTCCACCAATCAGACAAACCAAACATATCATTGTTCCTTAAACCAATCAGATTAAGTTTCTTTCTCTCCATCTTGACTTGGGAAACCTCAATGTTAATTCCATTTACATACTCATTCTAGTTACTAAACCACCTACACCAGCCAGCCCTGACAAGGATCCATGCCCGGAAAGGGAGATCCAGGGAGTGAAAAGCAATCACCCAACACCACGAGGAACAAGGGTCAGCGCCGGGAAGAGGGGGACCCAGGGGTGAAGAACCCTCACCCTCAGTAAAACCAAGAAATTAACTTTCCTTTTGTGAATTAACTTTTGTTATGTTATTTGAACACGTCAGGCCCTCGAAGGCAAGAGACTTTCAAGGGAAACAAGACTTGGCCATCGAGGCTCCTGATAAACTGGAACAGAACTGTCGACTCGTGCTGTGGAGGCTCGGTTGTGTGCTGAACTCCAAGATCCCACCTTACCCCATGCTCAAAACATGGGGAAGGGAGACCCAAGCTACCACATCCTGACATATTATTTGTGAACACTTCTTTCTTTTCTTGAAAACTATCCCACACCCTTTTTGTATTAGTTGTAAGGTTTGGCAATAGGTTTCTTAGTATAGGCCCTTTTTAGTCACTAGGACTGCCTTATTTTCATTTGATGGTTGACGCTTGCTCTCATTTTAGATTTAGGTTTAGATTAGGCATTTTTCCAACCTACATACAGTTTAATAACCACCCTTGAACTGTGATCACTTGTGTCTGTCTTTACTGTTGCCACCATGAGTTCCTTACAGTACCAGTAACCTAAGCAAAAGCATGTAATGCAGATGTGGAGGACAACACTGACCTGGGAAAGACTGGGCACTAAATTGATCATCAAAAGGTCCTCTGGTGGCAAAAAAACGGTGTATTTTCACCCTAGTATGGAAAGTAAATAAATTCTTGAGCAAAGTAGGAGTCCAGGAAATTAGGAACAATTTTCAATGGGGGGAAAACTAGACGCGGAAAGGACGAGAAGTTAGTAGGGTTAAGGGACCTGCCCCCGGGCGGCACAAGCACACACTAGTTGCAATAGTGCACAGATAATCAAGGCTGGATAGCGTCCAAAGTCTGCTGCACTAAGGTAATCCCAGGATTAGGCAATTTCTCACCTTCCTAGTTCTCACAACATGAAGCACAGGAAACAAACATCCATGGGAACACGTATAAGGATAATCCAGAAGCAATCCGTATATCATGCTTAAATTCATTACCATGAAGCCACAGGCAAAGGTAACCAAGCGTAATCCAAGAGAAGGTCAGTATTGCAGAAGCAGGGTCACAGGAGTCACAAGCAAAAGACAAGTACGACAGAAAGCCGGGGCACACCCTTTAATCAGAAGCACTGGCGTCCCTGAAATGCCAGTCTTTATGCCATTACGGAAACACAGCAACGTACCGATGTCGAGCTTTGTGTCGGGTAACCATGGAAACACAAGGCATTAACCAACATGAACGCGTACTAGCTGGAGTACGTCGCGTTTGATTTTGGCTTCGGTATGGGCGCCATGGCAACTGCCAGCGACGCAGAAGGAGAAACGAAAAAGTACACTGTTTGCGTGGCAGCCGTGTTTTCATTTTCCGAATCATTACAGTATCCTCCCCAAAAGTACAAGACACCCCCTTGGAAGCATGAAACCAGGCCAATAACAACGTAGCATGAATATTCTCAACGGGTCCCCATGTCCTATCCTCAGGGCCATAACCCTTCCAGCCCACGTAATAGAAAAGCTTGCCATCATGCACTTTGGTGTTCTATATAGCATTGATTTCATACTCTTCGGCACCCTCGACTACAAGAGGGGCCGGGTGCATGTGTAATCTGGTAGCATGAGAGTAATGTTTCAATAAAGAGACATGGACTACTGGGTGTATACGCCAGTGTGAGGGGAGTTCCAGTCTTACTGCAACGGGATTCAACACACAGGTAATAACATAGGGACCAATGTATCAAGGCAGTAGTTTCCGTTTTCCAAGTATTTTAAGATTCCTTGTTGACAAATACACTTTCATACTGACTTGATATATAGGTGCAGGGGTATGAGGTGAATCTGCGAGCCTCTTTGATCGACACTGTGCTTGGTCTAAATGTTCCTTAACTTCCATGTGTAATGTCGTCAGGTCTCTAACACAGCTATGGGCCGCTGAATTCTCGGATGGAAGAGATGGATCCAGGGGAATAGAGCTGGGATGTTGTCCATACAGGGCATAAAAAGGAGAAGAACAGGTAGATGAATGCACTGAATTGTTGTAGGCAAATTCGGTGGTGAATAGAACCATCAACTAGTTGTCCTGATGTTATAGACACAGGCAACGGAGGAACTGCTCTAAAGTGGCATTTAGCCTTTCAGTCTGCACATCTGTCTGAGGATGGTAGGCACTAGAATACCCGTCTTTGATATCAAACAAGGATGTCAAGGCCAGAAGTGAAATGTGAATTGGGTAACCCTGTCAGAAACTATGATCGAGGGTAACCAAAAGAATCAGAATGCATGTTTAAGGAACAAATACGGTAGCACTGGAGCTGATGGAATGTTATAACAAGGAACAAATATGGCAATTTTGGTAAAACAGTCTATGACAACCCATATAACATCATGGTTTTGTACTGGTGGAAGTTCCACAATGAAATCCATTGATATCATGTACCACGGCATATGAGGAACCTATAGCAGAGGCAACAAGCCCACTGGTTTCAAATTCTGACCTTTGCATTGCGCGCATGTGGAGATATATTCTGCAATGTCACGTAATATAGAGGGCCACCAACACCACCTATGTAACAACTACAGGGTCTTTATTCTCCCTGGGTTGCACTGCAATAAGGAAGTCATGACACCACTGGAGGGCATTTAAATGCGTCTCCTCATTAGGAATATAGATCTTCTTCTGCACATAAGGCAGACAATTGTTAATATCGGCTTTCATCTCATCCAGTCCATCGGGGTTCTGAGATACCTGCACCTGAATCTTCTCTTTAAGGAAGGCCTGAGGGGTACAACCACAGGCTACCTGGTGCGGTAGTAAGAGATGCTGGACCTCCTTCCTAAAGGGGTCAGTTTTGCCTAACCGAGACAGTGCAACCGCTTTAGAATGCAGTAGAGCAGGTCTATCAGTGACAACAAAATCCAAATGAGAAAAGAAGGAATACCAGCGTGCCTATCTAGCCGTCATGCACTTTACGGTTTTGAGAGCCAATAGATTGCGGTGATCAGTTTAAACGGAGACAGTATTACGGGCTCCCAACAGATGTCTCCAATTCAGTGAACGCATCATTGATGGCTAGGAGTTTGCATTCTGTGACTGTACAGTTCCTCTCTGAAGAGTCAGCTTGTGGGAATAATATGCTACTGGATGTATTTTGCCGGTACCAGGTCATCTTTGGGACAAAACCGCAATTTTATGAAAATATAGACATGATTCAAGGGCCTGGTCACAATTCGAACATTACCAGTGAAACACTTTTGAAACTTAGAAAGAAAAAGTTCTGCATAGAAATGCAAAGCCATTTGTTAACCGAATACCTCAAGAAAAACATAATTCCACAAGGTCTGGTGGTATGCCTCGAACCATGTTTATTCATTGACGATGCAGAATATAAACTGGCATTTTCTGGTGTGGCCATTAAATGCAGTCATGACTTAATGCTCTTAACGATTAACACAGCTCTTAAAAAGAGCATGATTATCGGTGATGCGATCAAAAAAGCAGAGACAGCATTTTCACTAGATGTTTCGATTGCTAATGTAAAAGAAAAACTCGAACTCATTGAAAAACAAACAAATGAGTTCATCAAAACAACAACCAATAAGAAAATGGAAAAACTCAGGAAAGATATTTTGGCCTTTACAAAGGAAGGCGTATTTCCCTATCTTAATGCTGAGTATAAGGGTCCAGGACACTGGCAAAATTTGAATGGTTCTCAAACTGGCTTTATGCCAAATACGAAAAATATTACTTTCTCAGATACATCTTCAGATGTCAGTACCTCATATTCCAACAGAGGCCCTCGTGGTAGAGGGAACAGAGGACAGAATTGTGAAAGAGGAGGTAGGCCATACTGGCAATATTCTCATTATGGTCCTCTCCCGCCTTTTGGCCAATATGGCCAGAATGCATCTTTCCAGGTCCCCAATCTCCCTTTTCCACCACCCAAACTAGGACCACCACTGTTAGCCAACCTATTCCAAACCAGGAGACGATCCTACCGGAGGTAACAAACAGATCAGCAGTCTACAATATCTCTGAAATAAATCGGAGTCCTTTGGAAATTACTATGCTTGAGAGAGGCTTCTCGTTCGTTCCGATGAAAAATCCCTCCAAGATGGAGATGGAAATTGAACTACGGAGCCTTTTTTGTAAGATTAGACTCAGAGACTTTTTTGGTACGAACGAAAGAGATACAGTAGACGATGACTCGCACACTCCGTTTGGATGCAAATCTACATTCACGCCGAGCCTTAATATGATTTCGGAAGAGATAGCCATTTTTGAGAAAGCAGTGCTCATAGATTTTCACTCTATGCATAAAAATTCTGACAGCTATATACAGATACTGGGCTTCAATTTTCCAAAAAAGAATGGGATTGCCTCAGAAAACTTAAAGAAGATAAAACCATTATAATCAAGCAGGCGGATAAAGGCGGTGGAATCGTGGTCCTTAACACTGTCCAATATGACCAGGAGGTCATGAGCCAACTCGATAACTCCATAGTCTATTGAAAATTGAGTGGTGATCCGACAGAAAGGATCAGCAAAGAAATAGGCGTCATATGTTTGGCAGCACGCGAGGCAGAAGTTCTCAGTGAAAAGGAACTACTATTCTTGACTGCTAAGGGCACCAGGGTCCCGTTGTTTTATGTATTACCTAAAATACATAAAGATCTTAATAACCCTCTGGGCCGCCCTATAGTTTCCTTATGTAGCTCTATATTGAAACCACTAGGTCAATTTCTGGATCACTTTTTGAAACCCTTGGCAGGCAATACAGATACCTATTTATCGGATACAACAGACGCCATCAAACACCTTGAAACTGTTTCATTTAATTCGGAGTGTGAGATGCTCATCACTTTGGATGTAGAGTCCCTCTACTCCAATATACCTCAACTTGAGTCATTAAAGATTATGAAAATTTCTTGGACAGTCGATCTGAGATACAATATATTCCTAGCAAGTTTTTGATCCAACTGCTAGAGATAGTCCTCACTAGGAATTACTTTCCATTCAAGAATGCTTATTATCTGCAAGTAAAAGGGACGGCGATGGGGGCAGCATTTGCCCCCAACTATGCGACTTTGTATATGTGGCAATTTGAAAAGACTTTTATCCTACATAATTCCAACCCTTCTTCTGCAGCCATACGTCTATAAAAACGCTATATTGACGATATAGTAATTGTTTGGGATACTACCAAGGGAGATTATACTGCCTTTCTCCCATGGATTAACACTTGAAATCCCAACCTCAATTTTACTATCTCCAGTAGCAACACCTCTCTTCCATTTCTGGACCTTGTCATTAAGATCGATAGGGACCACATCATGGTAGATTTATTTAGAAAAGATACAGATCGGAACACTATTTTGCGATTTGACAGTTTCCATCCTCAGGCCCTTAGCGAGAGTATCCCTTACAGGCAGTTTCTGAGAGCCAGAAGCAATTGTTCCAAAAGCAGTGACTATTCTATTCAAGCTGGGATTATTTCCAGTAGACTTTTGCATGAGGCTACCCTTCTTATCTCTTGAAACAGGATCGAAAGAGAAACAGAAATCAACATCGTGATGTGTTACTCACTAAACATAGTAGGACCGACATTACCAATCAACGTATTGTATGTGCCACTACCTTTAATTCACACCATAAAGAAATCAAAAAAATGATTTACAGACACTGGCAGCTCCTCCAATTAAACAACCCCGAACTAGAGCAACCTTTATTTGCTTTTAAAAAAGGCAGAAATTTAAAAAATTGGCTCTCACAGGCCGATCAAGCTAAACCAGTCCCTAAACAGTCTACTATCCACACCCAATGGGGTTTTCAACCCATATTGGGACACTTTCCATGTGGATTTTGCAGTGCTTGCAATTCCACCACAGCCTGCTCCACTGTTACCATTAATGGGAGAGCGTGGTCTCTCAAACAACATACCACATACAATTCTACTAATGTGATTTATTTTATTATTTGTCCATGTGAGAATCCTATATAGGTAAAACATCTAGACCTATTAAAACAAGGATTTCTGAACATAAATCCCGAATTCGCACTAGAATCAATAGCTCTCCTTTAGTGGCCCATTTTATGGAACATGATCATAATTGTGAGGCCTTTAAATGGTGGGCCCTAGAACGTGTAATAGGGAAAGACCGGCTTAATACTGCAGCCAGACTGTCCCAACAGGAACAATGGTGGATGTACCAGACTGATAGCTATCATAAGTGCCTCAATCATCAGGAAAAATGGCTCCATTGTGTTCCCTGAGTATAAGCAGATGCCTTTTGACAGTGCCTTTGTTACCATCTGTACCAGGGGAGTGAACCTTCCCCTCTGACTTGTTTTTGGTTCTAGGATTGTGCAGTTGGGCACATGAGGCAGTGATTGGCTGCCGCACATCACTTTAGTGCATAGGCAAGGGGCAACGGCAATTGCTTTCGAATTGACTCTTTTTCATTTTCATTTTGTTTTAATCATTGTTTTATTTCATAATTTTTTCTATCATATGTACACACAGACACTTTAGAGCTACATGAGATCTGTAGCGAGTTGTTGCAGCACGTCCTGCCTTGCATATATGCATGGGTTCTATTGCCCTCATAAGTTAGAGAGTAAAGAGAGTGCCTTTCCCTTTAATATGACTCTTGTGTCATTTTGTCACATGACTCTCTTTTTGATCTCGTGGCCTGCTGAGTGACCTATTTCTTCAGTTCACGTCTGGAGGGGCTTCCTAAAATCACTTGCTCCGATGATCACGCGGCTTGCGCTGTTCTCTTGTCCTCGCCAGATGCATGCAGCGTCAGCGGTCCACTGAATTGTTACATCTGCAGGCTCCTACTTGGGGACTACCTTTGCGGAAACGTTTTGCCTAACTAAGGTACATTTACGGGCTAATTTCCACCTTTTTTGAGCCTACTCTTGCGAGACGGATATGTTGATGGCAAGCGGACATGGGAATTAAAAAGTTTATTATATGCCGTTATTTACCTCTTACCCTTATAAGGGTATTTAATACGAGCTTAACGGCGAAGGATTTTTTGTGGAATTTGGGTGCCAATATAAAAAAGAAACCATTTTAGACTTGTTTGTTGCATGGCGGCTTGAGTGCCCGACATCGGCCTGCAAGCTCTGCTGACATGCATTGCTGTTGTTGGGCAGACGCGGCTGCCGCTCTTATGCTGGATGTTGTTGACTCCCTGTTTGGAATTGGATTAGATCCATTACATTAGAGTGCGCTTATGTTAGCCTATTTGTGGAGGCTGCTCGATACAATACTGCCTAGCTATGGCAGTCTCTCTTTTGTTTTTTATTAGTTTTATAAATACAACGCTCATTGCTTTATGATTACAAATGATTATAAATGTTAGTGAGATATCAAGTAGAGGGTTTGTTCAGACCAGTAGAACTTGTGATTTTTAGCCAACATTAGCCAACATGCTTGTTGCAGTTGACTATATTTAACCCTCTAGACTTACGATGTACTTAGCTGACATTTAGATACTAATTAAATAGCTTGTGCTAGCTGTGAGTATCTGTGAACTTTAGCCTATGTTAGCCACACCCTAATACACAGGCTAATGACTCGTTTTGTTGATGTTCTTTCGCTCTCCTTTGCTCAGCAGAATTGAAGCTGTATGAACACACAGGACGTCCCATGCAGATGAATGGGATTATTCCCAATTATGATATTGCAGTTCTTGAGTACAGTGCTTCCTTCTCCCTTTGTTGAATCGAGGAGGAGCCGGTTTTTACCAATTCCGAAGGTTTGGATTTTAGCTATGTGCTTTCTGCTGGTTGAGTACTCCACCAATGCTTTTAATGTAATTGCCACAGGGATTGTAGTGAGACTTTAATTGATTTATGTTCTCTGCTGCCCTAAATATGTCTCCACAGATTGATTTAGATGAATATCTGTGATTTGTTCCAATGGGATGGAGTAGAGTTTTCCATCTGCTACCCAATTGTGGACCTGACAGGGTGACTTGTTCGAGCATCTTGAGTTTGACTTGGATTTCTTTGGAAACCCTAATGTGATAATCTAAATTGGGATACCGTGGGTTTGCTAGGCTAGGTCAAAGGTTTTGTAACTAATGTGTTTTTAACATTTTCTTTATCATTTGTTTTCTTGATTCCTTGATGTGTTTTGGTGATGAATCAGACAAAGATAGAACATAAGGATCACTAATGTTCACAGAAGAAGGCTTATGCTATGGAAGAACAGATGGAAGAAAATCAAGATGTTCATACATTTATTTTGTAATTTCTGTTGATCTATTGAAAAAATAACCGTTCCTTGCTAGTCCTGAGGAAGGCGACTGTAAATTCGCCCCTCTCTTTCTAGAGAGGTACAACTTAGACATTTTTAAGGTTGTCGAAACTACTGTCTATTATCTTTCAGTGATACCCGTGTAATGCATAAGAACGCTGGAGATTACACTAGGTACCGGTGGTTGGCTATTAAGTTTGAAATGATGGGGAGCATTGCATGAAGCACTCTAACATCTGTTGCATTGCAAGCTTGATTGACAATTTTGTATTCATTATTAATGAATTGTTTATTCCAGATCATTAGGCTGGATATGATTTGTAATTGTGCACGCAGCACTTTTACATTTCCAATGTTGGTTGAAAATGTTTATTTAGAACTCATTGGAATACTTCATGTATACTAAGATTTTATTTCTGGATTGCTATTGTACCAATATATTAGGATGATTAGTGGTACTCATTAAGGGACTTACCTTAGATGTAGTCCTTCTTCCTTTTTCTTTTCTGTTTGAAAAGCAGCAGATTTTTCCTATGGTGTTCTTACCCCTAACTGCAGTGGGGGTGACTGGTTGGCATGCACTTTAATCTTGTGTATCTAATATGAGCTGTGAATATATATGTCGTTTTATTATGTATTTTGTGCTATTTATTATGTGTTTTGATATGTGATTAATAAAATATGCTATTTTTATACCATCCTTGACCTGGCCTATCCCTTCCTTGGTTTTACTAATTGATGTCCAATTAACTTTCTTGATTGATCTAGTTAGTTGTGCCGTGTGACCCACCCCTTCCTCCTTGTTTACTTGGCTCTTTTCTCTTCCCCGGGTCCACGCTGTAGGGGTCGCCTATCCTTGGTTATATAAAACTGCCCAAACAGCTACACTGGATGCATCTGCTTTCACCAGAAACGGTTCTAGTTGATCCTCATATTGTAGCACTGGTGCCTTCGTGAACGCGAGTTTAAGAGTCTCAAGTGCCATCTGGGCAGCTGGATTTCATTTGAATGGCAGTTTTGGGCTAGTGAGGTTAGTCAATGGTGAGACTATGGAGGAAAAGGAATGTACAAACCTCCCGTAAAAACTGGCAAAGCCGAGGAATGACTGCAGGGCTTTCAATGAAGTAGGGAATGGCCAGTCCAACACAGCTTTTACCTTTGATTGATTCATCTTAACGCCCTTATCTGTTAGATCATAGCCCAAGAATTCGACTTCCGTTGGGTAAAAATGCATTTTCCACACATGGCAAATAGGTGTTTTTTTCTCAGTCTGTGTAGAACGGAGCATGCATGTTTCAGGTGTTGCTCATATGACTAGGAATAAATCAGGATGTCGTCCAAATAGATGACGACATAATGGTCCAGCATGTCCTGGAAGACATCGTTCATGAAATACTAGAACGTTGCTGGGGCGTTACAGAGCCTAAAGGGCATTACCAAATACTCAAACAATCCATAACTTGTCTAGAACGCAGTCTTCCACTCGTCTCCATTTCATATACAAACCCAATTGTAAGCTCCTCTTAGTTTAGTGAATATCACAGAGGAACCAATTGATCCAATAGACAGATATGAGTGGTAAGGAGTACTGATTCTTAACAGTAATAGCATTGAGCTCTCTGTAGTCGATATGTGCCCTCAAGTCTCCTTCCTTTTTAGGTACAAAGAACAATGGAGAGGCAGCGGGTGATCTAGAGGGTGGACTGAATCCAGTTGCTGAGGCCTTATCTATATAGTCCTTTAAGATTTTTCTTCTTTGACAGTGAGGGAATACACATGACCCCTGGGTATCTTGAACCCTGGGATTAGCTCTGTAGGACAATAGTTGGGTTGGTGAGGAGGCAACTGTTCGACCATTCTTTTGTCAAAGACATCAGCGTAGGACTGGTACATGCTAGGAATCCTGGTGTCCGGGTTTTTGGTGATGGCGCCAACTGAGGATATGGTCTCAAGAATGGCTATACAAGGGGAGTGTGGTAACTTGGCTTCAGGATCGAAGCAATGATTATCACAGTGGTCTGATGGGAAGGTTACTTTGTGTTTCTCCCAATCAATCTGCGGGTTGTGTGCCTGTAACCAGGGCAAACCAAGAATCGCTTTGTACTGTGGTGCAGCAATCAAATCAAAGAAAATAAGTTTGTGATATCACGAATCGGTGGAAATTCTCATGTATTTGGTCTGTTGCGTCACTAGTCCAGAAACAAGAGCAGTACCGTCAACAGCGTTTACCAGTTCAGGTTTCTTTTTGGGAATGATAGGTACCCCCATATGTCGGCGTACTGTATGTCCAGGTAGTTCCCTGTAGCACCTGAATCTATTACGGCACGGGTTTTCAAAGGAACTTCATTATGCAAGAGCAAGGAGACAGACAAGCACTCTGGTACCAATATAGAAAGAGACTGGGAGTCCAGGGGAGTCCAGGGGACAACCACTCAGCTGAGGGACTCCTTCTATGGCTGGGCTTTGTAGAATCCCTGTTTATGAGCTGTTTTTTTTGGGCAATTGCGCAGAACCGAAGTACATACAGGTTTGCCTTGCGTCTGTGTTCTGTTTCTGCATTAGACAAAGGACCACGAATAGTCCACGAATAGTCCTTATTTGCATAGGCTCATCATCTGTAGAGTTTGTAACGGTCTGTTGCGTTTTTATGTTCATAGGCTGGGAATTCCATGTTCGCCCTTTCTCTCGCACTTCAGGCATCGATTTGCAGAACAAGATCCAACAAGTCAAGGAACCCGACAGTTACCACAGGAACTGTGGCAAGTGTATCCTTCAAGTCGTCTGACAAACCCTTATAGAAAACAGCAGCATTTTTATCTTCTGGCCATCGAGTCTCAGCTGCTAACTTGTTAAATTTAGCCAAATAAGTGAGCAATGGGGTGTTGCATTCTTTGAGATTGAGCAATTCTAAATCGGTGGCTTGTGTCTCATATCGGGTATCAAAGGCACGATTCATGGCCGTGATTAAGGCATCGCAATCATATAACACATAGCTATTTGTTTTGAGAAATAGATTAGCCCATGCAGCAGCGGTACCCCAAGGGACGAGAGGACAAAATCCACTTTAGTGGTGGCATCAGGAAATGATGCGCGCAACACATAAAATGTAGTTTGCATTGGTTGATGAAGGTTCAATATGTCTTGGGATCACCATGCAACCTCTCTGGGGGTGCCACCGGAAACTGGCCGTACAACAGCACTGGCACTGGATTCTGCCTTGGAGTGGGAAAAGCCATTCCTGTGGCCCCACCGCCCACCAGACCATCATCTTGAGGTGGTGGATGCGCCATGTCCTGTAGAGATTCCATCCTGTGATGGATAGCATTATGTGCAGCAGTCATGTCATTACGTAGATCTGCTACAAGTTGCATTAGAGTAGCCAGTGTATCAGCATCCTACATCATGGAACGAACCGCTCTTCCCAAGTCTATACAGACAGGGTCCCCTCAATGAGGGAGACCTTTCTCATGAAACACCACGCTGCCTGTTTAATTAATATAGGCAGAGCTGTGGTTCACATGAAAGAGCAGAAATACCATCAGGTATGCGCCCGGCTGAAAAAATAAGGATAGATCTTTAGTACCAGTAACCTAAGCAAAAGCATGTAATGCAGAAGAGGAGGACGACTTTGACCTGGGAAAGACTGGATACTAAGTCTATCATCAAGAGGTCGTCTGGTGACAAAAAACTGTGTTCTCACCCTAGTATGGAAAGAAAATAAATTCTTGAGCAAAGTAGGACTCCAGGAAATTAGGAACAATTCCCAAAGTAAAAACTATATGCAGAAAGGAAGGGAAGTTAGTAGGGTTAAGGGACCTACCCTGGGCTGCGCGAGGATGCACTAGTAGCAAAAGTGCACAGTTAATCAAGGCTGCATAGCGCACAGTGCACTAAGCTAATCCCAGGGTAAGGCAATTTCCCACCTTCCCAGTTCTCACAATACGAAACAAACATCCATAGGAAGACGTAGAAGGATAATATAGAAGCAATCCGTATTTCATGGTCAGGTTCGTTACCATGAAGTCACAGGCAAAGGTATCCAAAGGTAATCGAAGCGAAGGTCAGTAATGCAGAAGCAGGGTCACAAGAGTCACAAGCAAAATACAAGTAGGACAGAAAGCAGGGGCACTTCCTTTAATCAGAAGCACCGGCGTCCCGGAAATGCTGTTCTTTATGGCATTACGGAAACACAGCAACGTACTGACGTTGTGCTTCACGCTGGGTAACCATGGCAACACAAGGTGTTCCCTGTTGTGAACGCGCAATAGCTGGAGTATGTTGTGTTCGGCCTTGGCGTCGGGACAGGCGCCATGGCAACTTCTAGCAACGCAGAAGGGGAAAATTATAAGTTACTAACCGTAGTGACTAACGTACTCTTAGTCCATAGTCCCCTTTCCTCCATACTGTACAGGCGTCCCTTCCAAGGGATGGGAGACGGAACCTTTTTCAGCAGAAAAAACATTCTTCCCCTTTAAATTTAGAGGCACGCGGGGGTGCGGCCCAGGGAGCATGCGCTGCCCTGACTCCGCCCTCCAGAACCACACCTCAGTCCCCACTGACGCGTCGACAATAGATTTAACATTGCCTAATGATACCAGTATTATTATTGGGGGGGGTTGGTGGGACGTATAGAGGAAAGGGGACTATGGACTAAGAGTACGTTAGTCACTACATTGAGTAATTTATCATTACTCTTACGTCCCGTCCCCTTTCCTCCATACTGTATGGGCGTTTACAACTGATTGTAGCCACATGGTGGAGAGGAGACCCTCCTTAAGCAAATAGGTTCCTGAGAACCGACTGTCCGAAAGACGCATCAGATATAGAGCCGGCATCCAAACAGTAATGCTTGCAGAAAGCCGAGGGAGAGGCCCAAGTGGCCGCCCTGCTTATGACTTGCCAAGGGACATGGCGCTGGAATGCGATGGCCGTTGCCTTGGCCCTGACTGCATGGGCATGCATGTTGGCTGGGAGCGGCTTGTGCTGGCCCTCATACGCTTCTTTAATAGCAGAGATCATCCAGCGGGTTATGGAAGTCTTAGAGGCCTGATAGCCTGGTCTTGAGCCCCCGAAAGTGACAAACAGGGCGTTCGATTTGCAGAAGCCCTTGGTCCTGTCCAAGTAGAATTTCAGGGCACGCCTGACGTCCAGGCAGTGCAGCACTCTCTGTGCTTCGTCCTTGGGATCGTGGAAAAACGTAGGAAGGACTATTTCCTTGTTCAAGTGGAAAGCAGACGGTACCTTGGGCAGAAATGCTGGCTGTGTCCGCAGGACTACCTTGTCCTTGTGAAAGGTGGTATATGGCTCAGAGGCGATTCTACGAGCCGAGGTAAGGCCAACTAGTAAGGCTGTCTTGATGGTAACCAGCATGATGTACACAGATGCCATTGGCTTGAACGGTTTGTGCACCAGGGCGCCCAAGACTATGTTAAGGTCCCACACCGTGTGCGGTCTCTTGACAGGTGGATAGAGCCTTGCGAGTCCCATCAGATGTTTCTTGACGATAGGGTTGGAGGAGGAGAAAATGCCCACCTGCACGCCTGAATGAGCGAGGTGCGCCGAATAGGAGAGCACGTCGTCCAATGTGCACGCCAGAGGGTCGATTCCCCTGGAGTCTGCCCAGTGGCAGAATCCGGTCCATTTGCTTTTGTACAGGGCCCCGGTAGCCTTGCTCCTGGCCCCCTGTATGATCTCCAGATTGGCCTGCGAGAGGCTAAGGTGGCGCAGCATTACCTGCTCAGGTACCACGCTGTGAGGGCTAGTTTCCCTGGCGCAGGGTGGATGACTCTGCCCCCCTGCTGAGCCAGAAGATGTGCTGCGCCTGTCGGGAGGTGAATCTGTATCACAATATCTTTCAATATTTTTGCAGGGATATTAACACATGGAACCAACTGCGCAGCTCCGAAAACCATGGCCTGTCCGGCCACCATGGAGCTATTAGAATGATTAGGAGTTGGCGAGACTCCTTAATTTTGCAAATTACCCTGTGAATGAGGGGAGTGGGCGGAAAGGCGTAGGCTTTAATGCCGGTCCACTGGAGGTGAAATGCGTCGCCCAGAGAGCCGAGGCCCTAACCTTGCCAGGATGCGAACTGGGGGCACCTCTTGTTGTGTCAGGTGGCAAAGAGATCCACTTGGGGGTGACCTCACCTGTTGGAAATCTCTTGAATAACAAGGTTGCTTAGCTGCCACTTGTAATTTTCCGCTCCCAGTCTGCTGAGCCTGTCCGCTTCCAGGTTGGATTCCCCCGGGAGGTGGACTGCCATGAGGTAAATGTCATTTTCCAGGGCCCACTCCCACATGCTGATCGCCAGTCTGCATAGAGTAGGGGATCTGGTACCTCCCTGCTTGTTGACTTTGTACATGCTGGTCGGGTTGTCCGTCTGCATGAGGACAACCTTGCCCCTTAGAAGTGGTAGGAACACCCTGAGCGCCAGCCAGATGGCATTCAGCTCGAGCCAACTAATGTGGTATTCCTGCTCCTGTCGAGTCCAGGTGCCGTGTACCAAGAGATCGTCCAGGGTGGCTCCCCAGCCCTCAAGCGCGGAATCCACGGTGATGGTGGCCTGTGGAGAGGGCGGCCGGAAGGGCCTGCCCCTCCGCAGGTTGCAGTCTCTGGACCACCAAGTCAGGTCCGGGTGGAGAGATGGAGGAACGTTGATCATCTCGGATTGAGAGCCCCGCTCCTGGTTCCATGAGGCAGCGAAGTGCAGCTGAATCCTCCTCATCCTTAGTCTCGTGTGTGGAATGGCTAATAAGACCACTGCCAGAAGACCCAGGAGATGTTGGTACCACCATGCCGAGGTCACTTATCTGAGGAAGTGGGCGGTGGCTCTCTTGATGGCCGAGATTTTGTCCTCCAACAGAAATACTTTCTCGGAGCACGTGTCCCAGATGAGGCACGAGAATGTCAGCGTCTGCGTCAGCTGCAGCTGTGACTTCTTGAGATTGAGCGAGAAGCCCAGATTGTGAAGTGTGTTCATAAGGGTATGGGAAGAGTGATGAACGCTTCCGGAGATGTAGCCCTGACGAGCCAGTCGTCGAGGTATGGGTAGATATGGAGGCCCTGCGCTCTGAGGATGGCCGCCACTGCATTCATGAGTCTGGTAAAGACCCTGGGGGCCGGGTTGAGGCCAAAAGGAAGGACCTTGTATTGAGAATGGTAGCCCATGATCCTGAACCGTAGGAAAGAACGATGGGGCTGCCAAATCGGGACATGTAGGTATGCGTCCTTCAGATCCAGGGAGCACATCCAGTCTCCCCTGTCCAATGTCTCCGCTATAAAAGCTGGCGTAATTTTTGCAGGACTAAGGAGAGGTTGAGGTTGGAAAGGTCCAGCACTACTCTCAGGCCCGCCTGGTTCTTCTTCTGAATGGGGAAAATCCTGGAGTAAAAGCCAAAGCCTCGCTCGGAGGCTGGGACTTCCTCCACTGCCTGGCTCTCTACGATTGACCGGATCTCCGCCAAAAGAGTTGCTGTCCCAACCTATGGGAGAGGAGCGGAGGAGGGAGGAGAGGCTGGGATAGGAAGGCGATACCCCGTGGATACTACGGAGAGGATCCAGGGGTCCGCAAAATTCTGGTGCCAGAAATGTGCATGGAAAGCAAGCCTGCCCCCCACCAGAGACACGTGGACCCGAAGGGACGTGTCATGCCTTCTTTCCCTCGGAGGCTGTCGCTGAGGAGGGGGACTGGAAAAAGCCTTTACTCCCCCCCCCCACCCTTTTTGTTGCTTGCGCCGGTTCTGAGACAGAGAGCGGTCCGGATGCCTGGATCTGCGTTCCTGGAAGCCACATAACCCTCTGTATGTACAACCTCTTTCTTAGCGCTGCTGAGATTAAGATTGAGTGTGCGATTTGGGAGTGGTCTTTGTAAGGATGGACAAAGACTTAGCTGTTTGTGAGCTGTTTTTCTTTTTGTCCAGCTCTTCGTCCGTAGAGGAGTGGACGAGGTCCTCCCCCTCAAATGGAAGATCTAGTATGCATTCCTGGACATCCGGGTTGAATTTTGTTGCCCGGAGCCAGGCTATCCTTCTCATGTCCGTGGCAATTCAGATGGCACGGCCTGAGGTGTTAATATGGGCCACTGTGGATTCCATGAGGTCATGCGCGACCTGCTTGGCTTCAGCTAGCCCCGCCTTAAAGCGCGATTGGCTCTGGGTGGGGAGTTCTGGGAGGAAATACGCGATTTCCCGCCATAATCTTTGGTTGGCGGCTGCCAGCATGGCATCGGCGTTGCCCTGACGTAGATGTAAAGAGGCGTTGGAACAGAGTTTTTTGCCATACGCCTCCAAGATCATCTCCTCCTTACCTAGCAGCACTGCAGAGGAAGAGGCTAAGGACGAATGGGGCTTGGAGTATAGTGATGCTGCAGCGATCACCGAGGAGTGTGGCTGAGGATGGGCCGAGAGCAAGAGTGTATCCCCCTCCACCCACCTGTACTTGGCGTCCAGGTGTCGATTGATCGGCTGGGCCTAGTGGGGTTTGAGCCAGCCCTTCTTGGCCAGGGAGACTACATCGGTCTGCATAGGAATCCCCGATTTGGCAGAGGGGCGTTGTGTGAGGACGTCAGCCAGAACCCCCTCTGCCGGCTGCTCGATCTCGGGTTGCGGTAGGCCCAGGTACTCTGCCAGCCCAGCAAGATGTTTGTGGAAGGCCCTGGCTGCGGATGGCGTATCCGGATCCCCCTCCTCGTCCATATCCTGCAGATCTGGAGGATCTTGTGGAGGAGGAGGAGGAGTAGATGGTGCCGGAGGCTGGGGTACAGGGACCGCACACCTGAGGCTGAGGAGGCGGCGGAGGTTGCGGAGTTGGCTCTAGAGCCGGAGGAGGCAGCTGCACCAGGGCCTGGGGGACTGATGGAGGTGTCTGTGATGCCGCTAGCATGGCGGGAATGACTTCCCATCCACGGTGACTTCCTGAGGCTGAGGAACCTCTCGAAGAAAGCTTCCTCACCGACAGAGGCGGTGGCAGGGGGTGCTGACGGGGTAGCAGGGGCTGCTGAGGCTGCTGCATACCTGTCCATACGGACGCAAAGGAAAACTGCCCTGTGCGTAAGAAGGGTAGGCTGTAGGCCACATATCTGGTTGAAGCCAGTCCCACCTTGACACTCGTTCTTCGCCAAATTTCTGGAATGGCGTCAGACGGGTGCCTCTTTCCAGTGTGGCGGCCATTTTGTCAGGCTCCCTGCCAGGTGCCTGCGAGGTGTTGCTCGGTCCGCTGGGCCCGGCCTCCTCCAGGACTCTTGTGTGTGGATCACGAGGCCTACCCTGCTCCTCGGGCCTAGGCCCGGTAGGTGTAACACCCTCGACCCGGGGGTCGGTAGGGCTGCGTTTAGGCGTCCCCTCGGATGTATTGCCGGTAATAGGGCATAGCCCCTCGGCCATGGCGCTGGTACAAGGGCGGAGGCCCTCGGGTGAAGACCCGGTAAAAGAACCTTCTGGTCCCTCAACAATGTCACTGGGAGGATCTGAGGATCCCTCGGCCCAGAGGCCGGTAGCTGCAATAGCCTCGGTGCAAGCGTTGGTAGAAGGACCTGACCGGTCTCTCCCGTGCAGACGAGTCCCTGGGAAGGAGTCTCCCGTGCGGGGTGCGATGGAGAATATCGGCGCTACCCTGGGCCTGGTTTGATGCTTCACGAAGGTCTTGAGATCCTCTGGAGGCGACTTCTGGAAGAGCTCCCTCCACCTGGCTAGACTGTTATTCAGCGCTTTCGAGGACAGCGAGTCACACTGAACAAGATTGCCAACCGTGGTCTGGGCAAAGGCAACGTAGGCAGAGGGGGTGGGGGTCTGAAGTTGGAAAGGGCCGTTGCAGGATGGACACCTGCTGAACCCTGTAGAAGTCGACATGCGCCGGGGAGGAGTGCGACGCCTGAGGACCGAGTACCTGAATGATAAAAAGACAAAAAAGAAGACAAAGAGAAAAAGTATCCGCACGTGGAAGTATATGTCCGAAGCCAAACCCAGGATGCTGGTGAATTCGGTCCGTTCCCACCGTCACGGAGAAGGGAACAGGGGTGTGGCACTGGAGGGCGGAGTCAGGGCAGCGCATTCTCCCTGGGCCGCACCACTGCGTGCCTCTAAATTTAAAGGGGAAGAAGGTTTTTTCTGGTGAAAAACGTTCCGTCTCCGGTCTCTTGGAAGGGACGCCCGTACAGTATGGAGGAAAGGGGAGTACAAAAAGGTACACTGTTTGCATGGCAGCCCTGTTTTAATTTCCCGAATCATGACAGCAAGGGCTTCAATTGTGTTTTCAACCCACTTCTGAAAAAAACACTAGCCTCATCCCGGGTGGACAGAGGGAATTTCCAGGTGATAGCCAAGATGCTCAGGGACTTCTCTTTGATCAAAACATGGAAGTTCTTCCATCAAGGAGAGAAGGACTATACTCGCTACTCACGGTTCACAAGAGGTTCTAAGGATAGACATGTTGGTGATGCCCTCCATGCTAATGCCCAAAATCCTAATTTTAGAGATTGGGTAGAGAGTACTGTTTGATCATGCCCCAGTATTCTTGGACTTGGACCTCTCTATCCTTACTCATCCTGCATGCAAACTGTAGTGCCATAATGATTTTCTATCATGGGACAATGTGATTAAACTCCACATCAAGGAAACCCTGAACAAAAATGCTGAGGAGAATAATAATAGGGAAATGGGTGAGGCAATGGTTTGGGATGTAACAAAGGCAGTACTTGAGAGGTGAGATAATAGGCAAGACAGCAGCATTCCTTAGGGCGAGGGAGACCCAGAGAGAAAACCTAGCCACTGAGAGAATTGGAACACAAATGGAGACTATCAACTAGAAGTATGCAGGCTCTCAAATGAGCTCTGACCCAACTAGGAACGCATCTAACAGATCGCGCTGCAACATCCCTTTCCAGTGACAAACAATTCTACTACTCCAAGGTAAACAAGGCAAACAAAATACTCTCTGCAAAAGTGAGTAATGCCTCAGCATGCAGCCATATAACTTGCCTGAAGGATTCCTGGTGACAAATAATGATGGTGGATGAAGACAAATTGTCCATTATGGAAATGTTCTACCAATCACAAGTAGCAGAACGTCCAACAAAAGGGGAAATGATCAATTAATTCCTATCCTTTGCTTGTCTTACCTGGACAATAGAGACAGACTTGAATGGCCGATCACATTGGAGGAGGTACAAGCAATCAAGTCACTAACGAGAGGGATAACTCCAGGGCCAGGTAGGTTCTCTAATCTATTTTATAAAATGTTACGTTCACAGCTAGCACCACACTTCATCAAATTGTTCAGTTTGCTCCTGGCTTCAGGGTAAGTGACACCATCCATGGGTGAATCTGCTAGGGTTTTCATACTGAAATTGGACAAGGACCCGAAGGGCTGTGCTTCTTATTGCTCCATCTCTCTCATCAATAGTGACGCCAAAATCTACATGAAAATCCTGTCTGCGAGACTAATGTCTGTACTTTGATAGACGCAGATCAAGCGGCCTTAATAACAGGCAGAAGCACCCATGATAACATTAGAATGGTAATAAATCCGATTGAGGCCGGTTCACAACTGGGTCGGAAATTTGCAGTCCTAGCATTAGATGCCATAAAAGCTTTCAACAGTGTAAAATGGTTATACTTGGAACACATATTAAGTGCGCCCGGACTAGGCCCACATTTTCAGAGGACAGTGATGGCGAATCTTCAGACCTCAAGCACCAGTTTGAGAATTAATGTTTTACGATCCAATCTAGTGGAACTGCAAAAGGGCACCAATTAGGGATGCCCACTATCCACTCTGATCTCTGCACTAGCACTTGAACCGCCCGCTCAGTCCATTCGCCTGGCCGAGAGGATTAAGTGGATGGAAAGGGAAGTGTTTGTGGGGTAGTAAGAAACGTAGGAGCAGAAAGACTACAGTGTTTATGAGTGCATGTCAGAAGCGGTTGCATGCGCTAATAGCCCTGCAAAAATATCGCCATAAAAGAATGGCGCCATATTTTTGTTTGCGGTGACATTAACCCATTGAACCTGCAGGGGACACTCCTGCAACCCCCATATTATTTTCAAGGGAGCGGGGGACACCCCCGCAATCCCTGCTCCCATTTACCTCAAAAATTATCCCCACTAATAATATCACCTATGGCCGTTACCGACGACCATATATATATGGCGATATTAAGGCTGGGGATAATATTACCTGATACCGTCAGAAGCACCCATTACCTGTGTGCTGGTTTGGGTTCTACTATGTTTTTAGTCTGGGGGGGATACACTGAGGCATGTTAACCATAAGGGTGGTCCAAGGGTTAAGAGTCTCTGGATGCATTGGAGTGGGCTGTTTAAAGGAAGATGATAGGGCAGGAGTTTGAGTTTTGTGTGCTAGACCTGTGAGTCTTCTGATGGGAAGTGAAAGTGTAATAAATTGAAAGTTTAGTGAGTTAGGACTGGTTGGGAAGGAGGACTAGGTTAAGTGTTCCTTGGTTTCTTACGGTGTGGTTGTGTTATCCAGGCTTTATTTTGGAGGTTGTAGTCTATTGTAGAGTGCGATCTCCCTGAATGGGATTGTGAGAAGCAAAGCTAGCGGTAAAGCAGACTAGTCTCCTCTGTAGTATGTGTGGCAGATCAGAAGAAAGAGACAGACCAGGATTTGCCATTTCAAGAGATGTTTACTATAAATAATAAGAAAATGCCTGATATTCCCTTCTCAAAGGGTTTCCCTATGTAACACAACTAAACTAGGGTGCTTGTCGACCGTCCATAGTGAAAGTCTGTCCTCCATCCAAAGCTAATCTGCACTGACCTACCACTTAGTCTAAATAACTAAATAACTCTCTTCTCCTGGGATGCTTTTCCAGCAAGTACTTTTCAGTACAGGATATTGAAATAGCTCTTAGCTGTTTCTTGCACCAGTTCATTCACTTCTCTTAGGGGACCTCTCCACATCCCTTTGATTATATCTCTTTGGTTCTTCAAGGCCCTCCTTCTAGGTTCTTGGCCACCTGAATATTCTTTTGCTCTGTTTCTCTCAAGGGTAGTTGACAGTTTCTCTTGTTCAGACACCAGTTTGACAAGTTGTACACCTTTTCTTTCATCGCGTATTACGACCTGCTGCTTTATAATCTCCTCACTGAAATTTGTGTGATGAACCCATTGACCAGTCTCCTTACTTTTATGATTCTACCATTCATCGGGACGAGTAGGCTGAGTCCCTGAATCATGTTTACTCTTCTTAGGCTTCAACCATTCAATCGGACGAGTAGGTTATGTCCCTGAATGCTCCTCACGGTACTCGGTATTTAACCATTAACTGCGACGAGTAGGCTGAGTCCCTGAATGTTTCTCACTCTTCTGAGGATTGAACCATTCACTGGGACAAGTAGGTTGAATCTCTGAATGCGTCTCACTCTTCTCAGGATTTAAACATTCACTAGAATGAGTAGGCTGAGTCCCTGAATGTTCTCACTCTTCTCAGGAGTTAACCATTCACTGGACTGTCGGGGCTGGCTGGAGTAGTAATCAGAAAGAGTATGTATATAGATGGAGAGAAAGAAACTTAATCTGATTGGTTAAAGGAACAATCATATGTTTGGTTTGTCTGATTGGTGGAAAGGATAATGGGTTGGATTCTTGGGAGGTGAGTGACTTTGCGTAAGATAGCGTGTGTTGGGTTGCGATAGAGCGCGAGTCCATATTAACTAAGCGTGATTTGTTTTTAACGCGTGTACAATTTTCACGTGAGTGACATTGTGTATAACACGTGTGTTCGGTTGCGATAGAGCGCGAGTTCATTTTAACTTAGTGCAAGTTGTTTTTTTCAGCACGTACACGTGTTTTCACCCGTGCGTGTATTTGTTAAGATGCGCGTGTGATTTTTCTGCGCCAGGACAATTTTTCACGTCTTGTGATTTTGCGTGTTAATCGCAAACGCGCATCAAGAAAGTAACTATATGCTCGTACGTGTAAAAAAGAAAAGATTCACACGCAGAAGGAGAGCAGCATTCTAGAAAGTTTATGAGTTTCTATTTAATGTAATTTTCACGCAAATGGGAATTCAATACTTCAAAGAAAGACTGCATTTCGCAAAAGCATTTAAAACTCAAACTTCATAGAGTTAAATTAACTTTAAAAGCATAGAAGAATATCTAAGTCTGTAAGGTGCTTGCAAGGGTAATTACTTTAGGATACTAAAGAGACTTGAATGGCTAGTGAAAATATGCACTAAAGCATGATAATAGTTTACAAGATACTGCATACAGATAATTAACCTCTAAGTCTTAAATAGAGGTTTAAGAGTTAAAGAAGTTAGTTTGTTTAAAAATAATTTAAGAAAAGAACTTTACATTAATGTATAAGTAGCCAAGTGTATGTGTTTACTACAGATACCAGAGCCTACCAGAGGTTGCAGGGCTTCAGTGCCTCTGTTGTTATTTTATCCAAATTCCCCTTTCCCTTTCTTGGGGTTCTCAGCTCAGCTTTTACTTTAGGGTTGAGAAGTGAACTCCTGGCGAGGGTCTTTGGGGCCAGCATCAGCTCCTGTGGAATTCAATCAAGCCGGACCCTGACAGACAAGTAGGCCGAGTCCCTCAATGCTTCCCACTCTTTGCAGGGTTTAACCAATCAACTGAATCAGAAGGCTGACTCTATTTGTAATATTTGTTTCTGTTACCGTGACGAATATGATTGTACCACTTGTTATCTGTGCCTTGTTCCCCGGGTCTCCAGCTCTCCCAGTTACCTGCAATGCAATAGGGCTGCGTCACTGGGTCGGCACTCACCTTCGTGGACTCTCTGAGGTCCATCGGCACAGCTTTCGTGCTCGCTCCTTCTCCTTCCTCTGGCAAACTTCGGTGTCTTCCTCTGTGTGGTTTCAGCATTGGAAGGGGTTTCCACACTTTTGCCCTGCCTGCCAGGAGATCTCGCCTGGGACCTCCATTAGGCAGGAAGGCTCTCACGGTTACCTGCTGCAGCTCAGTCACTTCCCAGCCACACATCCTTTTAGCCTCCCCTGAGCGTCCCTCCTGGGACTGTTATCCGACTGTCAGACTTTCTCAATTCTACTCCGTGAACAGTGCAACTCTGGCACTTCCTCCTTCCAGCTGCTCGCCTGTATGGAAAGCAGCGTCCTCTCCGGGTTACCAGCTTCCCATCTCAAGCTGGTTTGAAACTCCCAGGTCTGTCTCCCTCGTTTATTTGCGACTACCCTTTTTATGCTGCTGCTCTGGGGCTTCCCCAGTTTCTCATGGTAGTCCTTTCTTTGTGCAGTTATAATTGTTACAGCTCCTTTGGGTTTCTTCGTCCCAGTACCTAAAAGGTACTTATTCTTTATCACTCTTGGGTTTTTACTAATCTCAGTATTAGACAAGTACTTATCTTCTGTACAAATATCACAATAGCAGATGTAGGAGGATTCTGGTGTTCTGCCAAATGGTATGTATGTTCTTATCAGACTTCTGATTGAGATGGGATGGGAGTTCTCATCAAAATGGGAGTCTTTTACCCCCGGGGGTGGAGGGAGTCTCCCCCTCTGATGTCCCGCTTGCTGCCACCCTTAGTGGGAATGTTGTGTAGCGGGCTCACCTCCCTAGCCTCACAAGGAAAGGCTACCCTGTGGGGAGAAGTGACTAAATCCTGCGATTCATCACAAGAGTTGCAATGTTTTACTGCCCAAGTACCTAGATGTTTCAAGAGCTAAGATATAAGTAAACCAGCGTTTCCAGATGGGTTGGTCTAGGTTTCTTGCTGTATTTCCAATGCACTCATTTGAAGCACAATTTTATAAATTGTGTTTTTCTATTGAAGCTCGGTACAAGGACTGGTGCAGCGTTACTAGACCTCCGTGTCCTCTGGAGGGTGTGTAAAGTTGGAAAGTCCTTGGAAGCAAGCAGGATCCTTCTAGGGTACGCATGGTAAGCAATGCATAGGGTTTTGAAATGTATTCTTCTCTTGACAGGTAATCAGTGAAGCATGTCAAGTGTAGAGATAATGCGTTCGAATCTTTTTCAAGCTGTAGAGTAATCTGGCCGACACAGTTTGTGCTCTTTGCAGCTTTTCCATGTGGTATTCCGGCAGTCCAAGGTAAAAGCTATTTGCATAATCTAATCTCTAATCCAGGGATTAGTGATAGCAGAGTCATGGCCCTATGAGTTAAATAGAGGTATGAGAAGATATGTTATAGAGTGTGGAGATGGAAACAACAGCTTCTGACAATGGCTCTTACTTGCGGTTCTATCCGGGGGCAGGTGGGGCACTATACAGTGTTTTCTTGAGGTTTATTACTATGGATGATGGTACTGGGCATGGGGTAACTTTGTTTCATTTGCCACACTGTATGCAAGCCAGGAAACCACTGTGAAGCTTCAGGCATAGTGAGGTAACATTGGAGACTATCAGTTAAACCATATAGCACATTTTTGTAGTGCCAAATTGTATACCAGGCAGAAGGCTTTTGCTGCTACACTGGAATCAATAAAACACCCTTACGCCTTTTTAGACTCTGTGATTAAAATACAAACTGACCCCATTTCCCAATTATGTTTTTTTCATACCTCTCACTTCAATACGCCTTTTAAAATAACATCAGTAATTTAAGGATACTAGCATGGCCCACCTTAAGACTGCTTGCACCTAACATAATGGTTACATGTGAAAAGAATCTGTTTTCCCCCTTTTTTCTGTGAAATGAAACTCTTAGAATGCGTACTGTTTTCATTGCCTTGTGTCTACTACATCCAGGAGTGGTTCTGGCCTTTTAGGTAAGAAAACAATTCCAGGCCCACATTCCTTTCATTCTGTTCCTCCAGCCAATGAAATGTTTCTTTATTCTCATTTTGAGAATGTTCTGTGCTGTGGCTTTCCTTTACTAATCATTTCACTCAGCTGATGAAGAGGTCTGTGGGACTTTATAAGCTAATGTTTTGTACCATCTCTGCATAGATTTTTCAGTTAGTCCAATATAAGGTATCAAAATCTGCAACTTGTGTGACTTTAAAACCGGACTAACACAATGTCTAACTTTTCTTTCCACTTTGCGACACAGTGTGGTATTACTAGGAAGTAGACAAGTTATTTTTAAGGTAGTTTAAAGTGGCTTCCGCCAAAAGTTTTTTCAAATTAGGATAAGTGTATTGTGTGTCGAATCCATGTACTCAACCACTTTAAACTACTTTAAAAATGACTGTTTGCATTTTAGTAACACCACACTACGTCGCAAAGCCAAATATAACCCACCCACGGCTCAAAGGTATATCCAACTCTTCTGCCACATACGTAATTTCACACAGGCCATAGAACACTATGAAGTATTGCTCACCTTCAAGGAAAGTACAGGGTCACTGAGCAAGCAAGCATTCCCATGTTCAAGCTGTTTAGCTGTGCCCCTCTCTAAGCATTTTAGAGACATTTCTCACAAGTGCATTGGGCAAAAAAAATTCAAATCGCTGCTCCTCAGAGAGCACTAATTATCAAACAGGACTGGTCAGTTGCAATTTGGAAGGACTTTCAAGCAGATATTTCAATATTGACCAGCTGGCAAGATAACTAATAATTTTAACAGGCAAGGGATAAGAAATATTCACAGTTCAGACTGCTAAAATATTGTATGGCTGATGTAGTCAGCTAAGTGTAAGGTAGAAATGCTTGTTTGTGTCCACTTTGCTTATTTCCTGTGATACCCTGTTTTTCCTCAGCGAGTCTCGTCCAGTGTCAATGGGAAAGCAGCTATGGCCCCTAAAATGGGAATACATTGAAGGAGCCCGTTAGACTTCCTGAGCAAGTAACCTTTTCCAGACTGTGTGCCCAGGTTCTGGCTGGTGGCAGCGTTAGCCTATGCCCTGGCTGCATAATGTGTGGTCGTTTTACCACATAAGATGTCTTTCTTGCTCTCCAAGACAGCCCTAAAATGTCAGCTATAGAATATCAAAATCCTGTGACCGGTCAAGTGTACACTTTGTGTGTCTGTGTTGACCGGGAAAACCCACAGATGGTCACCCCTGACCAAACCCTGGCCAGACACTCATCACTTTGGGTGGGATATCTGAGATTTCTCAGGAATCCACATCTTTTGAGCTTGCCCGAGCAATTGCCTGTGAAAGTTTGTATGTGAGGCCCAGAACAGTGCATTTTAAAGCGCACCCGATTTGTGAATTTGGGATGCACTGAAATGACCCCTGAATTGCAGAAATGTGCCAAGAGCATTTCAATGTGTGTATCAATGATGTGCACGTTCAAAATAGGGCACATCTTTTCTTTGCGCACACGAGGAGATGCGCGCATCCTCGTTTACGCCGAGAAAGCATTGAGAATTCGGCCCAATGTTTCCAAGTGTAACTCAATCAACATTTGGAAATAAAGACAGACATATTTTCTACCAAGATTTGACGCATAGTGACTAGTGCTTGCTACTACTGCATATTAATGTTTCAGCTGCAGGAATCTTTGGAAACTTGAGGTTCATGGCAGAGTTGACTGTGGCATGGCCACATTCATATTCTATCCTTTTAAGGTTAATAACCTGAGTACCATGGAGGGTGGTAAAATAGCACATTTTGTACACAAGAGTACATAGTTCCATACTTATAGCCACAAGCACTATAAGAAAAAGAATGTATTACAAAACCAATGCTATCCTCATGTATTGGAAATACCACTATGAACTTTCACCTCTCTATGTGCCATATGCAACTGAATGGGATATCCTATTGTATGCAGTATTTGGGGCCCACCAACCTTTATGCTCCATTGATATGATCAACAGGTGCTCCTACTGGAATCCATTACGTAGCAGCTACAATATGCCAGTATTTCCTTTTAAGTGATGATCATAGCTCTATTCGGAATTACAGTAAGTGATGCAGACTTGTCAGCATTCTCAAATCAAACCATTCGGCCAACAGCAAAGCCGCTTTCTATCAAATCGAATGGGTTTTAGGCAGAAAGCATTATTTCGCTTGCGCATGTGTTTCACCCTGTGCTGAAATGCTGCAATATATTGTGAAGATAATTGCCATAAAATGTCTCTGAGATCAATTCACTACTCCGAACATGAGCTATGGGTCTATTAACATCTCAGAGGACTACTCAGGTAAAGGAAAAGTCTTCTAACACCAACTATGGGAATCAACAGCATTACCAAACAACAATGATCCCATATTCAGAAGCCCAAATGTATTGTTCTCTATAATAAGGAACTGGACTAATGTGTGCTCTCGAAAACGACTGTAGTGGATGTTACAGAGACTCAATTAACTGCTTATGCAGAGGGATAACGAGTTCACTAATGAGGCGAACACTACCACTTAGCCTGCTTGGACCATTATAAGTGAATAAATCAATTTTTATTAAATCGATTAAAAAAATGACCGATTTAGAGAGACCAAACTGCCAGCACCTGCAGCGTACACGAGTGCGCGGAGGGGCCAACAGAGACAGCGGGACCCAGAGAAGGAGTCACAGGAGTCCGAGGGGAGTGTGTGAGTGAGAGTGTGAGCGAGTGCGAGAGTGTGGTGACAGTGTGACAATGTGTGACAATGTGCGAGAGTGTGTGAGAGTGTGAGCGTGTGTGTGTGTGCGTGTGTGTATATGTGCATGTAAAAGGAATGTTTGGGAAGGGGCAAGGGGTAAATGTAACTGGTTGCGTGTTTGTGTGTGAGAATGTGGTCGGGGATTGAGTGAGTGTGCTTAGGGCGAGAGAAGGCAGTGGGGGGAGCAAGGCTGAAAGGTGGGCTTGGGTGGTGAAGCCCTGCCAATGCATGTTATTTCTGCTTATTGAGGGCCGCACAAAATCGACCGAAATAAATCGATCAGTCTTTTTTGTGTGCGGTCTTAAAAAAGTGGAAATTTTACATAGAACCTCATGGACAAATTGAACGTGTTTCCAGGTCTAGAATTCATGTTTGCACTTGGCCAAACTTTTTAATGTTAATGTTAAAGGATATTTATACCGCGCACTATCACCACCGAAGTGGCCCCCTGGCGCTCTGGCGGATCTGAAAGGAAAGAGAAGGGGATTGGTTAGTAGGATTGAGCGGGAAACGTGCAAGCGTGCTGTGATGTGCTGTTGGCAGCTTCAGTTCGGTTAACACTGTTTGCTGATCTTAGGTGTTCTTTTCGGTTGGTAGCCGTCATGTGCTGTTGTGTGAGGCTATGTGCGGTTTGTTTTGCTGTTGCAGTGTAGTGAAGTGCGTTCAGTTTGCAGTGCTTTAGAGGTATGGTTGTGTTTGGTTAGAGTTTGAGAGGTGTATGCAGAGGGGTGAGATTTTTAGTAGGGTTGGTTAGTGGCATCACTATCTAGATGTGATGCTTGATAACCTCCACTATTCCGTCCAGATGTGACGCAGGCCAATCTCGACAATTCCACCCATATGAGACACATGGCCATCCTCAAAAACTCTTTGCAGATGCAACGCAGGGCAATATCGCCGATTCCATCCAGATGTGATGCATGATAAGCTTCACGAATCTAAATGTGATGCAGGCTAATCTCTACAACTCCATACAGATGTGACGCACCATCAACCTCACAATTCTATCTAGATGTGACGCATGATTAGCTTCACAATTCTAATGCCAGTCACCTCCAGTATCTAAGCAAATGTGAAGAAACTAACATTGCTGTGCTGAACACGAATCTACCATGAGAAAATATCCACCTAGCAAGTGGAGGAGAGCAGAGCGAGGTAAACTGTGGTTTGGTGCATGCAGCAGCGGTACTCAAGTTAATTTGTTACTTGATTCAGTCCCGGGAGGATAGCTCAGGGGCAACATGCTCGCCTTGAAAGCAAGATGTCGCGGAGCAACACAGGTTCGATCCCGGGCCCGCGCTTAGAAACCTCTGGGTATTAAGCGTGTTATAAATAACCAATCATAATCATAAATAAACAATCATAACAAAAATTGGCTTTTCAATTACTTGTTATGTTATATTCAATCTTGCACAGGTTGAGTCTGAGGTCCCTGGCAAAAAAGTTTAGAAATGGGTTTTTAAAGCTTTTCACAATTGAAGATTTTCCATTTTGCTGGAGCCAAAGGAAGGTTCCAGAATGCTGCATCCATCAGTGAAATTTAGGTATAGATCACCTTCTAAACTATATAGAAGGAATTTAAAAGGATTCTCTTGGCCACCGGGAGACAGGGTAGCTGTTAAATGCCACAGAAGAACAAGTTACTTACCAACTGTAACGTTCTTTCGACTGGATGTTTCTCCCACGTATTCCTCATCTTGTGATAAATCGTTATCTCCAGCTTCGCTGCTTTGGAAAAAAAAACTCTCGGCAGAGGGCGCTGTGCTCGAGGTCATGGCGTCGATTGTCCCTCGACATACTCCGTACTCTGTCGACGTCACCGATGGTATAAGTAGCTCGAGATGCGCCCGTTGCTTCAGTTCTGTTTTTTCGATGAAATATATATAGGAGGAACACCCAGGCGTGTCCCATGACCGATACATTCTTCGTGAGAGGAAAGTGTAAGAACACGTAAACTGTACTGTGGGGTAGGCTGGGAGGGTCGATGAGGAATACGTGGGAGGAACATCCAGTCGAAAGAACGTTACAGTTGGTAAGTAACTTGTTCTTCGAATGGATTGTGTCCTCCCACGTATTCCTCATCTTGTGATAGGCTCCCATAGCAGTATCAATTTTTTGGAGGTGAAAGTACCATTTCAGTTTTCGTGGACAGAATGCAGAACTGCCTTTGCAAATAAACCCTCGTTAGAGGAGGCAGTGTCCAAACAATAATGTTTAACAAAGGTATGTATTGTTTTCCAGGTTACAGCTGCACAAATGTCTGCTGCCGGGATTCCCCTCTTTATAGCCGCAGAAGTAGCCATTCCCCTTGTAGAATGGGCACGAAGCCCATCTGTTGGTTCTTTTCCCGCTAGTCTGTAGCATTCAACTATGGCTAATATGATCCAGTGGGAAATGGTCTGTTTTGTTACAGATAAGCCTAATTTTTAACCAGTGTAACCTACAAACAGTTGGTCATCTTGTCTCAATTTAGCCATCCTAGAGATGTAAAAACTAAGAGCCCTCTAGGGATCTAATCTATGTAATCTCTCCTCTTCTTTGCCCAGGTGAGGAGGAGGATAAAACGTAGGAAGTACTATTTTTTGTGACAAATAGAAGTCCGAGACTACTTTTGGCAAAAATGAAGGTTTAACTTTAAGGACTACCTTATCTTTATAAAAAATAGTATATGGTGATTTGCATGAGAGAGCCTGAAGTTCGCTAACCCTGCGGGCTGATGATAGGGCCACAAGTAGGACAGTTTTTAGAGTCAAAAGCCTCAATGGACATGAGTGCAGAGGCTCAAAAGGTATGCAAGTCAAGAATTTTAATACTAAATTTAAGTCCCAGGCTGGTACATGAAAAGGTACTGGAGGGTATACATTAGTGAGCCCCTTTAAGAATTGAATTATTAACGGTATTTTGAAATATGAAACCTCTTCCGAGGAGCGCTTGAAAATGGACAGCGCAGCAAGGTATCCTTTTGTTGTTCCTATCTGGAGCCCCAGATTAGCTAGATATAGCAGAAAGGAAAGCACCAGTGGGATGCCACACTGAAAAGGGTCCACATCCTTGTCTTTGCACCAGTTACTAAACCTATTCCAGCGACATTGGTACAAAGACTTTCTTGCTGGTCTTCTGGCCGAAAGCAAGATTTCCATTATGTCATCCGGAAGATCCCAATCCTTGTATCTCAACCTCTCAGAAACCATGCGTGAAGGTTGAGTGTCTTGACCTCTGGATGGAGAACCCGACCTTCCTCTTGCGAGAGAAGATCCTCTCTTTGCGGAAGACGTATTGGAGGGCAGATGGACATGTCTAGAAGGTCCCGGTACCACGTCCTCCTGGCCAAATCCGGGGCAATTAGGATCATGGTTTTCCTGAACTTTCTCAACCTCCTGATTACTTGAGGAATCACGGGGACAGGGGGAAACGCGTACAGCAGTGGAAACTTCCACTCCACTACGAATGCGTCTCCCAGAGCTCCTCTTTGAGGAAATTCCCTTGAGCAGTACTGATCGCACTTCCGGTTGATCGCGGTGGCGAACAGATCCACTTGAGGGGTTCCCCAAAGGGCGAAGATCTCCAGAAGGACTTCCTGAGCCAGCTCCCACTCGTTAGAGACCATGCTCTGCCTGCTCAGAGCGTCTGCCGCCGTGTTCTTCTCCCCGGCTAGGTGAATTGCCGACAGAGCGATTCCTTCTCGTATTGCCCAGAACCAGAGCTGCATTGCCTCTCTGCACAGTGGCATTGACCCTACACCTCCTCTCTTGTTGAGATAGTACATGGCCACTGTGTTGTCCGTCATTATCAGAACATTATTTCCCTGTACAGAGGGCAGAAAGGCCTTCAGAGCTAGTCTGATTGCCCTCAGCTCTAATAGGTTGATGTGTAGTTTGGACTCCGATGGAGACCAACAAGCGCTGATTGTCAGATCGTTGGTGTGTGCTCCCCACCCCGTGAGTGAGGCGTCCGTCACTACCGTTATCTCCGGCCATGTTTGCCAAAAAGATTCTCCCTTGAGAATGTTGTCGTTGCAAGCCCACCATAGAAGATCCTGAGCAACTGCGCTCAGGACTTGCAGAAGATCCGACATATTCCCTGAGAACTGGGACCACTGAGTTCTGAGTGCCCATTGAAGGGATCTCATTCTCAACCTGGCCTCTGGTACTAGGAAAATGCAGGATGCCATGAGGCCGAGCAATCTGAGAAAACCGAAGGTCGGTAGAAGTTGGGCATTCTGGAATTTTGTTACCATCTGCTGGACGTGGAGAGCTCTCACTTCGGGAGGCGAGGCTTTTCCCGAGGAAGTGTCCAAGACTGCTCCGATAAACTGGAGTTTCTGGGCTGGTATCATGTGGGACTTCTTGAAATTGATGGAGAAGCCCAGTTTGTGGAGGAAGTGGCAGGTGATCGAAAGATGTTCCTGAGCTTGTTCTGGAGAACTTGCTCTGATCAACCAGTCATCCAGGTAGGGATATATGTGAATACCTCCTTTCCTGAGACTTGCTGCCACAACCGCCAACAGTTTGGTGAAAACCCTTGGGGCAGAGGTCAACCCGAATGGCAGAACTCGAAACTGATAATGAGAATTGCCAATCACGAACCTCAGGTACTTTCTGTGCTTTGGATGGATTGGCACATGAAAGTAAGCATCCTGAAGGTCCAATGATACCAACCAATCTTGGAGTTGGAGAGCCTAAAGGATTTGAGAAAGAGTCACCATCTTGAACTTGTCCTTCCTGAGGAACTTGTTCAAGTTTCTCAAGTCCAAGATGGGTCTCAGTCCTCCGTCCTTTTTTGGGATGAGAAAATATGGGGAGTACCAACCCCTGTTCCTTTCCTCTACAGGTACCAGTTCTATGGCACCTTTCTCTAGTAGGGTTAAAATTTCCTGCAACAGGAGCGGATCCGGAATTTTGACGGAGTTGGCTCCCGGTGGATGATTCTGAGGCCTTTTTAGAAAGGGGAGACAGTAACCTTGGGCTACTGTTTCCAGTGCCCAAGCATCTGAGGTAATGCCCCGCCATTCCTTCAGATGTTGAGAGATCCTGCCTCCCACTGGTGTTTTGTGGTCTTTCTGAGGTCCCTTGACGATTATATCCATCATGTCATCTTGTTAAAAAAATGGGTGACGTATTATCCCAAACCATATACTCAATTACCCTGGTCATAAGACCCCTGTACCCAGCATCTGCATGCTCTGCAGGATCAGGTTTGGCGAACTCTAATTCTGGGGATGTGTCAACTCCACTGGCAGAATGTAGAGTATCACTCAGGTCTCTCATTCTAGATTCCTGGTCAATAAGTTCTTCAGGAACTTGTCTTGTACCATAAGTAACTCCCAAAGGAGTAACTTCGTCTTCTTCTGAAGCAGACTCTTCATAGATTGCAGACATAGATTTGAAAAAGTCTGATCTGGGCAAGGAAGTGAATCTCCTTTCTTCTTCTTCCATCTGCTTCGAAGGAAATGGCAAATCCCTCGAGGTTTTCGAAGGTGTCTTCGAAGTCTTCGAAGTTTTCGAAGATGACTTCGATAATGGCGTCGATGACGCATTTGGTTTTGGTGTCGAAATTATCGATGTCGAGGGCGTCGACAAAATTGTCGAAGTCTTCGACGATTTGTGTTTCTTGGCCGGCACTGGAGAGGTGCTCGACTCTCGAAGATTCTTCGACGGTTTGACGTCGACTCGAGGTTTTTTGTATTCCTCGACGCTACTGGTCTTGGCCATAGTAGCCTTGGACTTCCCTTTGTCGTTCAATGGAGCGACTTTAGGGGTATGGCTTTTTCGAGGTTCTTTCGAGGGGGTCGAGGCCGCATTCTCGAAAACCTCCATCATCCTTTTGCGGAATTCTTCCCACTTAATGGGAGAATCCGATTTAGTCGGACAACAAATTTCTTCGGTCGACTCTGAAGAAGAAGATGATGAGGGAGATCTATGTCTCCTCTTCATTTGTTTCGATGACGATGAAGAATGTCTCGATCTACTCATAGATCGAGATCTCTTCGAGTGCCTATGGCGATCCGATCCCTTAGAATCAGTCGCTTTTTTATGTTTTTTTGACAAAACCTTTTTTGAGGCCTCTCTCCCCACCGACAGTTTACCTCTCCTCTAACGAAGAGCTTTTTCGGTCATCGATTGGCAGGACCCGCAGTTGTCGGTTCGGTGACTGAAACCGCGACACCAGAGACAAATCCGGTGGGGATCGGTGATCGACATCTTAGATCCACAATCTGCACACTTCTTAAACCCAGTCCTGGGTGTCGAAGGTGTCGAAGGTGATGACATTTTCTTCACAGAAAATAGAAGCGCGCTGTTCTCGATAGCGAAGCGATCGGAAAAACGGAACTGAAGCAACTGGCGCGGCTCGAGCTACTTATACCATCGGTGACGTCGACAGAGTACGGAGTACGCCGAGGGACAATCGACGCCACGACCTCGAGCACAGCGCCCTCTGCCGAGAGTTTTTTTTTACGAAGCAGCGAAGCTGGAGATAACGATTTATCACAAGATGAGGAATACGTGGGAGGACACAATCCATTCGAAATATGCTTCTTCAGAAGATTTTTATAAGAATGTTGGCAGCAGAATTTTGTACCAGACATTGTAAATTTTCCTGAAGACATTACTGGGTACGGTCAAAGAAACTGAATTGCAGTAATCAAGGCAGGAAGTAAAGTAAGCATTCATCATCGAAATCTGGTGAGGAGAATAGAAAAGAAAACAACAGCAATTTTTTAGTTGTTTTATTTAGCTAAATCATACATGAATTGATCTGCTTACTTGTAAGCGAGTGATTATCCAGGATAACTTAAAGGTTATGAACTGAATTAACCAAAACAAGGGTACAGTCATAACGGGATGAGCCAAAAAAAAAAAAAAACACAGATGTTATTGGGGTAACACAGAGCATGACTTCTGTTTTGTCAATGTTAACTCCAGCCTATTTGAAGCCATTCAGCTGCTGACTAACAGCACACGTGTAGCAAATGTGTTTCTAATGAAAGTAGTGTTGTCATCAGGATAGACCATGATTTGCGCATAGCCTGCATAGGTATAAAAGTGCATGCTGAATGAATGCAGAAGAATGCCTGTGTTTGTAAATAGATATTAAGAGTGGTGAAAGGGCACCAGACTGGGGCAATCTGAAAGTATATTGCCTTCTAAGATGATCTGTGTTTTTTGAGACGAACACCTTTAAGTGTTTGCCTGAATCATGTCTCCATATGAATCCTAACTCCCAGTTACTCCAATGCACTACCACACCTGAATAATTCCCAAACCTTGGAATTTGTGATATCTGACGGTGGGGGAATTGAGCTGGATGCTTCCTAATCAACGGCATGTCATTTGCATTCAATTACAAAACAATGTTTGTGAATAGAATTTGAAACCCATTCCTATGTGCGCCTCTCTATTAAGCCATGCCAATGGTCGAATGACACAGGTTGCCCTGACCTGTACCACTGCCCAAGTGGAAGACGTCATATACTGTGCCATTAGTACAAACTTTAGTTGGGGATTTAGAAAAAAGAAGTTAGACTAAAAATCATGTCTCTTTCGCAACTTCCATCCTTTGGTGTATTTCGAAAAAGGAATGAATATCATAGCCAAATTCCTTGTCAGCATCTAATACTGCTCTGATGATAGTTCCTTTTTTTCGGTACGGTGCATGACAGAAAAAAGAACCTTTGCATACATCTTTATTAATTGCCAATGCCAGCATTATGGGGAGGGCTCTTGTGGCTTGTGAGGCTTTATGGGAAGAATGATCAAGAGCTCCCCAGTCAAGAAAGGGAATAAACCATTTTTTACGGCTGCAGAGTATATTAGCAAAGATATAGAATGAGCTGTCCAGCAAACATCTAACAACCCTCTACGGCAAACCCACCAGGCCCTGGAGGCTTCCCCTTCATGAGGCTTTTTAAAAGCGACCCTGAGCTCCATTCAAAGATTGGCTCATGCTCATAGAGGAGATGTCTTCTGGCACCCAATATCCAGGCATGGCTAACGTAATTGAGGTAATCTCCAATTTGATGTGCATTTGCCCTATTCCTAGAAGTGTATAACCCTTGGCTGTCGCGCTTTAGTAAGATGTCCCATGCAGTAGAGTGAAGTCAATTTCAAAATGTTACAGCTATTGTAATGACGAGGGGCCTCATTACACGGTAGGTGGTAACCATGGCGCTATTAGCTCCATGGTTGCCGCCGGTATTTTACCGTGTACGCCTTGGTGGATGGTGGAATTACTGCCCTACTCCAAGGTGAGCGGGGGCGGTAATTCCCCATTCACCAAGGCCCTTCCCCATTCCCATTTTTGCCCCCATAGGGCATCATGGGAATGGGGAAGGCGTTAATTACGGTACCGCAAATTGCGGTACCGTAATTAGCACCGAGGTCCCTTTGCGGTACCCTACTTTAACGGCTGGTAAAACCAGCCGTTAAGGTCGGGTCCCGCAAAGGGAACTCGTAGTAAGGCGGTAAGGGTTTACCGGTACCGGTGCCCTTACCGCCTACCGTGTAATGAGGCCCAAGGTCTTACCATCAACTAAGCGCGAAATGTACAGCAATTATGCAGTGCTTTCTAAGAAGTTTATTTATAATGTAAGAAAGTGTTTCTGCATCAAGGACAGTTGTTTGTAGCAGGTGCATAGAAATCACCAAAGTAAACGAATACACAATACATAGGCTGATTCACAAAGCGTTTTCCTGTGGGACTGCACCATTGTAAAATGCTTCTGTGAATCAGGCCCTAAGTCTGGTGCTTGATTTATAAAGGATTAGGAAAATAAATGGGGCGGGGGGGGGGGGGAGGTAACCAAAAGAAAGGAATAAATGATCTTGCCTTACTGAGCAGCTCAGAATATTTTTTCTCAATGGATTCATAGTCTCTCCTGGGCACCACATCCCCGTAGTTGGCCTTCATTGTGTTCAGTTCCACCTGGGTCTGTGCAAGATCAGTCCTGGCCATCTTTAGCGCCAATGACAGCACGGCCGGATCTTCAGAGGTCCTTTCTGCGACGAAGAGATTGTGTTAGGAGAATGGAATACAACAGCCCCAAATACTTTGGGAACAGCCATGTGACACTTTGCAGTGGTTTGCTTATGGTTTATCCTAAGAACGGATCATCATCCAGCCGAGTCAAATTAAATCGTTCCAATGGCGTAGGAGAGCTCTTACATTCTCACACTGGATCAAATCCTTTTAGGAAGTAACCTGTACTATCCTCTGAAGGGTCAATAGGGGAATAATACTTTACAGGCAGGTCTATCGCTAGGGCCAATCGCTGATACTGAATATTCCAATATTTGTGAATAAAAGTGCATTAAAAAAATAAAGTTTAAGTAGGCCAACCTCTTCATCAGTACTGATTCCTGCTAAACTCCCAGCAAGAACGAACAACAACTTGGCACTTGCTGTATATGTGTTATGTTTTTCCCTCCTCAGAGGGTGTTAACAGTTATTACAAATAAAATAAGGAAAATAAGCAACCATCATTGTTGCAAATGAGAAAGAAGACACTAAAGACAACATAAATGTGCTGTCCATACAGAGTTGACGGGGTTACGGACAATGTAAAGTACCAGATACTAATGTCCACAAGGATCCATTGTGCTGTGACGACACTCATTATTGGACGCAAGAGCCTTGGCACAGAGAGTGTGTCATCTCTGCAGCTTTCATTATATTATGGCACTGGGTCCACTGAAACAGATGCTATGGTAAACATTCTCAGCGAGTAACAGATGTTAACAGGCATTATAATCCCTCTGTTCAGAAACATAAGTCACAGTAACATATTGCATGGTATTCAAACTCGCACTACACCACTACTTCACAATACTCACTTTTGCAATTGCATGGATGTGAGCCATCTAATACGTACATCTAATGGTGTGAAGTAGTGGTGTAGGCTGAATAAGGTTCAAACGGTAGGGTTATGAACTCTGTATGTAACAGGGAAGTATTTCATTTGGATTGAGTTTTGGCACCTTAATGTTTCCATTCCAAATGCTTCCCTACTTCCCCTTGTATTGGTAGTAACATTCATTCCACTCATTTTCTTTTTTATTGTGTGTGTACGTGAGCATATGTCATTTGTATGATTTGCGACTATGTTGATTCTGAACGCATTGTCTCATTCTCTGACATGTCATGTATATATTGCATAGTTCACACTTGTGAGCCATTCATATGTGTACACAGCATAAGGTATATGCATGTTTTCTGTGTGGATGAATGTTAAATGCTCTGGATTGTGTGTCCCGTTTATGTTCCAAGAACGTATGTGCACGTGCAGACTTTGATCGTATCATCTGTGCTTCCCTGCACTCAAAACGGAATGTGCTTGTGTAGTGCATGTTGGCTCTATTACCTGCCTCATTATCTCTGCATAACACCAGGTGGATTCAGATAATACATGCGTTTGGGGGGGGGCATGTCTGTGAGGTTGTGTGTGTGTGTGTGTGTGTGTGTGTGTGTGTGAGAGAGCGAGAGAGAGAGGTTGTGTATGCACCGTCATTCACTCATGGTCATTCGATGTAAATGGCCTGACCTGCATGTGCTGTCCATGTCTGTTGTATGTGTCGGGTGCTGTGGGTGCGTGGGCGTTTGGGTTGTGCGTGTATACTGATTGTACATGCTGTCTGTGCATATTGTGCTCAACTGCATTTTGGAGATACACATCCTATACTGTTTAGTGTGGATGTCTGTTGTCTATGGCTATTGTGTGGACTTGCACACCGCACGTATTGCTGGTGTATGCATTTATTTCAAATGTGTTGTCGGTGGCGGTCATGCTGTGGGCTTGGTTATGCATGCCTAAACAACAAGCTTGCATACTGGTGTTACAGAAGACTTACAGAGCAGAGACAAATTATAGAAACTTGTATATACATAATAAAAACATCACATATCAAGTTTATCGTGTGCAGCAATTCAACGTCCGATTCATGTGCATAAAATGTGTAAAGTCAAAACAGAAAATGTCGAGGTGTGTGCCCCGAAAGCATATTTGCTTTTAGCTGTATGGAAAATCCCATCTATTTTTCAACATCCTTTTTTGTACACAAACACGTCAGTGAAACTGCAGCAAATTGGGACGGGTATTCGGATGGGGCCAGACCAGTTGCTTCCCAAAAGTGACGAACTCTTATGGGCCAGGTCAAACGCTACAGTGCAAAACATGTTACCTACCAGCACTCATGTCTGCACTTACCTTGCACGTGCCACCAGCTGGCCGCTTTTATTTATTCTACTATCGCATGCACTGCACTTTCCCCTCACCCTTCCCCCCTTCCCATGCACTTGCGCGATCTGAATGACACCTGGCTTAGTAGGGTCGTTGTCTGTCTTCCCTTTGTTCCCCCTCCCTTGCCTCGTCGCGCCTTGAAACACTTGTCTATAGGCGCGTTATAAATGCCATATCATATCATGTTTTCACTTTCCTATGTAAAATGACAGGTAACCTTACCTATAGCGTTGCTACGATAACACGACTACGCAGTTAGGATTATGTGGGATTCCCAAAAGGAAGAGCACTTTTTCAGAGGCTTATATCTTTGGTACCATTTGACGTATTCTTTTTTTTGTCATTTCAATATGTGTATCAATCCAGAAATGGACTTTGTAACAAGCAGCTGCAGCTCCATTTCATCAACAATGCATGTGATAGAATCCAGAAAAACCATACACAGTCTAACCCTTAATTTGGATACACGTGTAAACAATAATAATAATGGCCCTGGCCGTTAGACCTGCCCCAACGCATTGCACACAGCGAGTGATGAGAAAGCATATCTGCAGAGAAATGCGTATCCATCCCTCCATAATACATACCTGAATAACACGAAATCATCACAGAGAGCGAAGATTAGAGGCGTGCTCCAGGTCCAGGAAAAACGGCCCCATATGCGATAAAGGGGTCATCAGCATAGTCTCTGTTTTGTGTAGGAAGCTCCCATTCCACCCCCGCCCATTTTCTCACATCAGCGCAACCCAATACACATTCACATTCACATTGCTGGAACACTTCTCACCCCTTCTCCAGGGCTATTCATGGTATGAAACCAAGCAAACACACATGTATAAAAAGGACCCGAGGCCAATGAGAGAATCCCGCCAGAAATTCTACCACCTCCCAAACAACTTGTTGCACATGAATGCAGCCCCACCACACATGTAGGAAGGATGCAGGACAAAAATGACATCTGGGCCATGCATTTCACTTACTGAAATCGCACGAGTTAGGTGGGCTTGATGTAAACATTTAAAATGAAATCAACTTGAACCTCATATTCCAGCGATCCCTTCTTTGTGTTCAAGCAAGTCCTAGTGCACGCCAATCTCTCTCACTTCCCGCCTGCTCTCCAGCTAGGAGTGAATCCTGTCCTATGCAGTACAGAAATGTATCTGCCGCCTTTCGGCCAAACCCCGGACTAATTACTTCCAAACTGCATTATCCTGGCATATTCCACAAAGGAACCAGCTCCCAATTGCCATTTTCGACAAAAGAGCTGAACAGAAACACACCTCTCATCCTCCTACAACCGCCCCACCGTGCACAAAGAGCGCTGGGATATCTTTGTAGCCGCACATAATAAGGTCAAGCCATGGGAGAATAAACTATTGTTCCACAGTGGCAACCGGCATACTCCAAGTTTGCCGATGGGGGGGGGCCTGACTACGTCCAGCCAAGAGGGAGTGAGTCAGGCACCCCACTGGCAAAAAACATCTGGCATTACTGGTGCCTATAATACCAGCGATCCCCCCATGGAACACACGGAATGGGGATTAACATACCCTTGCTGCCACTTGTAATCTGACGGTAATTCCGGGAGACCAAGTGGCGGCAGAGTAATTCAGTTTGGTGATATCCCGCCAGATTAAGTGGCGGGATACCACCAAATTCATAATGACCCCCTGTGTGCATCCAGGGATAACAGGACCAGGGAAGCGTCAGGGAGAATTTCTGCTAGGGCCATAGACCTGAACACCCGTCCAATTCATATCCGCAAACCTCTGGGGCATAAACCCACACTGGTCAGGGTGGACCAAGAATGTCACAACTCCTACAAAATGGCTAGCCAAGACCTCAACATCCCTATTCAAAGGTGAAATCATCCTGGGGGAACTGCACTGCTTGGGCGGCCTCCCTATTTTATGGATAACCACGATAATGGTGGTACAGGGATGTGGGAGGAGAATGCCCTACTTATTATCCTTCAACATGGCCTGTAAGTGTTTTCTCCAAGTCGCTCTACAATTGTACTGGGCAACCATTAGGACCAGGTGCTTTTCCCTTATTTTACAGGTGGATTCTGCACATTATTTGTGCACTTGTAATGTTCACTGTCAGAGTATCTCTCTGCTATGTGAACATTGCTTTTATAGGGAGGTCATGAAAAAAGGCATCAAAAGTCATTTGGTCACTACATCTCTCACTAGCAGATAGGTTGACGTGGAACGGCACAAATCTAGATGCTTTCTCTGCACCCTCAAAACAGGATCAGCCAGTGTCATCCTTGACAATTGGGACCCACCTATCCAATTCATCCCTCATAGCCAGTCACGCCTGCAGAGTCCCTATTTTATTACCCTGACCCTTGGCAACCAACTAATGTGGCTAGCATTGTCCAAAACAAATTCTTTATGTTTATTTTAAACTCTCCAAAGCTTAAGACGAGTCGCATACTCCCCCATTCTCCCTAGGTTTAACTAATTGAAGAATCCTTGCCTATTCCTGCTGAATGCTCCTACATCTCCCCCTCTGTCTCCTGCCCAAGTTTGTCTAGCTCTCCACCAATCCCTTTTGCTGAATAAGAAGCCTTTCTGAGCCTATAAACAGCCTCTCCTGGGACAAAGACATAATGTGGCCGAGAGTCCCATAAGGACAGAGAAGGAAGGAATAAGCATCCTCATTAGGGTGAAGAGCCTTCTGTGGCTACAAGGTATGACGAGACTGACCAAGTGGTGCCATGATGATTGCTATAGACTTTTATTCAACAGAAAATTAAACCTATCTATCCATAAATCTAATGGGGTTTCCCTACCTAAACTAAAGAAACTTGGGTGGTCATCAGGAAGTCTGTGTAAGTCCAAATCAAAAGGCACTGTCCCAGACAAAAGGCTCCTACGCTATTCCTGTCACTACAATAAACAATATAAAGTTCTGCTTCTGCTCTTAACTCAGAAGAATGACTCCCTTCTCCTGGATGTAAAGTGTCCCAAAGACGCCAAGGTTTTTCAAAGCAAAGGTTCCATAAAAGTTTTATCCTGCCCCCACTGGGACAACGAAGATGATCACTGAGTCTCTCTCCACTCACCAGCACCACACTCTTGTGGACCTATCCAGGGAATTGTGCCACAAAGTTGCTCACTACTTCCTTTGCTTCTTCACAGCTTACAGTCTCACATCTTCCCGGCCTCCTCCCAGGCTTATACTTGTTCCTGTTACCTTCTCACGGGGAACTCTTCACCGGTTTCACGAGGGGTTGCAGGTTTACTCTCGACACTTCAACTTCTTCTTTCACATTACTTCTGCAGCCTGCTTCTCTCCACGTTACTGCTGGCATTCTCACATAGCTGTCAGACCCCCTTGGTCTACCCACGACAGGTCACGCCACCACCACAGTCTCTTGTACTCTACACAGATTCACCTACGTGCACCACTCCAGATAAGGTGTGCATCAGACTTTTTTACGCACAGAAATCTTGTCAATACTCCTCTTTTAATTCTTACTTCCGTACCACTTACACAGGTTATTTATGGCAGCACCCCCATAAATCATGGAGCTCACTGGTGACAGCAGCTTGCAAATCCCCTCTTTACTTTAGTAATTGACACAGTTCCTTGAAAAGAAGCAACTGGGATGAGTCCTGGTCTGTTTAATTTCTATAACACTCTCCTCTGTTAATGATTCTATCAAGATAATACTTTCTGAGGGAATTTCTGTTTTGTTCACTTTGTTCAACTGCCTGCATTTTGTAGGTTACAGTGATAGTAAAGCACCTTGAATCATGATCATGCTTTTCACTTTGCTTTAGGACACAGGTAGTATTGTGTAAAATTAAAATTGTCTTAAACAAGGGCTGCATTTCTGCTTGATTGGCTTTAATAGAGGCAGCACAGTTGCAGCAGCATGGGCATTTCATGCTTTGTTTTCTTTTCATCACAGAAGCACACCAATTGCATAGCTACGCATGTGGTCTGAACTTTAACTCCCTTTCTGACCACCGACCGCAAGCAGGTATAATGGATACAGGTAGAAGCAGTGCTGTATATATTTTCAGTGGCACAGATTGTACCTGTACCTCTCAACATGGCTGCTATATATTCAGGCAAAGTCGCCTAATTTATCAACAGAGCTGCTATACCGTACGCATGTCATGGCACAATGCCAAATATTCACAGCAGGGCTCATTGCATCATGCCCACATTTCCTAGCAGAACTGCTATGTTTTGGGACAGTACTTGCACTTCTTAACAGAGCTGCTGTTAAGAAAGCACGAACATGTGTTTTTCTGCAGCGAGCTCAATTATAGAGCAAGAACAGTGTCTGAGCTCTTCCCACCAACCCCCGACAGTGTGAGAAGATGGCATTGCTGTCATATACTTCAAACCCTTCTACTCAGTCTTGCACCTTTCAAAACTTCTGCTTCTCTCATGTCTGATTACTTACTCCCACTGCCAAAAGTCTAGCACATTTCAAAGCCTCATTATGAATCTCATGACTAGTGTAGGATAGTCCAAACAGGCTTAGAGCTTTTGACAAGCCATATATGTCAGGCAAGCCTCACTTGCAACTGCCAGTGCCCCAACCCTGTGTGTCTTTCAATGTCAACAGCCTGTTGCAAAAGGCAGCTCAGTGGGTCAATAACCCTGCTGCAGAAATTATTGTGTAACCTGTTAGTTCAAATCCTGTTAATAGGCGAGTTAATGAGTCTACATCAGAGATATGCATTTAAGATGCAGGTAACATTCAATCGTAACACAGTTGACTTAACTTTCGACTTATCAAAATGACTACTAAATGTTCAGTGATTCAGAACACAAACATTTCATCCGGGATGCTCTACTTGTAATGGCTCATAACACACAACTCAACAGGGCTGCTATACCTGTGATTGCTCAGAACACAACTCTTAATGGCTGCTATGCTTGTAATGGCTCAGACCACAAACCACATCAGAGCTGCTATACCTGTGATGGCTCAGAACACACAAATCATCAGGGCTGCTATACCTGCGATTGCTCAGAACATAACTCTTCAGGGCCGCTGTGCTTGTTATGGGTCAGAGCACACACCTCATTGGGGCTGCTATATCTGTGATGGCTCAGAACAAACATCGCATTTGGGCTGCTATACTTGTAATGGCTCAGAAGAAGCACATCCCATGAGGACTGCTATATGTGTAATGGCTCAAAACACACAACTCACCACGGCTGCTATACCTGTGATAGCTCAGAATTAGAGCATGCACATCCTATGAGGACCACTATACTTGTAATGGCTCAGAACAGACATCTCATTTGGGCTGCTATACTTGTAATGGCTCAGAAGAAGACCATCCCATTAGGACTGCTATACTTGTAATGGCTCAGAATACACACCTCATCAGGGCTGTCTGCTATACCTGTTATGGCTCAGAACACACAACTCTTCAGACTTGCTTTAGTTGTAATGGCTCAGAATGCACACCTCATTGAGGCTGCTATACCTGTAATAGCTCAGAACACACATCTCATATGGGCACTTGTACTTGTAATGACATACAGTGTTGGTAGAGCATCTGCATTCAAGCAAGTGCTGCATCTAGTCAGACAAACCTCTAACTCTATAATTTCCAGCCTAATGGCCAAAAGAAGGTTTGCACACTTCTAAAAAGGAGCACCCAATGGTAAAGCTGCACTACATTTTTAAGTAGAAAAAGCATTTTCAGCTTTTTGGATATTAATTGGTTCTATGTTAAAAGACAAACAGAAAAACAGGAGAGGAAGAGCAACTCTGAACCTAAGAAATACAGAATAAATGTGTGGCGCGGAGAGGGAGCGAAGAGACAGAGAACATACTAGACAATCCGAAAAAGGAATTCGAGCAACAGGAAGAGAGAGCAATGAGCTACATGATAGAGCAACAAAGAAAGTGTGAAGGGAAACAGAGCTAATAATAGGACAAACACACAATAGGAGTGGGGAATAAAAGCAGAGCAAACAAGACATTTGGAGACCGTAAAATAAAACACAGATCAACAGCAGGTGGGGAGAGATGGAAATAGAAAAGCAAGACTAGAGAAGGGCAGGCCAATAACATAAGAGACACTGCAAGAAAGATAATCAAAAGGAAGAGCAACCACAACCGAGAAAATGAAAAAATAGATATAGCCAGAGTAATGACATGAGATAGGAAGAGGAGTTAAATCACCCGATACAGCGAGATATAGGAGGGGAAAAAGCAACGATAGCATGCAGAGATGGGAGAGGCAGAGTGAGAGAGAAACAGACTGCATAATGTGGTATCGCAACACTTAAGGGTGAGAGGCAGAGCGTCAGAAAGTGAGAGACAGAGGAAACAAAGTAGCAAAGGGAGAGACAGAGCAAAAGCATGTTGTGGCTGTCAAGTAGGTAGTGCCAGGCAGCAACAGTATGCCAGAGAGGCAGAGAAGTGATGATTTATGAATCACCCCATATAATTAGCTGGCATCTGTAGTAACTATTAACAGAGTTTGTGACCACGTATCATGAAGATGAAGCTGGGTAGTATGTATCTACAAGGTTCTTGTGTGGGGAACATGTTTTCCAAAGGTGCAATAAATTATTTAGAACCACTTTGAAATACAGCTGTTTTGTGACTTATGTTTTCGAACAAAGTTTGAATTTTACGCACAAATTGGATAGTTGTCAGACACATTTTACTATCTTGCGAAGGAGGAAAATAATTTTTACGCTCTTGAAATTGGATTTACTCTCCAATACTAAAAAATGCGAGTAAAATACTCTCACTCAAAAATCCTATCTGGAGCACTGCCTACGCTCTGCTGCAGGCTATGGTAGGCAGTCTTGTCACCGTTGTCGGACCTGATGGTCCACCCACTACAGATCACACCACCACCTTTCCGTCTCCCCAGGTTCACTCCGCCAGTTCCCAACTGTCTCTCTGCTTGTCTCTTTGACCCTATGAGCAGTGCCTCGCTACAGTCTCCCGAAGCCTAAGTTCTGCCTTACAGGCATCAATGCACCCCCCCCTCGGTCTCTGGGTTCTCCTTCTGGATATACAACAGCTCTCAGCACACCAGAAAGCACAGGTCACTGCCTAATGGGTCAGAAGATGAAGAACACAGTCTTTTTTTGCTGTTCAGTTTAAATAGCAGGGATGGCCCCAATGTAACATCAGTCCAATAGATAGTAATTGATTGATCGACCCTTCGTCCTGCTCGATTGTAGCCTTCTTAAGCTCTTCTTCGTCCCTGTGCCTATGACATCAGGCTAGTTTGATATTTTACAATAACACATAGTTTCAGACATGAGCTTAAGCGTGGAAGATTTGGGCATTTACATCAGCTTGCAGGGTTAGGGGTTTAAAGGGGGCATGTCTCACAATCGCATCCTTATCCCCAGGTGACGAGTTCCTCTCCACGAGATCCTCCTGCATGTTACCAACCCTAGGGGTACTATTGGTTAGCATCCTGACCTCCCTAGACTCGTAGAAAGGGGTTCTCCCGTGGGGAGAAGTGATGCTATCTGAAGGATCATCACACCTCCAAGTATTGACCCACCCAGGTGACCCTGCCCATGTAAACAATCCAGAGGGGGATAAAGGGGCCCTACATGTAGTGTTCACTCTGTCACCATCAGAGTCCATCATATTGTTGAAATCCCCTGCCACTATTGTCCCAGTTTGAAGCCCTCATCAACCATCAGAGCGATGAAGTCCAGAGAGACAGGCATGGTGATAGTTTGTGCTCCTAGTTAACCTGTGATGCATTTGAACCCCCTTGTCCACCTAAGAACTTATCATGCCCAAAGTTAAAGATGTTTGATCCCCCTGTGAAAGCCTGTGTGGAAGACCTTGGAATATAAGTTCCTGGCCAGAAATCGACAATTTGTACCTACCAGGTAGGTTTCCTGAAGCAGGGCCAGCTCTGGCTTACGATGGGTTAGGAGTTGAGACACAGCCACTCTTCTTGATCCCATCCCCCAAACCATTCAAATTCTAGGTTGTACAAGTGAGTTTACACCCCTCCATCGTTGATGTAATTCAGCTGCCCCGCCCACCAGAATTGAGTCCTACCCATGTGATTCACGAGGACAGAATCTTCTTTAGGTGATTCCATTGTACACCTCCCGTTTTAGCAGAACAGGGACACCCTGGAGTAGAAACAAACAAATAACACCAACATTCCAACTCCCCATTACTCCCACCACACAATTCTCCTGAACTAAAAAATGAAAAAGAGCCTCCTTTTTGTCACCCAATATTCAAATGACCCTCACCAATAATGCTGCCTCATCTCCTGCCACACACTGCTTTAATCGTCCACTACATTTCCATGCTCCTTCCCTGTAGATAGTGTATCATAAAATAAACAAAATAAACACCATCAAGTTCAAGCTATCCCAGACCACCATACAGTAATTTACCGCCATATGGGGAAACATCTTGATCCTTCTCTTCAGACCAACCAAAGGCCACATTATTACAGTCTGCCATTAAAGTTATGCCTCAGCCACCACAACCATCCGTGAAGAGTCCAGTGACGATTGATTGGTTGCTCCTGGTAGCAAAGGTTCTCTATTACTTATACACTTCTCAGCCTTGCCAAACTGTCTGGTCGCCCTCCATCCACCTCCACCAGGGACATTAGTCTCAAGCCATTGCCAGGCATCCATAGGAGGGTTGAAAATCAAGCCCTTTCTAAAACAAGTATCATCAGCTTAGACGATAAACCAACATTTATACACACACGAGCACCAACCATCAGAAATGTGTGAAGTCTGTCTTTTCTCAGGTCCAATGATGAAACTGTTAGAAGTGGATGTGATTGGATGCAACCACTTAATCATGTTTCTTTTTTAAATGTGGGATTTAAATGTAGAAATTGTAGCATGTGCGTGCATGCACATCCAGACAGTAAAAAATACATATATAACAAAGGTATGGTTCAATAATAAGTCAAAGATGTCCTCTGGTTGACGCTTGAATCACTGATACGAAGGATTATCTCCATGAACAGAATGATCATGGATTAACCCTTTACTGAAGATGTAGAGAAGAGAATTCGAATAGAATGAATTATGCTAGGAAGCCAAATTGATTGTGATAATTGACGAACCTTTCTCAGAACCGGACATTAATGATCATTATCTGTGTGAGGAGAGCTAATTGGTATCAGGTGCATGCATTTGAAGTCAAGTGCCTGACTTTGCCTAACCCGATTAGCGAGACATGTACAGTATGATATATTAGAGTTACTCTAAGTCACCCTCTTCCTCGTCCCAGTGTTTGTGTAAAAACGGGGAGGGGGGCGTTGGGACCTCAGAGAATCCCAACAAATAGGAGGGGTTAGATTAACAAAAAAGGGGGGAATCCCACATCTCACCATCGGCTGCCTCACCTCCACTCCCTGAAGACTCCTCATCCAGGTGATCCTCCCGCAATAGTCCACCCCCAGGTCTGGATCCAAAGACATTGGATGTGCCCTGGCCACTAGAGAGAGAGAGGGATCCATGGGGACTAGCAGGTGAGACACCCTCTGGTTTCTCACAGTAACCTCTGGCCGGTCTGATCAGGGGATATTTGCGGGTTTTATATTGCTGGTTATTAACATAAATTGGCGTTAAATGCAGACAACCTTTTTTATATGCGGGATTCTAGGGTCACATTGCTCCATATCATTTCGCTGTTAGATATATTTCATAAGGTCTCAGGCTTTAAGATTAATTTCACGAAATTGACAATACTTAATATATATCAGTAACACCGGAGGCTGTGAGGCATTTAAAGATGACCTTTCCTTTCGTGTGGGCCTCGCAGTCGTTCAAATACTTGGGGGTGCATTTAACAGTGCACTACACTGATTTATAAGCAGCCAACATTTTACCGCTCTTTGCTAGGACCAAGCAAGACCTTGGCCGATCGGGAGAGTCAGAAATGTCATGGCTGGGTAGAATAACAGCGGTAAAGATGGCCCTGTTACCGCACCTACTCTATACATTTCAGGCTTTACCAATTTGGATTCCTTGGGCGGTGGTGAAGGACTTACAGTCACATGTTTTTAGATTTATCTGGTCCAGAAGATTCCACAGGGTTACTAGGCACACACTAATGCCAGCTAACTGCGCGGGGGGATTAGCGGTGCTAGATATTGAAAGTTGCCTGTATGCAGCCCCATTTGCACCCATTCTGGAAAGCCAGGCAACTGTGCAACATCTCAAACACTGGATAGCTATTGAGCAGGACACCTTGGGGACCCCCTTGCATTAATGGTGTTGGCATTCCCCGTGGACACAGAAACAGGGTGAGCAGGGGCTTCTGACGTCTAGGGCCACAATGGAGTACTGGGATAAAGTGGCGCGAAGATACGTTACAACCACCTTGCTTTTGTCTATGACGGATCTCTGGAATAACAGTTAGTGTCCTCCAGTGGTGGACGAGGGGCAGTTTGCCCGTTGGTAGGAGGAAGGTTTGTACAGGCTGGGCCAGATGTATAGAGACAATCATGCTTTCACATTTGAGCAATGCAGACAGGCCTACATGGTTGAGGACATAGATAGATTTGGGTACTTGCAATGTAGGCATTGGGTGGCTGCAATGAATGTAGCAACTCAGGGGAGGTGGGACACAACTTACTTTGAGGATCGATTTATAGGGGATACGCCTGCAACCAGGCTTACTTCTCTTTCAAGGAAGTGAATGCGAATAGGTTTAAACCCCCACACAGGTATATGACTAGATGGGAAGAGGATATAGGTAGGCCCATTCACGACCTGACCTGGTACACCATTTGGACAAGGGCAAGCAGGACATCCCAGGCAGTGCAGCTCAGGGAAAACAGCCTTAAGCTGCTGTGCCAATGGTACCTCACTCCACAACGTTTGCACAAAAGGAGTCCCTCACTCTCCCCCCAGTGCTGGAGGTGTGGTGCATCCCCGGGCTCCTTTTTTCACGTGTGATGGGGTTGTTCTGAAATCCAGGTACTTGGTGGGAAGTGATCGCCCGGATTAGGGGAATATGCAGGTTTGAGCTGGACCCCTTCATTTTTCTCCTGGGGAATGAAGATTCTCAGGGCCACTACAAGCCGAATACCAGAAGCTCTAGATTGATCCCTCATCTTCTGGTTGCAGCTTAGCTTGTAATAGCAAAGCATTGGAAATGCCAGGGGGGGCCTGACATGAGGGAGTGGTGGGCGCGAGTGTGGTATGTGGCCACCATATCTAAAATTGATGGGGCACTGTGGGGGGAGATGGCACCATTTTTAACTAACTAGAGCCCGTTAATAACCTTTTTGAACGACCATGATAATCCCAATATTCACCATAAACTGCACGAGATGACACCTTTCTCGTTAATATAACCTGTGAAGTTAGCTCTATGATGTTTACCAATATATGCACTACACACTGTATTTTGCGCCTGTTTTTGCACGCAATATGGCTGATTTTGGATATGTATCATTTAGCTTTTTATTTTGGTAACATTGTCTGAAGGTTTCTTATTTATAGTGTTGTACCAGTGGAATGTTCGAGGTTCCTATCGAGTTCAATGTGGTTGTATGGGCCTTTGCATGGGAATGTGCATTGTAATTATTTTTGGTACAATGTTGAATACGGTTCAATAAACTTTAAATGGCAAAAAAAGAACTAGCCCCCAAGGATACCTTATCAAATTCCAGAGTCCGCCCCTACGTAGACTGTTAATGCATCTTTGTTTTAACATACTCCTCTGCAAAGCGGTCTGGGCACTGCGAAATAAAATAGACAAAAAGGACCAACACTGTACACTATGTGGAGGGGATAATGCGGTAGAAACGTCCAGACATTTGCTGATGCAATGCGAAGGTTTAGCGGATACCTGCATCCTATATCCCAGCAGGTTTGGACATAATATTGAACAACTGATGTGCGATGACTTCCGGGTCTGTTGGCTCATGGGTAGATGTACACCTTTAATCACAGCAAGGTTATATTCATATCGGGGAATTTATTAGCAAAAGAAGGCAGATCCTCGTTGCAACTAAAGTGCTAGATGCATTAAATGGCAAAGAGGAGTAATAGAGTTTTAATAAGAAATTGCATCACAGCTCCAGCCTTTCAGAAACCCTGACGTGTTCTTTTAGTCTTAGACAGATTATTATGTATCAAGCATTGACGCTTGGCAAGTAAACAGTCTTGGGGAAAATGTAGTAATGCAGAGGTCTTCAAACTGTGGGGCTGGGAGGGGAAGCGAAGCTCTTCAAAAAGGGACTACAGTGATTACAGTTAATAGGAAATCTAAGCAGATATGGCTTCTGGGGCGGCATGGCAACAATATTTTTACTCAAGGGGGGCTCGGCATAGAAAAGTTTGAATACCAATGTATTAAGATGTTTCTTCATTGATATGCTTCTCTTTTTTATGGAATTGAATTTGTAAAAGTTAACTGTACTATACAACAACACAAAATCAGTCAATGGAATGCAATATGAATGACTTAAATTAGCAGCGAGAGTGAAAAAATAAGGCACAGCAGGCTAGAAGGGCACCACTCCAAGGGGCAACAGAGCAAATAAACTATCATATCATATCATATGATAAGGCCCATATGCAGAGGCTGCGTGGCACCTTACGCACAGGCTTTAACGTCTTCCTACAAAGTAACAAGACCTTACAAATACAACATAACAAAACATGATAAACGGTAACCCGATCTATCAGGACGTTCCTGTCTAATAAAGAAGAGCATTGCAGTTCATTCATGGAAATGTTGGCTTTGGGCATGTTGTACTATTGGTAGCTCTGCAGGTCAGGGGCTACATGTTCTCATTTCATGGGTATGTTGAAGTTCTATTCTCGCAACTACAAGATGCACATTATTCATTAGCGCCCATAGGATTTGGTGCTAGCCAATCGGCTGACTGGGAATTCAAGCTTTATTTGATTGGCCGGTGTTAGCACAATGTCCATGCAAGTCGTCTGCACCTGTCCTGCACTCTGCGATATTCTCAGCCACCTGTGGTAGGTCGCCAAGCTTAGTGTTCCGCTAAGGCAGGCAGTCGTAGTTCATAAGGTGGGTGGTTGTTTCTCATTCAGGAGACTTCAGAGGTGTTCGAGCCATATCTGATGACTCTGTTGTAGGATTTAAGTACGAGTGTTGGGTCGGTGCTAGATTGGCCAGCATTGTTTTCTAAACTAGCGTTTCTACTAGGGAGATGGTCCAGTCCCCTTCCAAAATGGAGGGGGAAAATCTGAGAGTTCATTTACCCACTGATCTCCAGTCAGGCAGCGTGGAATACTGGATTATAGTCTAAACTGCCTTTCATCAGTAACACCTCTCCTAGCAGGAGGATCCAGGTCCTTGGGGCTCTCAGCGTGGTCTCATCATGACCATGTATTTGGGCAAAAAGTGGTGAAGGATAAGTATGAGGGACAAGACTAATGGAACTCTGGTGGGAGAACTGTGGAGCTTTCCTTATGATGTGTTAATCGCTTTATTAGTGAGGCTCTGAAACGAAATCAGATCTCAATTGTTTGAGAAGAGTGTTTGGACTTTGGCTTTCAACTCAAGTGACTTTCAGAAATAGGTACGCTTGTGCCGTTTGCTCCAAGTGCGGCAACAGGATTGTGATCAGTGCACGCAAGTCAGCTGGTTATGAGCCAGGCCCAAGCATGAGGACCATCAAGCATGAGCAGCATGCGTCTGCATCATCTACGCATCTATGCGTTCCTAGCCGTTGGCGAGCACAGCTTCTGAGCGCGATGACTGAAAGATCAAAGGGCACAGTTTGTGTGACCTGTTGTGTGTGGCCGCTTCCTATGACTTATCGGCAATCAGCGCGGATCTCCAGGAGCAGGTACTGAGAATGTGAGCTGTTGGGAAAGCTTTAAAATCTACATGAAAAGCAAAGTCACTGGTATTTCCCGAATTCGTCATCTGAAAGAGAGTCCTGAGGGAAGAAGACACTCATCCTTTCACATTCCAAGCACCAAATTGAAGATAGAAGTAGTTTAGAGTATGTGAAAGAATAGATAAGGATAGATTCGTAGTTTCTTAAAATAGATGTCAAACGTGAGAAAATGAAAAAAGAAAGGAAAACGAAAGTACTAGAAACCACCTACGAGACGTAATGTTAACTGCCTCACAGCTCTTTCCTGAGGCATCATTATAATTCAAGGCCAACAAAATAGTGAGAGGGAGTAAAGGAAGGCCCTGTAGATGGCTCATGATAACTAGAATTTGTGTGTGTTTTGCAGGGTTCAGCTAGAGGGAAGCAGATGGCGTGCAATTGACTCGGTGCCTGCCACTTGTCATTTCATCCAATTACAATGTAACCTGGGAGTGAGTAATCACAGTGTTCCATGTAGGGTGCTCTGGAACGAGCCTGCGGTGTGTATGGGAGCGAGGGGTCCTCAGGCCCCCTCGCGTCGTACGCTCCTCAGTACAAGGCTTGGACCACGTGCCTCCGGTAGTGGGATTGCCCCTTGCCCTTATGTGAAGTTAACAACGGTTGACTGCTACATAGATGGGACTACTGAGCAAGACACGGGGCATCAATCTTTGGTGCCCCCTTTCGACTCCATCTTGGGTAAACAGGCCTCACTGCGACAGTACAGCAATGCTCAGCTCCCCTTCCACCGCAGCAGCCAAGGACAGAGACACACACATGGCGCGCAGGCAGCTGGCTGGTCCCCACCCTTGCACTCCCCCTGCGAAGGAAAGCTCTGCGCTTTCATTCTCACGCTGAAGCTGGAGAAAGTTGCAACAATCAATATGCTACAGTTTTCTTCCTCTAAGATCACTGTTCGTCTGAGAACCGGCATGTGAACCAGAATGAGCTAAGCGCTTTCTGCTCGATTCGTCCTCATAAATGTGCAAGCCACCCACCCCCATTAGAACAATTTATTGCCATCCTGACCCTGCACCCCCTGTAAGGTATTTCTTTCAAGTGCCAGACCCTCACCTGTGCTGGGAAACCCACCCAACACACCCACTACTAACCTTAAGCATTTTTACTACTATATATGTTTTTACTTGTACTAATAAGTTTGAAACCTAAGAAAAGATGCGAAACACAGCCTGATTCTTCTACATACACAATAAAGGTCAAGGCCTTCAATTAAAGCCACGAATGACCCAATTGTACTGACAATAATCATTGTGTGTGACTTATGTAGAAATGTGACAAATAGCATAAAATGTTTTAAATAATTTGTTATTTGGTATGTAATATATTAGCTTAGGTAGTGACCACAGTGACCAGACCCTGACCTGCATGGAGCACAAGATGTTTGACGTCCGTCAGCTACTCAGCCAACCAGGAGGAAGAGATGCTACCCACACCTACAGCACCACACCGTCTGGCCAATCGGGTCCATTTAGCATTTTTTGTTAAGAGTTACTTTAACTAATATAAATACAAGAATGATGTAATGAGATTGGAGAAGAGTTTTTTGGGTTATTTCCTATCTGGAGAACTAAACCATCCTTTGAACTCTTGCAGCCGGGTCTCAGTGCCTCTTTCCCCAACAAGGGGTTTTGTCTGCTATTTTATTTTTTCTCTCACACGTAGTAAGCCGGGGAAAGGCACCTACATTTTTGGTGACCCCGACGTGATTTAGAGAGGTGCCTTGAGGCCTGCGCCGCCCGGCAGCGAGATCCAGGGCGCCCCCCAGCAGAACCATCACCTCCGCGGTTGACCAGACTGTGCATACCAAGAAGAAAGGGTCAAGGGTTCCCGGTTGACGAATACCCGATCGAAAAAGCTACTCGCCAAGGCAGGCCACGGCTTGGTTGGGGGACAGACCTGAGCGAGGTCCGGCCGTGAGCGGCGACCCTCGGAGTACCTGACTGAACACGTGGAGTCCCGGTTGCAAAGACCCCAAAGGAAGGTAAGGGGAAATACGGGAAGAAGGGAATTAGCAACAAAGGGAAGGTAGCCAGGAATAGGGTCTGCGTGAGTGACGGTGAGGCTTTTCTGATCCATCCTTTATATGGCCATTAGGTGTTGTAAGAAGTGAGAAGAAGAAGAGAAGTGGTATCCTAGCCCGTAGGGGGTAGAAGGCGGCGCCACGTAGCATTTGTCCTGACCAAGTGCACAATAGAGATAAAGAGAAAAATAGTAGGTGTCTCGTGTAGGCTCGGAGTAGTTTTTAGAATATTCTTTTTCCGTGGAAGTAAGAAATCTTGAGACATAATAAAGGTGAAAGAGGTGGGGTGTGAATGCGAAATAGTAGGTAGTATAGGGAAGAAGAAAAAACAGGGATGGTAACAGGAATAGGGAAAGAACAAACGCGCGCAGGCAGTGCATGTGTATGTTGCATGATTATATGTTTGATGGTCTGCTTTTATGTATATGTCTTGTTGAACACGCTAAAGTATTTTAATACAAGTAATTTGTGATTGATATAAGGTAAAGCAGAAGAAACAAACTGTGAGGGGTGATCAGGTAACACCTCTCAGAAAGCTAATGTGACATATGGTAATTGTGAGCATTGATAAAGAACGTATTATTTCCACTGACATACCAAGTTAGAGGTGGGAAGAGATTCAAATGTACTAGAATACACAAGAAAGGAAAAGAAACATTGCCATGGGGGGAGTAACACCACTAGCACATATTTGCCAGCACCTTCCACTTTATAGCAACAGGATACAGAAGTATCACGATCAGTGGATCACTGAGATAAAGGGAGACGGGGTCACACCAATTTGGCTAGAAGGAGGATCATTTGACAAAAGAGTGTTGGACCTAGTATCAACACATTTGCTAGCGCGATACAAAGGGAAACAGTTACAGAACTGGAGAGAAGTGTTAGATTTATGGCAAATGTTTGAGGAAGTTGCCCCCACGGCAGAGATAGGTACAAGCCGAATGACAGAAAAGCAGAAAAACCCTGAAGAAGTAGGCGGGACACCAAAAGGGGAATGCCCAACAACTACAACCGAAAACTAAGTAACAAAAATCGATCCCTTAATGACTAGGCCAGCAGTAGGGTTTAGTGAACCCCTGTATATACCACTCACCGCCACTGCTCAGAGCGGGGCAACAGCCCCCGAACCTCCACCATATGACAAAGGAGGCTTGTACAGCCCCACGAGCGCGCCTCCTGTGGACATAGCACGTTTAAAAGGTGATTTGAACCGTCAGCTAGCACACGCACAAATGGAAATAACACGGTTAAGAGCTTTATGTGACAAATGGCAAATGCTGCCAGGGGGAGGGGAGGTACCCTCGCTGTCACTGGCAGATCTCACACCTCCGATCGGAGCAGCAAGCAATGCAACCCCAGCAGCCTCGGTATCAGGGCAGTCTATAGTATCACAAGGGACGTCATCACAGCAAAGACAAGAACAAGAGTGGCAGTCAGGACAGTTCCTGTTCCAATTGAATAACAAGCCAGTGAGAATTATACGCCCAGATACACCAGAGAGTCAACAAAGTGGAGACCAGGGTAAAAGACAAGGAAGTGAATCCAAGGAAAACTGGGAGGATAATAACGAGCTAGAGTCAGAAATAGAAGAAATATGGGACGATTTAGATGAATATGAAGAGGCAGCTGCCGCAGAAGGTTCCCCACTACCAAACCGCCGTTACCCAGACACTCTGTCGCCACAATTATGGAATGGTAGATTAAGACAACGAACAGGGAGGATAGGAAACATATTGGTAAGTAAAACGAAAAAAGGGAAGACAAGCAGAACGGGAAAGAAACAAAAACTACAAATGCCACTGATACATAAAGGAGCAGGTAGGCCAAATTACATTCCGTGGGCCCAAATGGACAAAACCAACTTGTTATAACTCCTCCCCCCGCTGACAGGAGGGGCAGGTAAGTGGATACATGTATTTGAGAAGAACACGGCAGGTGTGCCGTTAGCTATAGGTGATGTAAAAAGTCTATTAGTTTCAGCAATCGGGGACCAAGCAGACACAATCTGGGAAAGGGCAAGGTTCCCGGGAGTAACGATGAGCTGTGACCTACACGATGGATCACCATTTAACAATGTTCGAGCACAAGTGTGGGATGCATTGCGGCGTGCATTTCCAGACGTTCCAGATTTACATGCAGTGATGCAGTGCACGATGGAGGAGAACGAGGATCCTGCGCAATTCATTTTGCGAGTGCAAGATTTATGGAGAAGCGAAACTGGTACGGCATGGAATCAATCAACAGCTTTATTCTATTTTATCATTAAAAAGGGGTTGCCGAAAGAGGTGCAGAAGGCCTTGGACAAAATAGCTGGGATCGAAGCCAAAGGGTGGCCTGAAATTCAGAGCATAATTGTACACCACTGGAGGAGGATCAAAGAGAAGGAAAAGGAGGTCACGCAAAAGAGGCTAGCTGACGAAGCAAAATTAGTACAGACGAAATTAGTGAAGGTCACTGCCATTACTGCCAGTGCAACAGCAGACAGAGGAAACGAAGGAGAGGAAAACGCGGAAGGAAGGCCCGTTGGGATAGCAGCGCAGTGGGTTGGAGAGGACCAAGGACAGTGGAACGGATAGGAACAGCCATGCCAAGGATCACAGTGGCAGAACAGGCCGGCCCAAGGAAGAGGTGGGTACCGCGGGCAAAGGGGAGGATACAGAGGAATGGGAAACAGAGGGTATGGTGGGCAAGGACCAAGGGGAGGGGTCGTGTTGGAATTGTGGAAGATGGGGACATTATTCATGAGATTGTAGAATGCGACCATCAGGGTATTTTCAACAGCAACAACAGCCCATGAACAATGAACAGGGGTGGGGCTGCCCACACCCAGGTAGCCCTTGTGGAGCTCCAATGGGGAGGGAGGGACAACAGGATCAATACTGCTATGACCCCCAAATGCAACAGAGACAGCCAGCCCCACAACAGCAGCAACAGCAGCAGCAGCAGCAGCAGCAGCTACAGCAGCAAAACGCACTACGGCCCATGGCGAGACAAAACCCAGTTGGGAACATAAACAATAACCCTTTTGCACCGGCCGCAAACGGTGCCCCTGCACCATTTCGCGGCGTAACGGTCGTGGGTGATAACGTTTTTTCAATGCCAGGTCAGCAAAGATACCAAGACTAGGACAGCCCACAGGGAGCACTTGCGTGTCCAGTCCTATCCACCACACAGAGTGCAAATGAGGAACCACTAGTGGCGGCAGAGATAGGAAACAAGCAGTTTATCTTTATGGTAGACTCTGGAGCAGAAAAATCATGCCTCACAGAAGGACGGCTTCAGCTCTCGGGGAGAAATTTGGAAAACGCAGGGGTTCTCTGGGGCTATTTTAAAAGTTCCTTATACAAAAGATCTTGATGTAACAGTGGGGGGGAAAAACAGTGCGTGCACCCTTATTGTCTTACGAAGACGCGCCAATCAATTTGATGGGACGAGACTTACTCAGTAAGTTAAACATGACCATAGCTTTTACTGAAAGAGGAATAGTGTGTTCAACGCTAGGGGTATGCCCCGTACGGGCACTCTTGATAATAAGTACAATTACAAAGGAAGTTGCAGTAAGAGGAATTCCCATTGACATGGACATGTTCGTCTCTGGAATACAGGTATTAGCCCGAGTAGTGCCTGAAATAACACAAAAAGAGTGGAGAATACCATCCGATTTCATGTTCCACCCAATCAGACCAACAGATGTAGTGCCAGGTACAATTATGATATTGAGGCAGTTCAAGTTTCCAACAAACGCATTGTGGTCATAGGCATGGACACACAAGGACGCGAGTGGAGAAGTGTGCTATGTATAGAGCCAAACATAATGCTAAAAGATATAACTGATAAAGAATTGTTTACTGATTCCGAAGGGTATGGAGAAATAATAATGGAAATAAGCATACCATGTGACATTATGATTCAATAGAGAGAGATACACAACCCACTCATGGCTAACATAAAGGCCCCACTGACAATATTTGAAGAAGACATGGCCAGGGTAGCACCTGAAATTTGGACTACAATACCACACGATGTGGGATTGTTGCATGAGGTATCTCCCATAAAAATTAAACTGAAACCGGGTGCCCTCCCACCCAGAGTGAAACAATACCCAATATACAAAGAAGCAGATGAAGGTATTAGAGAAACAGTGAATGCACTCCTAAGCCAAGGTATTTTAGTGCCATCAACTTCCCCATGCAACACAGCAATTTTTCCGATTAAGAAAGCAAAAGGAGGGGCGTGGAGAATGGTCCAGGAACGCCGCCCACTCAATGACATCATCCAAAAAGAGTTCCCTTTAGTGCCTAACCCGTCATCAATATTGTGCAGTATACCAAAAGAGGCAACTTGCTTCACTGTCATTGATCTGAAAAATGCCTTTTTCTCTGTGCCACTCGCACCAGAGTCGCAGTACCTTACAGCTTTTACATTAGGAAACAACAGATATGAACATCGCAGACTCCCACAGGGGTATTGCGAGAGCCCAAGCATTTTTAACAGAGTACTACGAGAAGACATTGGCAACATAGATGTAGGGAGCACCATTATACAGTACGTAGACGATTTACTCGTCTGCAGCAAAACAGAAGAAGAGTGTAGAGAAGACTCGATAACACTGCTTAACGTATTGGCTGCCAAAGGATACAAGGTGGACAAAGGAAAGTTACAATACTGCCTTGCTGACGTTTTGTATCTTGGTCAGCATATATCTAAAGATGGAAAAAGAATACTACCAGACAGAGCAGCGGCCATTCGACACATTATCATACCAAAAACAGTGAAGGACATGCAGACATTTCTTGGCATATGTAACTATTGTCGAGCGTGGATCCTCGATTACGCAGCATACACACGCCCAATTGCAATTATTTTGCTTTCATATGACTTAAGTCACACACAATGATCATTGTCAGTACAATTGGGTCATTCGTGGCTTTAATTGAAGGCCTTGACCTTTATTGTGCATGTAAAAGAATCAGGCTATGTTTCGCATCTCTTCTAGGTTTCAAACCCATTAGCACAAGTAAAAACATATATAGTTATAAAAATGCCATGATGGAAAACTAATAGAACCCCGGATCCCCGAACCCTTCCTGTGCTAATACCCTCACTGCCTCTCACCCTCTACCACTCACTTCTTCCCTCTCCTTTTCCAACCCGGGCCAGAAAGAGCGCCAGGTAGTCTGCATGGGAGAACCGGGGGGCTTGGGGGTGGGAGTTGGTTGTACCTGCGTGTGTGCGGGGGTGGGGGATGCCTGAGGGGGCACGTGCGTGTGTGGTTTCCCATTCCGAGAAGGAGGAAGATGACGGGATGGCAACAAGGAAGGCTAATGATGTAACCTGCAAGGGCAAATGACAACCCTCACAAGGGTCTTGTAACTGCTTCTAATCGAGATCAGTTCAAGGAGTAAGACTTGTGTTTCGTATGCTCTACTCACAGTTGTGGAGGAAGAGTGTGAAGTTGGTACCAGACCTGGGGCAATAAGGCCTGTTGTGGGGGAATCTCTGACCCCCCCAGCGATATTCCGTGAGCCCCCGGCCCCCAGGCATCAGAGACTCAAAGCGGAGACGTGCTTCAGGCTCGGGCTCCCCAGTCGGACTGACACGGCCGGGAACACCCCTTTTATTTATAGGGCATGCGGCGGAGTGCAACTTCTCTCTTCCGCATGCTGATCCCTTAAAGGGGCAGCACCACACTCCTCCTTTTTCATGAGAACAACAAATAACAGATTCAACTTGGCAGAACTACGGTTAACCCCCAAAACACACTAACACCCTTAAAGCAACACACAAGTCCCCAATGAGCCCCTTTATTCACAGCCACCCCCGGGCCCTCCCACCCCACGCTGGGCTGACCCGTCCGGGGTTGGACACCATCATGGCTCCAAGACATAGGGCCTCATTACGAGTATGGAGGTAGCCAGGGTACTATTAGCGCCATGTCTGCCTCCATACCGGGCTCCAATACCGGGTTCCTTCAATGAGGAATAACCAGCTCATTCCAACATTGGAGGACCCAGTTATTCCTCCTTGAAGGAACCATTCCCCATTCCCATTTGAGCCCCCATAAGGGAGGGAGCTAATAACGGGCACGTAAATAACGGCCCGTTATTAGCTCCTTGTTCCCCTCGCGGGACCCGGAAAGGATGTCAGATTTTACCAGACATCTGTTCCGAGTCCCACAAAGGGAACCTCGTAATAGGCGCTCCCGTAATAAAGGGTGCCGGTCCTATACCGGCACCCTTCATTACGGGAGCGCCAGGGTCGTAATGAGGCCATAGTCACTGAAACAAACAGGTTTCCCTCGCCCTGTCCTCAGGGGATACCTCCTGCTCGCCTCGGGGTTGGGAGTCCCACTGTCAGCCGGTGTGCTCACAGGAGACCAAGGGAGGGGTTCGGAACCCCCACCCTCATCGGGTATGTCCACAACATCCTGATCCAGGGGTGCCTCAGTTCTGGGCACCCCCAGCTTCTTGAAGAAACTGACTTTCCTTGTGACCAAAGCCCGGCTGTCCGAGGCAGTCACCATTGACCCCTTAACTGCTATCACGTCCAGCGGCTCCGGTTCGTATGTTAACGAAAGATTACCGTGGGGGTGCCTGTTTCTTATTAGCACCTCGTCCCCGGGCACAAGTTGTTGAGGTCGGAGACCTCTCCTTACATTCTCCTGCTCAATCCGTAGCCGCCGCTCCTGCTCCACCCGTTGGTCATCGATGACTCCCGGCTCCTTTTCACCAACCTCCGGCAGCAGCCCTCTCAGGCACCGCTTGAACAGGGCTTCCAGCGGGGCTACCCCCGTCGAGGTGTGCTGGGTTGTCCGGTAGACCCGCAACAACTGATAGAGGGCCCTCTCCAAGCACTGTCCTTGACCTTGTGCAATACGGAAGACTTTGTTCAATGTGCGCATCAACCTTTCGGCCTCTCCATTGGCCCTCGGCCACAGCGGGATGACCCTTCTATGTTGCACCCCATAGTCTTCCATCAGGGCCACAAACCGCTCACCTTGGAAGGGAGCCCCATCGTCAGAGCAGAGTATTGTGGGCAGGCCATGAGCAGCAAACACCTTCTCCACTGCCACCACCACGTGTTTGAAGGCCTCCGGGTATCTAAAGTACTCATCCACCACCACCACCACCACCAGGAAGTGAGTTCCTTGCAACATGGACCCAAAGTCAGCGTGGACAACCTCGCAGGAACGTGTGTCGCGGGGCATGGCTTCGATGGCGGGTTCCCTCTGGGTGGGCGAGGCTGCCTGGCACCACACACATGAGGCTACATATTCGTCCACCCGTCGCTCTAGTTCGGGGAACCACACCTTGAGGCACAGTCGGGCTTTGGTCCTCGCGGCGCCCTGATGACCTTGATGGGTTAGGCCAATCACCTCTTGGACTTCGGCCTGCGGGACCACAATCCGATCCCCTCTCAACAGTCCTTTCTCTGAGAACGACAGTTCTTCTTGCACCCTCCACAGCTGCCCGAGCACCATCTTCGCCCCCTGCGTGCGCCCTGCAAGCGACTCCAGTACACTCTTCCACGACCCTTGTTGGAGTGCCGCTCTGAGGATGCAGAAGCACTCGTCATTCGCAGCAGCCACCTCCAGTTCTTCGAGTGGCAGGGCATTTGGGGTGGCCACCTTAACCACCAGCTGTATGTGATCATTGGCCTCCTCTGCGCCGGCATCAGTCTCACCCCCTAGATGGCGAGAGAGGTAGTCGGCGGCATTGTTGACGCCAGGCCAATAAACCAGCGAGACCCCATATTCGAGAAGAGCCAGCATCCACCTCTCGATCCTCGCTGGTGGTTTTGAGGAGGAGCCGGATAGGATTGGCAGCAGGGGCTTATGGTGTGTCACAACGATCACCGGCCTCCCCAGTATGTACAGCAGGAAATGCCTGCACCCTGAGAGAACAGCCATCGCCTCTCGCTCTATCTGAGAGTACCGCTGCTCCATCTCGGACAGAGCCTTGCTGGCATATGCCACGGGGTGAAAGCAAGAGTCTGGCCCCACCTGTGTTAATACTGCTCCCAGGCCAAACGGGCTGGCGTCCAAAATGATCTCAGACTGGAGAGCAGGGTCGAAGAAGGCCATCGTGTCTTCCTCTGTGAGGGCGCTTTAAATGTCCTCGAATGCAGCCTGCTCCAACGGTCCCCACTGCCACACTGTCTCTTTCTTCGTGAGGGCCCGTAAAGGCTCGGACCTGGACGCCAGATTTTTGATAAAGCAGCCACAATAAGTGACCATGCCCAGGAAACTTCGAATTTCTGACACATTCTCGGGAGGTCTCGCGTCCCTGATGTCTTTTACTTTCCTGGGGTCTGGAGACACCCCTCCCTCATTGAACATGAATCCAAAGAACTTGATGTTCGTTCTCAGGAACTCACATTTATTGCAGTGGAGCATCAGGCCCAAGGATTGAAGTCTCTCAAATGCCTTGGCAAGTCTCTACAGGTGGTCCACCTCCGACCTGGCGAACACCAGGATGTCGTCGCTGATGTTCAGCACGCCCTCTAGGTCCGCCAGTGCACCTCTGATAATGTTTTGAAAGACCTCAGCCACGGAGTATACTCCGAAGCTGAGTCGCATGTACCGGTATGGACCCCAGTGAGTCGTAAATGTTGTAATGTATCTCGACTCTGGATGCAAGAGGACTTGGTGATATCCAGCCCTGAGATCAAGCTTCTAAAAGAAGCGAGCCCCTTGCAGCTCTACAATAATATCATCAATCGTTGGTGTGAGATGGCGCTCCCACCTGATTGCCTTATTGGGGAGCCTCATGTCCACACAGATTCTTACTGAATCGGTTTGTTTGGGTTTCTTGGCAACCGCAATTGGGGACACCCAGGGTGTCGGACCTTCCACCTTCTCGACGATGTCGAGGTTTACCAAATTTTCCAACTCCTTGTCCATCAACTCCCTCAGGTGGAATGGCACCCTGCGGTGCTTGAGGGCAATGGGCTGCACAGACTCATCGATGTGCAGCATCACAGGGTCACCAGCAATGTGTCCAATCCCTTGGAACAGTCCTACATATTTCTCTAGCAAAGTTTGTATGTCCTCCACATATACGGAGTACGCAAAGCTCACCAGTCCGAGGGCTTCAGCCGCCACGCAGCTTAGTAAGGTGTTGGTGCTGACGGGCGTCATGTAGAATCGTGCTTTGATTTTCGAGCTTCCATGCCCCACTTGAGCCACAAATGCACAGTCCAGGGGAATGGGATGTGAACCCCCAAACGTGAAAATGCGAGCCTTCAGGGTTGATACTTTGGGGGGGCAGGGAATGGCATCATAATGTTCATGGGCCATGACATTGACCGATGCCCCCGTGTCCACCAGCACCGACACAAGAGAGTCATTGACTGCCACGATGCACCTCGGCTGTCTTCGGCCCTTGGACTGGAGGGCGTCAATACTTGACACAAAGAAGAAGTTTTCCCTCTTCCTCCTCCTCTTTGTCAGGTTGGGTGCCTTCCTCCCCTTGGTCTACCTGGGCGACATTGGGAGGGCGAGACTGTCTGAAGAACCCAGACCGCACCGGGCCCCTGGGCATGATCACCGGCAGGGAAGCCGTGCGAAGTGGTCTGTCAGGCCACACCGCCCCCATGGTGTTCCTGCTGCTGGGCATTCACCAGGGTGGGGCAGATCGTACCCACACTTATGACATGCCTCTCCCAGCTTTCCACCCCTGTCATGGAAGTTTCCAGCCAGTCTCCGGGCACCCTGCTGTCACACCCCACAGACGACCTCTGATTTGGCCGTGCGGGAGCCCGCTTCCATCCTTGATGCACGTACCTCGGATATCTCCTGTCAGCGGGCCAGCTCCAAGAAGCAAGGAAGGGTAATCCCTGGTTCTCTCAGCACCTGTCTCCTTAGTTTTCCTGAGGAACACCCTTGGATGAGCTGGTTTCTGACCATGTCGTCGGGGTTGTCCCATGCGCATGCCACTGACAGCCTCCTGAGACGGCCATACAAGGTGTCCAGAGTTTCATTTTCTTTCTGTCGAGTGGATAGTATGACGAACCGCTCGTAATCCGCATTGGCCAGGGGAAGGAAATAATGGTGCAGGGCGGTCTTTGCTACGGCATAGGTACCATTTGCTGGCTGGAGGGAGTCACAAATCTCATGCACAGACGGTCCTGCAGCATACAATAACGTGGCCAGCTTGCTGTCATCACTGGTTTCCATTGATGCCCGAAAGTACATGTCAAGGCGATCAACCCATCGCCTACACCTTTGCCCCAGGCTGGATGGGGGGCCAGACACATCAAACGTGGGTATGGGTGGAAGGGCCGCCTGGGCCCTCATCTGGGCCATTGCTGGAGGTGGAGGTGAGGGCACTCCTTGCTCTTGTGCAGCTGCCTGCCCCCCGTCCTGGTTCACTGGATCACTCATGGATCAAGCACACAAGCACCCCTCCTGGATTGCATAGGGGCCGCAACTCACCCAGCTTGCTTCTTCTCCTCACAGTCACCTTGATCTTCCACCTTCCACACCAGGACCACAGCCTTGCAGGCCTCCTTGATCTTCAAAACTCTCCACCAGTGCGGCCCCATTGCTCACAGTACCCACCAGAAATTCCAGTGAGGGTAGTTGTCCAGTGGCAAATCACCAAGCCTGCCAGTCCACTAAGGAGTGTCGAAAAATTGAGCCAGGGAGGCCTAGGGTAGATGTCTCAAAATAACCAGTCTCCCCCCAGTGCCTCAACTTCACTCAGTGATTTACACCTCAAAATTTCATAAATATGGAACTTCCAGGTATGTCCATGTAGGAATAGCAGTCAGCTACTCATGTGTCCAAAAATTGTGCTTGGATGGCATTCAAGGGCCCGTCTGGAGCGCTGTGAAACATCCGCGATATGAGGGACAAAATGGCCGCCGCCGCGTGGGCCGCACCCTCCCCCCAAGCGTGGGATGAGAGGATTCCTTCCCTTGTTCGTGTGAAAAATTGTATATTTAAATCACCGCCGGGTCCATGCTCGTCTTTGGCCTAATCGCCACTGTTGTGGGGGAGCCCCTGACCCCCCCAGCGATATTCCGTGAGTCCCCGGCCCCCCGGCATCAGAGATTCACAGCGGAGACGTGCTTCAGGCTCGGGCTCCCCGGTCGCACTGACGTGGCCGGGCACACCCCTTTTATTTATAGGGCACGCAGCGGAGTGCAACGTCACTCCGCCACGTGCTGATCCCTTAAAGGGGCAGCACCACAAGGCCCACGGTAAGAGGCTCCAGGCTCCACTCGAGCCACGTGCAAGAAAAAAAGGAAACTGAGTAAACAATTCATTCAGCTTTTTCATTAAAAAAAAAAGCATATTTACTTGAAGCTCGATTAAAATGTTGCCATGGTTAAGCAAACGTGTGGCGTTTGATGATTTGCATAGCGTGATCGCGGGAGGAGGGAACTGCCTGTTGCAAGTATTTTAAATAGAGAGATGCTTTTCCCCGGCATGCATCAGACTGGTTGCACGGCCCCTGGGGGCCGGGGGGCCATTGCTCTCCAGTCTGAGAGGTACTCAATGCTCGCCAAGCTCTGAATTGAGATGCTACTCAACCGCACATGCCCGTGAACCTTTCAAGACTTGCTCCTCAATCTATGGTGTCTCTGCTACCCATGCTCCGTTACCAAGTGCCACTAATTGCATCCTGCCAGAGAATCTCCGGCAGGTGAAAGAGGAGCACAGACAGGGTACTGACTCTGACTGTGTGGAGACCATACTTCCCAAGTGTGGATCATTTAGGAATTTTAGAAAGCCAAACACAAATAAATTAGTGCCACAAAGACAGACTGAGCCAAAGTACCACGAGTTATATATAAAAACAATGGGCCTCATTAAGAGTCCGGTGGTAACCGAGTCGGAAAAACCAGAAGGTTACCGCCGGACTCGTATTACCATTCCGCCTCTGTGATTCACGGAATCACTGGAGCATTACAACCCCGGTAACCCGGTAATTCCGGAGGCGGAATTCGGTAAATCCTCATTCCCATGGAGTCCCCATTCCCATGGAGTCCAATAGGACTCCATGGGAATGGGGAAGTGGAAACACCAGCACCATGCTGTAATGGTGCTGGTGTTTCCACGTCCGCCTGCAGGCAGGTGGTGTTAAACCCACCAGGTCAGACCTGGCAGGAGTGACACCTCTGGCCTGCAGAACTCGAGATCAGCCGGTCCGGAAAGAACGGTGGTGGCAGATTTACCACCACTGTTCTTTCCGGACCGGCTGACTTGTAATGAGCCCCAATGTCTGTGTAAATAGTTGAGCAGTCGGCCAAGGAGGTTTCGCCCCAGAACTACTTGGGAGATTTCTTAAAAGGAATAAAAAAGGAGAGACTCGTTTGGCTCCCAAGGACAGATGCATAGGGAGAAAGTGTGGTTCCAAGTCCCGACTTCTAGACATGATCTATGTGTAAACCCAGGTCACTGTGATGGTTCTTTGGAAGGGAGAGTAGGTGATCAGGGTAAGAGAAAGAAGAGAATGTTCCATTACCTGTTATATCTTTCCTCTTCCCTTCTGCAGGGCTCCTGAGACGAGACGTGATCATCTAGTGTTTGTTATTTTCTCCAAATCCCCTTTTGCTTGAGAGCGTTGCGAATGGCACAGGTGAATATATTTTTGTAGGCCTTACATCCATGGCGGTATGTGGGGTCCACAGCTCCTGCAGACTTCAATGTTGAAGACTAGATTTCCCTTCCTCACTTACCTGTGGTTACCCGCTCCTCAGCCATCTCCCACTTCACTGTCACGGACTTTGGTGTGAAAAGGGAGAAGGAAGTATGGGGACTCCATTCATCATTTCCATGGCTGCCATGTTTGTAGGTTTTTTTTGGGGCGGGGAGCAAGAAACTGCTCATGCTCTCTACACAAGCCTTTTCTTTCGCTCAAAAACAGCCTTTTGCACCCAAGCGGTTTTGGTAGGGGGCGAACAACGATAATGGCGGGTCCCGTGTTCCGCCCTGGCTGGGGACACTCTAGCCCACATAGAAAGCTGTTGCACTGGGCAAGCAGGCCGTTACAGCACTGAGAGCCCACTATTCTCATGTCTCTCGGATTGGAAAATCCACGTAGGCTTAAGCTCATTTGGCCGAGATACAGCCATTATAAAATAAATCATATTTCAAAGTTGTATCGCACAGTAAAATGACCTCATTCCCTTCGGGCTGTGAAACCTATTTTGTGTGTCCAGTTAACTGTACGCCTTGCCAGTGGTCAACTGCTTCTCTGCCCTTTTAATACTTGATATTATTGTCAGCTGTGTGGAATCAACATGTATCCCTCTCAGTCTCACCTGTGGGACATAGGTCTTCCCTAATTGTGTTGATCATTTGCCCTGCGGCACACACACTGTCAACAAAATGAGAACACCATGATCCATGAATATAAAGAAAAGGCGCATTTGATAACAAGCAGATGCAAATGTTGTTGTCCTTACCTTGAGATCGGGAGCGTTTGGCATCTTCATGTTGAAATTTCATCTCGTTCATATCCGAGATGAGGAGCTTGCGGGCATCAGACTCGTTACGGTAGTGGTAGTACTGCTTTGCCAGCTCTTTCTGCAGCTTTGCCACCTGCAAAGGGAATGAATGGACGTTATGCACATAGAAATGATAGTTCTGTTCGTTATTTCTCCATCACGCACATCACGGATGAGGCTTTTTTGCTTCAGTGGAGCGTTTGGCGCCAACAGTAAAACATGGCGCATTTCCAAATACTGGATGCTTTGCGGCTCCACCAAATCAGGAGTTTCCTTTCCGAAACTCTTCAATTCCGCCTGGTCTTTTGTTGGAGGTAATCACAAAAGGACACAGAAAAGCATTAAGCATTAAGAAAAGCATTAAGGGGTGCAATGTTGCTGTGTCCTGTAATGTGGTCTTTCTGATGTGCCCATCTGATGCGCCCATCTCAAAGTCAGAGGGGAAAAAAAGACCGGCACCTTATTCCTTAGTCTTGGCTTGTAGACCAGCACCATCTAAGCAATATGACCTTAAAAGAAGATCTGTTATGGCCATATTCTCCGAAGTAGTGCAACTAGAGGACATCAACTCCGCTGACATTGAGTATGTGGAGTTCATGAGGAACGAGAACCTCAATGTCGTGAGATTGTGGTTGAACTCTCGGGTGGTGCAAAATCTCATTTGGTCAACAAAAGTACTTTTATATAATCTGGGCTTCGATCTAATAGCAGACATGCATATAACAGCTGCATCCTCTGATAACTCCCAAGTACATCTAACGAAATAAATAGGGGGAGTATCAAATCAGGAAGAAATGGGGCAATGACAAAGGTCAACACATGCCAGTGCAAATGTTCCCAGGAACAACTAACTAGATCATGTGCACATGCAGGATCTGGTTTCTTTATTGAGCTGGAATACTAGAGGTTTCACTCACCTTCTCAACAATGACCCAAATCAGATCGGAATGGCTGACTTAATTCTTTTACAAGAGACCTGGCTCATAGATCCTCCAGTGTGGAAGGGTTTTGATAATCATCTCAATCCTGCATATAGACCATTTTTTGGTAGACCATCTTCTGGTCTACTGACAGCTATAAAAATTCGAAACGGAGCATCATCTGAACTATGGGCCTGTCCAAATAATCACATGCTCCTGGTAAAGATAATGGCTGATGGAATTGGGTATGCTGTCCTTAATATATATTGGAATTCGGCTGCTATAGGTGATAATGTGTTCTTTGATGATATAACAACATTACTTGACCTGGTTGCTCTAGATAATTCAGTCTCCCACTTAATACTGGCTGGAGACTTGAACATTAGTCCCCTCAGCAAGAAAAACATACCAATTGGGGGAAGAGCATATAGATGGAATATTTTCACAAAATTTCGTCATCTACATATGTTAAATGGTTTATTTAATGAAGATACGCCCCCAAGGGCAACCTGGCATAATGGGAAATGGAATCAATCATTGATTATATTTATGTGAGTGATACCTTGTTGCCTGTGGTTAAGAGTTGTGTGATCCTTGATGCTAATCAGAGTGACCACAATATCTTAGCAATGAAATGGTGGCAGAGAGATCTAAAAAAAGTTGATGATATTGGTCAGCGAGCAGGGTGTTTATTTGTGAAACCGGGGCTCAATAGACTCTGATGGTCGGAGGATGCTCTACACCAATTTAATCAATATTTGGTAAATTTGCATCAACAAATCCCCATTGATGTGAGTAATATGTGTTTGCAATACAGTAATACAATGCAACTGTTCCAGAACCCAAGATCAAACATGCAATTAAAATATAAACATCGGCATAGTTTTGATTTGGTGATAAAATTAAGGAAAGCTGAGCAGCATGCTGAATTGACGCAAGCGTTTAAGCAGCCTCCGGACACCAGGGTCTTACTTGTAAGAAAAATCAAAATGAAGTATGCTAACTGGTTAAAAGGTCATTGTGCAAAGCTGTATCAAAATGATGGCGCTGTTATGTTGAGTACCCTGGCAACAAAGAACACGGCAAAAATGTGGATCATAATTAACTGTGCTACTGGGTCCTCGCAAACGGCGTTTCAATCAAACGCGGTCACCGAACAATCTTGGAAACCGCATTCCTCTGACCTATAGTCAGTTCCCCAGGGTGGCAAAAGTTTTGACACCTCTAACTTGGATGGCCATTGTCATCTTGACTTTGATTATGAAGACATTTTATCATTAATTAAAACAGCATACAATTCCAAAGCAGCTGGCCCAGAAGGCCTCTCAAATTTTACCTTAAAGCTGCACCCTGAGTTGTGGGCTTCAATACTATACACCATATTTTCAGCAATTAATGCAGCTCAAGCCCTTCCAAAAACATGGACTCACTCCATCACTGTTCCAATATTCGCAAAGGGTGATCAGCAAGTTCCTAGTAGCTATCATCCGATTTCCCTTCTTGATGTATCGGGGAAAGTCTTTGGCAGATTGCTTTTAAAGAAATTCAATTCATGGACCATGCAAGAACAAGTGAGAGACAGTTACCAATCTGGCATTGTATCTGGGTTAGGGACAATCCCAAACGTATTATGCTTAAATTTGATTAAAATGCAATACGCTGTCCGCGGACAGCCGCTTTATTTAGCGTTCATTGATTTTCGGGCAGCGTTCGACTCTATTGTGAGCGCACCACTCCACAAGAAACTTAAAAGGCATAATTGCCCAAATTCTATATTAACTCTTGTGATGCTACTGCATTCGAAGACAACAATGCAGGTACGTCTAACTTTTGAGGGCATACTCTCCACATCCATCGCGACTATGAGAGGACTGAAACAGGGGTGTCCGTTGGCTTCAGGTTTATTTAACTTATTCATATATGACATGGGAGACATTTTTACTAACATCTGCTGTGACCCCCCAAAATTGGGTAACAACAAAACCAGATATCTACTGTATGCAGATGATTTAGTACTGATGTCTCAAACGCCACATGGTTTACAACAAATGTCAGACAAGCTGGATCAGTATACTATAGCCAACCATTTAAATATAAATCCAACTAAATCACAAGTTTTAGTGTGTCAGAACACCTTCAAGCGCAGGAAAAAAGAGCTATGCTTGGACAATTCAGGGAAAGGCACTCAGAGTGGTGGAACAATACAAATATCTAGGTTTCATCTTCACGAACTCCATCACTTCGAAAGTAGAGAATTGGGAATTGCAATGCAAACTACAAGCCTTGACCTCACAGACCAAGATTCCTGTTGCTAGGTTTGGTAAATTTTCATTTAAGCATATACTCTCTTTCTATCAAATGAAGTTAGTGCAAATACTCCTATGTGGAGTTTAGGCTGGATGTCCACGAAATCGACAATATTGGGACAAAATAGAGTCCAAATATTGGAGGCAAGTGTTACAACTACCTAATTGTACCCCGCTCCCTATGATACGTTTTGAGTTGGGCTCATTATCCCTGCATTCGCAGGTGTTGTGGAAAATGTGTGCGCTCTTGCGGAAGTGCTTGCTGGGCCTTAATGCACCCAATGTATTGGGCACAGTAGCATAATTTTTGCTCTCAAATTCAACTGGATTCCCTAGCAAGTGGTGTACACTACTATATAATGAGATGGCGGATGCTGCTGTAAGTATCGAGATGTTGGTGACCAATCCAGATATAGCAACAACAAAAAAAGATCTTTGAATGTGACTGGATCAGGAATTTAGCAACCTGTCAAACATATAGGGACTTTGACGTCTCAGTATTTGGGTCAAAAAGACATGGAGTGATGGCTGAATACTAAATTAAATGTCCCTCGCCTCATATACAATGCCAATATATGAGGTTTGGATTTAATTTATAACTCGTGGTATCAACACTACAGATGACAAGACAATAGATGCAAGTTCAAAAACCTTTATTAAAGAATGAATGGGGTTGGAGAAAACCCTAACTGGCCCCATAGCTATGATGGGAGTAGTCTCTACCATCAAATAATAAAGAAAACAGAGTCCTAGTCAGTCTAAGTCAAATCAAAATGGCCTATACAAAAAAAAAACGAATGCCTGCCCTATCTGTTATACGCAAAGGAATGTCAATGTTATAACATAAATGATCAAGGTGGCTGAGTCAGCTCTCCTCCCCTTGTTGGACAGCACACAGCAAGGCGGCCCCCGTAGACAGCATGCCACACTCTGGCACAGGTTATCAAAAAAAGGCAGTTCAAAACGTGGATCGAGGCCCGCTTGGCCTTCCACGTTAAAGTCACTTATTCCAGTTCACCAAAAGTTCTTTCACAGTTCAACAAAAGTTCACATAGGTCTCCTTCTGTTGGGCTCGGACCTCTCAAGGCAGCAATAGTTTACGTAGGTCTCCCTCAGTCGAGCTTGGACCTCTCAACAAAAAGTACCTGATTAAACTTAGATCTCCCTCAGTCAGGGTCAGACCTCGCAATCACAGCACTTGCAGGGGTTCCCTTCTCCAAGGTGTATTCACATTTGTTAGGGGTTCCCTTCCCCTAACTTCTTTCATATTCCAGGTCTCCCTCAGTCAGGTTCAAACCTTTCACTGACGTCGAAGACTTTCGAAAGTGCAAGGCTTTTTCCATAGACCTCTGCAGGACCACTACGACTTTTACTTCAGCTCTCCCTTATGGTATTTGCCCCAATGGCTCTTGGTCATGGTAGTTCTGCAACACAATCATAAAAGTTCAGGAAATCTTTCCCTTAAAGCAATCACCCTTTAACTTCCCCCTTTGACAGGATTAATCTTGACCATTGCGCATTTCAGAGTTTGTTCACTTTGTTGCTTTTTAACAAGATAGCAAACATTTCGCGGAAACTTTCTAGTGGGTTTGCTGATGGTAATCTTGTTTAGAGGAGATTTGCGTAGCATTTCGGTGCTGAGCTGCCCTTGTGGGTGGGACAAACAATGATCTGCAGATGGTATTGCTCATCTGTGAAGGGTGCAGTGAGCTAAAACGTGGTTGTAGACCCTCCTGAGTAGAAGAAATTCCATACAACGGGGTATTTGACCCATGTTCGGTCTCAGTAGATGGGCTCCCACACTCCTTTGTAACTACCTGCTGCAAAAGGCCTTCGTATCAATCAGTCAAAAACGAACACAATGGTTTGTGGCCCTGTGGGCGCTATGCTTGCTTAGTAACCCATTTTATTTAAATGATCACCTACTGGATTTGGTGGATTCTTTTATTTACATAGGTCTGACCTTTTCTCACAAATTAAAAATGGTCATCCCAGACTGCGAGGAGTGCTGTGATGGGCACACGTCAATGTGACCTTGTTCCTAGTATGGTCTCCTGTCTGAGGGGGGAGGTAATTTTGATACCCCTAAAATATATTCAATCCAAGTGATCCCAGCAATCTCCTATGGAGCCGAGTTGTGGAGATGGGCTGACTCTGTGTCTGTTCAAGTGCCTGAGAATACATTCTTTAAAAGACTATTGGGCTTGTCCATGAATGCACCCTCTGCACCAGCTGCCTCTGAAGTAGGGCGAGTCCAGGTTAAATACATAATTTTGCTCTCGTCCGTGTTGTACTGGCTGAGGATTTGCAACTCTGAGGCTCTTGCACCATATAGGGAAGGGCTAGAAGAGTTGCTTTCCATGGTTGGAGGCAGATCGCTGCCGTGGTTTATGCATGTGCAAACTATGCTTACTAACATTGGACTTGCTGACGTATGGGCAAATCCCACAAAATTGGGCTCTGGGAAAGAGGTCTAGTGCCCGCACGGAGAGGGACAAAGTGGGTGGCCATAATTGACAGATAAGGAATGGAGGGTGCTCTGTGGCAGCCCCGGGGGTCTGCCAGCAATAGGCAGCTGCGCCAAAGAGGGGGACAACGTCGCAGATGAACTGTGGTGGAAAGGGGCTTGGGACCCACACAGAGACGATCACAGTGATTGGTCGCAACCTAGATCTGGGCAGAGGGGTATGACACCTCTTAGAAGAGTTAGCAGCTGCGGGCGATTGTGCTGAGGAGCGGGACAAAAGGACCCTGGCAGTCAGCGAGCAGCCACCCCGCACCCCATGGACACCCTCTAATATCAGGGGAGAAACAGACTGGAGGAACTTCAGTGGGAACAAGGGGCGGGGACCTCCTTTGCTGAACTCGGAATACCTGAAGTAAGATACTTGCAACATTGCGCCTGCACACTGCAGCTCAGTCCTGGAGACATCGGGGCTTCCGCCCCCTCCCCGAATAACTAGGTGTGTAGCCAGGGGAAGTGGAAGCATCCAGGGATGGGCCGACCACACAGAGAGATCCAGCATGTAGAAGGGTACCTGAGGACGGGTGGAACCAAAGTTGTGAGCCCTCAAGAGCATAAGAGGAGGGAAGTGGAAACCCTATGAGCTGGAAGGAGACCCTGGTGAAATTTCAGTTACACACCGAAGATACCACGATGGAAGCTGGAGGTGCACCCTCCCACCCGGCTGAATTGGGCTCCATAAAGACGGACATACAGACCATCTTGGAGGAGATCAGAGGGATGAGTACGCACATGGGGGCGAAGCTGGCAGACTGAACGGCTAAGGTGACCACGCTTGAGGACAGAATGGATGGGGTTGAGGCTAATCAAGCATCCACAGGGCTCTTGGAAACCCAGATGGAGGTCCGCTTAATGGAAATGGAAAGGAAGGAAAAGGAGCTATGCCTCAAGGTGGATGATATTGAAAATCGTGAGAGACGGAACAGTCTCAGGATCTTTGGGCTGTTGGAGGTGGAGGGTGAGACCCTGGCAGGCTTGGAGCACAAGGTGCAGGACATAATAAGGTTGGTCTTGGGCGCAGGGGAAGGAGAAAGGGTCATCATAGACAGAGTGCATCGAGCAGGTGGAGGAGGCTGGGGCCCATGGTCGGTCCTAGCACGCATGCACTATTAAGGTGCGGATCCTCGAGAAAGCCAAACATCTGAGAGAAATAAACTATGGCGATTCGAAGGTGGCCATTTTTCAGGACCTCTCGGCCCACACGTTGTTGAGGCAAAAGAAATGTGGAGTCCTCACCAGGTGGTTGCAGGAGAGGCGGGTGAAATACTGCTGGGGTTACACCTTCTCACTGGTTTTCGAATGGGGAGGGGGAGAGGCATCACCTGGTGGCAGAAGAGGACATACAAAAGGTCACAGAAGACTTGGTGGGCTGCCGGGAGGGTCCTGCTTCTGGACTTGGTGGACAAGGACTGGATCCCACTTGGAGCACCAGAGGCCCGGAATCAGTGAGAGGCAAGCGCAGGGCGAAAATTTCAGAAGCTGAACACTCCTCCTCCGCGGAATGAGGACACCTGAGGAGGGTCAGCGCACAATCATTCTGAACATGTACACCCTATATGTATGTAGCACCTTGGCCACACCTGGAGTGTAGAATAGGGGGGGTGATCACGGTTTGGTCACTTCTAGTTGATGGGAGGGTGCTCAGTTGCACAGTTTGTTTGGGATCTAAGTTGATAAACATGAAGAGTGCTCTGCGAGTGGAGGGCATACAGTTGATGGGGTGCGGGGACCTGGAGTTGGTTTGGGGTTTAGTTTGGAACTGATGGGGTCAAAATCCGCCCTGAATGGGTCTGTGTGGTTAGAGTGGAAGAACTGCCCAGCATGTTGTCCACGGAAGGGGACGAGTCCCAGGTGGTTCGATAACCATGCCCAGTGTGACTGGGAGTTGGGGTTGGACGCCTCGATATAGGGAATGGGGGGGCGGGAAGGCTGGAGAGGGTGGAGGGAAAAGAGAGGTGGGGGGAGCGCATGCTATGGAATCTTTTGGTTGGCGAGGCCTTGAGCCTTGTTGGACACAAGAGGTGTATAGGGAGACGGGTGATGAGGGAGAATGGTTGAGGGGGCGGTAGGTACGCTCAACTTAAAGGGGTTGAACTCTCAAAACAAACATTCCCTGACTAGCAACATGTTCCGCAAGCAGAAAATGTTGTTCCTCTTTTTACAAGAAACGCACTATCGACAAGGGGCAGAATCACCAATAAAGGGCAAAGGGATAGGTGGTAATTTCTGGACCTCTCGTAGAACATCCAAGAAGGAAGGGGTGGGTATACTGCTTGCCAAGTCATTCCGTTTGATGGAGATCGAGACTAAGAGGGGTTTCGGGGGGAGGTTTCTGGGTATAAAAGGAATGTATGAGGGAACACTGATCACAATTGCCACTCTCTACGCACCCAACGTGGGGTAGATGGGGTTTCTATGTCAGGTGTTCCGGGTGATGGACGGAGGGAGCGATGTTCCTGGTTGGGGATTTCAACCTCATATTGGACACAAGGCTAGACTGGTGGTCAGCGAAGGGACATGGGACAAGAGGGGTGACGAGAGACAATCTTGCCCTGAGAGATCTTCTGCAGGATCACTTCTGGGTGGATGTGTGGTGTAGATCGTGGCCAGGGCCCGGGGGCTATACACTATTCTCCCCCCACACCAGTCTTACACTAGGATTGATTTACTGCTGAAACCGAGGGAGCAGGAGGATGAGGTTGGGATACCAAGGGTGGAAGCAATTACGTGGTCAGACCACAAACTTATGGTGGTGAATTGGTGTTTGCCGGAGGTCTCGAAGAATTATAGGTGGAGATGTAATGGTGTTGAGGGACCAGGTGTTCAGGGACTTTCTCAGGGCGGAGATACAGGCATATTTTGAAACTAATGACAACAGGGAGACAGCTATGGCAATTGTGTAGGAGGCGGACAAGGCCACCTTCTGGGGTCTACTCATTGCAGAAAGAGCCTGTAAGAAGCGGGAAAGGGGACTGATCGAAAGTAGGCTTCAAGAGGAACTTGCAGTTGAATCAACGTGGCAGAGACAGGGAGGCTCTACTGAGTGATATGAGGGACAAGAGACAAGAACTTCACACAGCCCTAATTGGGGAGGTTGTTAAGAAGATGAGATACACATGCCAGAGACACTACAAGAGGGGGCATATGGTGGGGACCCTCCTGGCAAATAGGTCAGAGGTTGTAGAGTGGAGAGAAGGCTAGAGGGAGTTTGGGACAAAGGGGGACGGGCCCAGAAGGGGGGGGGGGGGAGAATATAGCGGATGCTTCGCTGACTATTACGAGGAGTTGTATGCCAAACTGGTGGAAGGAATCGGTGGAGGATATACGGCAGTACCTATCCGAGAAAAAACCCCCCAAGCTCACGGGGAGAGAGGGATACTTTGGAAGGGGAGATAACTGGGGAGGAGGTGCTGGAGGCCATCAAGCGGTTGAAGGTAGGGAAGGTTCCAGGAGGGGGCGGCTTCACAGTTGACTTCTATAAGCAGTATAAAACTTTGTTGGCGGGGCCTCTGGCTAAGCTGTTTAACCGAATAGTGGGACGGGATACAATACCATCAACATTTCTCCAGGCCCTGAGAACTGTCATACCAAAACCAGGGAAAGACCTAGCGGATTGTGCCTCGTATAGGCCTATTTAACTCCTTAATGTGGATGCCAAGATTTTTGCTAGAATCATGGCGACGTGTCTGGAAATGTGCATCCCCGGAATGATCCATCTGGACCAGGTAGGGTTTGTGTTAAATAGGCGGGGAGCGGACAGTATGCGCTCTCCATGCCATGAGCTTGCGGGTGGTATAGGAGGAAGGGGCGCTCCTGTTGTCCCTGGACGCTGAGAAGGCGTTTGACCAGGTGAGCTGGGTGTTCATGGGGGGGGGGTTCTCAAGTCTCAGGGAATTGGCCGAAGATGGATGGGCTGGATATCGCCCCTGTACTCGGAACTCACTGCTAGGTTTGCGGTTAACAGTAATGAATCAGGGTCCTTCCCACTGTGGCGGGGTACATGCCAGGGGTGTCCTGTATCCCCGCTGATCTATGCGTTGGTGATGGAGCCGTGGGCGGCGTCAGTCAGGGACAATGGAGGGATCAGAGTGGTTATGGTGGGCGAGGTACACTGTAAGATAAGCCTTTTTGCAGATGATGTCTTACTCTATATCACCAGGCCATCTCGATCAGTCCCTCATCTATTGGAGAGTCTGGAGCAATATGGGAAATTGTCAGGCTTCAAGGTAAACCTGAAGAAATCAGTGGTCTTCGCCACTGGGGGGCTGTCAGAGGAATAAAGGGAGTGCATCGCTGGGCTGCCGTTTAGGGTGCAAAGGGAAAGGTTCCGTTACCTAGGGGTTCAGGTGACACGACACCCTAGAGATCTCTTTCCCGGTAACTTCCCGCCCCTTTGGTCAGCTGTGAAATGGGACATGGAGAGGTAGGTGGGGCTGAGGCTGTCTTGGATGGTGCGGCTAAATTCCATAAAGATGGTGGTTCTCACCAAATTCCTATTCTTGTTTCAAATGCTGCCGGTGCCTGGGCCCTTCTTGTCTGAAGTGAAGCGAATCATGCTGCGGTATCTATGGCCGGGGAAGAAGCAGAGGATCGCCTATGGGACGTTAACTCGGCCAAAGGAGGAGGGGGGAGTGGCAATCCCAGATTTGGCAACATACTACAAACCGACCCAGCTACGAGTCTTGGGGGACCACTTCAATCCGGGGTCACGGAAGCAATGGGTGGCAATGGATAACAAGGTATTGGCCCTAGTTACACTAGACAAATGGTTATGGGTCCCCAGAGCCTGCATCCCCAACAGAGTTTTGTACCATCCGGTCCTGGAGGGTATGTGGTCCGTCTGGAAGGAGAGAGGGGATGATAGGTGGCTCACAACATGGCCGTCAACGTTGAGCTGCATCTGGGTAACCCCGCTCAGCGATGTGATCGAGGAACCATCGGCGTTTCAATCTTGGTACGAGGCTGGGCTTAGCAGGGCGTGACAACTATGGGAAGGAGATACTTTCATATCTTTGGAGGGACTGGAGGAGGCCTTGGGTTTGAGTAAATTGTCCCCTTTTCGTTTAATACAACTAAAGGGGGCCCTGTCCGAGGAAAGGTGGGGGGGAAATCTTAGGAGGGAGCTGACAGCTTTCAAGTTTTGAAAGATTCCTGATTGCGCAAAGGGGGTCCAGAGGGCTGATAGCTAGGTTATACAAACAAATTCTCCAGGCAATCCAGAGGGATCAAAAACCAAATGGGGACAGGTCCTGGGCAGAGATATCGAGGACACACTGTGGGCTCAAATGTGCAGGCGGGCCCATCACTCCACCGCATCACTCCAATACAGGCACCAGGCCCTGAAGTTGTTGCATAGGTGGCACTATCCCCCTGTGAGGATAGCCCCGATGAGGGACGGATATGACCCGCACTGTTGGATGTGTCATTGTGAAAAGGGAGAATATATTCACATGTGGTGGGGTTGCTCCAAGGTACAGGCATACTGGAGGCAGGTCCTGTCCTGGATAAAGGGGGTTGATGGGATTCAGAGCGACCTCTCCCCATGGCTTATTCTCTTTGGAGTGAACATAGAGGAGGAACCTGCAGCGGAACAGGGCCAGATGTTTCATGTTATGTTGGTAGCAGCAAAATGCTGTCTGGCCCAATTGTGGATGCCAGGGGAGATGGACGGGTTTCCAAGATCTGTGCCATATACGATATGGAATATCTAACCCACCTATTTGCTGCGTCCAGGTGGAACATTGAGTGGGTGTGGCTCCCCTTCTTTGAGAAATATGGACGCTGAGAACAGGGGACTTGAGGAAGTGGCTGGGTTGGCGGTGGAGGAGGATGACCTGCCCTTGGGGAAGCGACACTAATGGAAGTGTGATTCTAGGCAGGGACTTATCCCCTTAGGGAGAAGTTCATTCGCCCTGTGCTTGGGCGTACCCAGAAGAAGAACCTGGACTCACAGAAGAGATGTTAACAGGTGTCTGACTTTCCGGTGGAGTTCCGTTTGAGAATCCATAGCAAGGGGGTAAAGGGGTGAGGAGGGAGGGGAGGGTTGTTTCAATGTTGAGGTTACCAAGAGCTGCAATATCGCTGTTCTGTGTTATAAATCAAATGCCAATAAAATTTGATTTTCCACAAAAAAAAAAGATTTGGGGATTTCTCCATTTGGTATTAGGATTATGTACAGAGCAATCTAGCCAAGGGATTTGTCTGTCCATCCACCCCACCTGTGGGAGCCATCCATGTGTGAAGTACTATTACTTTAAACTTATTGCAGTGAAAAACTGGTAACCACTCACCCTGATTCAAGTGCTACTGGACCAAGTGCATGAATCATCAGTGTCTACTAACTTCGACCTATTTGGGATAAGGTTGTTCAATTAGTTCCAGGTGGATGAATGGACGATGGCATCCAGGACCAGGGAAGGGCACTACGAATAACTACTCATACCCATTGGGCCATGTAATGCTTAAGCTATTTTTAAACACTTCCTGAATGATGCTTTTCAAGATCTTTTGGACATCACAGTTATTCTATACCTGGATGATTTGTCACTAGCATCCAAAATCATACCATTCCAGCCGAAGAAGTCTTGCAACACTTGCCTAACCATAGTTTATATGCAAAAGCGCCCCACGTGTGTCTCTTCAAACAATGTTCACATTCCTGTGACATGTCCGTTCTCCAAAAGGAATAGCAATGGAGCTATGTACAACCAATGCAGTAAATGAATGGCCCTCTCCCACCAACTACAAGGCCCTGCAACGTTTTCTGGGTTTCACCAACTACTAGTGTACAGTATACAGTAGTACTCCGATTTCCTGTTGCCACTCACATGTCTCCTTGAATATGAAATAACATACTGATGGTAGTAGCCCTTAAAACAGCCTTTAACAGCCAGCATCAAGAGGCATTCATGAATACCTTGCTCATAGGACATCAGCATCCATCACTACCATCTACTGTAGAAACTGACACCTCAGCGTGCCATTGGTGTCTTCTATTGCAAAAGAACCCCCTCCCCCATGATCCCCATCTGGTATCATATCATTGCCATAAATTGAATCCAGCAGAGAAGAATTACATAGTGTCTGACAAGGAATTACAGACTGTGAAAGATTACCTGTTGTATTGAAACAATAAATAGAAGGGGAAAACTGTATGATCGCTGATGTAATAAGGGACAAACAGAACACAAAGGAGCCAGACATATAGTGTAGCACGTCTGTTTATTAGCAAGAATGTAGGTGGAGTCAACATTAGCCAATTCATCTGGGAGACAGTGTTCAAGTCCTAGTTTGAAATTTGCATTCTGGACTTGTAGTCATAGGTTTATAATAGGGAACTCTAGGACTACAAGTTCCAGAATGCACAGTTAAAACCAGGACTAGAGGCCACCAGGGGGCGCAGGCAAGATGGCCGCCTGAGCCGACAGCTCCGCACCCAGCCCCGGGAAACTTGCAGAGTTTAGCAGGAAGAAGGAGACCATCTCTCACAAGCTTCTCAAAAAAGGCTGTGTGAACCCCTGCCCACCCAGGGGGTCCAAACCAGGAGTTTCTACGACACCCACAGGCCGAGTTCAGCCGCCTGAGGTCTCCGCAGCCCCGCCCCCGCGGTGCTGAGCAACACGCAGGCGGTGCGCGCCAAGGCACGCCAAGGCCGCAGCAGAGCACAGGAGCGGGGAAACATGTGGGGGGTGTATCCACTTGGAGCGAGGAGAAGTCGGAGGCGGGGGACCCCGGAGGTTCTGCCGCGCCCCGGGGCCTCTGGCGCCTCGTGCCCGGGCGTGGCGAGGTGGTGCGGGGCCGCGCTCAACATTGAACGAAGACGCCTGAGGAGCTGACACTCCACCCACCCACGGGGTAGAACGGGCCCACCTAACCGCACATCAGAACTCCCCAGCCCGGGCCGCCGCGGGAGCGCGCCCACACTACATCCGGCTGGGGGACACTGGAGAAGGCACGTTCCAGGTGAGAGGCCCTCGGGCCAGGACTTCATGAATTGGCCCCCACGAACGCCGCTCGACTGAAGGGTGCCCCCCCATACCCCTGCCACGGGGGTCCCCACCGAACACGACCAGCCATCTAGTGGTTTCCCTAACCACGGGGGTGGGGGGATAGACCCGCTTTCCCACTGGCGCTGAAAGCCTTGAGTTATTCGGCTGGCACAACCATAGACAGTCACTCCGAGGGCGCCTTCCCCACCGTGGTTGGCCCCACACTCTCCCGGTCTCTCCCCGTACACGAGTCCTACCGCGGCCGTGGGCCCTGGGGCAGTCAGTTGCCACACTCTGCCGCAACCAGCATCCCATGAGTTGGAAGGAGGCACTTTCCAAGTACCAGTTTGGGGCCGGAGGGGACAAAATGGCCGCCAGGTCTCCATCAGTGCCGCCTCCCTACCTGGGAGCCATCCAAAATAACATCCAGATGATCTTGGAGGAGATACGTGGGATTCGAACCGACATGGGTGCTAAATTGGCCGACCTTACCACTAAAGTCACCACCCTGGAAGACTGCGTGGAGGGAGTCGAGAACAACCAGCTCTCCACGGCGATCCTGGAGATGCAAATGGAGGCCAGGTTCCAGGAGGTACATCGAAAGGAGGAGGAATTACGGTTCAAGGTGGACGACATGGAGAACAGGGAAAGGAGGAACAACTTGCGTATTTTTGGCCTTGTGGAGACCGAAGGGGAGATCCTGCAGGCACTGGAAGTCAAGGTTCACGATATCATAAGAGTCGTCATGGGGGCGGAGGCCGACATCGAGATTAAACTTGACAGGGTGCATCGAGCCGGCGGAGGTGGCAGAGGCCTGAGGTCGGTGCTGGCCCGACTGCATTACTATAAGGACAAAGCCAGGATCCTGGAGAAGGCGAGGAACTTCGGTGATATCCAATACGGAGACTCTAGGGTGGCAATCTACCAGGACCTCTCGGCCCTCACCCTAGCAATGAGAAAGAAATGGGGAGCCCTTACCAGATGGTTACAGGGTAAGGGGGTCAGATATCGCTGGGCCCAACCCTTCTACCTGGCATTCGAGTGGTCGGGGGAAAGACACCACCTGGTGACGGAGGAGGACATTCTGCGTGCCACGGGCGACCTGGTGGGAGACCGTGCCGGTCCATCCGGCGGGTCTGGGGTGAGGCCAGGAACCCACCGCGGGGTCCCGACAGACTGGGACAACCCAGTGGCAAGACCAAGGTCAAGGGGGCGCGCAAGTTCCATAAAAACAGGCACCAATCATCGGCCTCTGAGGACCACCTGAAGTGACTGTAACACCACTTCACCATCTGAGCATGAGATTTCCCAGTGACCATGGCCACTGGGGACTATGTCGCTGGCTCTCCATGGCCGGGGCCTGCGGGCCACATGGAGGAGCGCCACGTCGGTGCCGAGCTAGGCACGTGGGGAGTTTTGGGTCTGTCCACTGTTTTTCTTTCCATAATGTTTGTTATTTGGTTCGATGGACCTGTGCGTCGGGTCCGCGCCTGGGGACACGGGGGAAGGCGGGGGACCTCGGGAGCAAAGTTCCGTCTCACAAGTTTGGTTTAAAGGTTCACACACATTCATTTTGATTTAAAGAGAATGGGTTATCCACACGTTCACACTACCCGGGGCTGGGGTAGAGTCCTTGATGGTTCGTTGAACGTCCCCGAAGGAGGTCGGGTGACATGGACAAACGCCTCAAGACGGAGGGGAGGGGGCAGGGGGAAAGGGGTGGGGAGGAAGAGGGGAGAACGACCATCATCAAGGTCGAAATGGTAACACTTAGAGGAGTTCACAGGGGGTTGGGGGGACTAGCCAGTCCAAACAGGAATCTTCCATTTTACAGCAGGTCACACGCAAGCATTATACTACGGTGAAGTTAGAGATGGACTACCTAGACGACAATGGTTGAAGGCAAGATAGGCACACTCAATGTCAAGGGCCTCAATTCACAAAACAAGAGGTCTCTGACCAGTAATATGTTCCGCAAACAGCAGCTAATGGTGCTGTTCCTCCAAGAAACCCATTACAGACAGGGGAAAGAATCACCCATCAGGGGGAAGGAAATCGGTGCCAACTTCTGGGTCTCCCACAGAAGCTCGAAGAAGGAAGGGGTTGGGATTCTCTTGAGCAAAACACTCCACCTTACTAATACAGAAACCAAGAGAGGCTTTGGGGGGAGGTTCCTGGGGATTAAGGGTACTTACGAAGGGGAACGCATAACCCTAGCCACCCACTACACTCCCAACTCAGGCCAGATAGGTTTCCTAACCCAGATCCTAGGGGTATGTAACGCTCACCTGGCTCCCACGGAGGCGCTGGTCTGGTCTGGGTTGCTGTGGCCTCTTCAAGCGTGATGCGCAGAATTCGGACCACCGATTGAACAGGACCCCCAAATCTTGTTTGTCTGGCCCGTAGGAATATCCTTCTGCAGATGAGAAAGGGGATTAACTGTCTGCTGAATAGTGTGCTTGCTCCTCCATTCCCCCTTCTTTCTTCTCTGACTTCCTCCAAAACCCCCGGTTTAAGCTCACCTTATGGTTTGGAAGGATGAACTCTCCATCCTGCTTCTGGTGCAGGGCGTGCGTTCGTCCAGTTACTTCGCTGGTTTTCAGAATGGCGCTGGCACATCCACTTGACTTTTCTGAGCGATACGCCGTAAGTATGAAGATGCAAAAGTTCAAGTGTGAGCCTCCTTTTATGTTGTTTTTTCTGTCCTTTATTTCAGGTGCAGAACAAAGGCGATGCGTTGAGGGGTTAAATTGCCGGTGGTAAAATCAGGTGAGTAAGTGATGAGGGCGACCCCTCTAAATGTCTTTATAATTTCCCAGTAATGTCTTTTGTCCTTTCCCCATAGGGGCTGGGGTGTGGTACCTGCCAAAGATGCGGCGCCGACCCGAGATGTGGAATGGTTCACCAAGAAAAGCCGGTAAGTAATATGGCTGAAAATTCGGCTTTCCTCTTGTGTTCCCTTGCTCACCTTTTGTCTCTTCTTCTCTCCCCTAGGTGCAGATATGTGGCGACGGGTGCTGAGAGCCGCGATGGAGCCGGGCGGCGTCTCGGGAACAGGTGAGTGAAGCGCGGCGCTGCAGCGAGCAACGCAGTTCTTTTAAATGGAAGTCTTCTTTCAGGAATGCTGGCGTGAAGATTCTGGATGCAGGTAAGAAGGTTGAATAAGTTCTTGGTTTTCACCTTTCTCTTCTCTTATTCCCTTACAGGTGTTCCAGGTTCGAGGCGGGCGTGGCTGGAGTCCAGGTGCAGGAGCAGACACGGTGAGCGTTCAGCTGCTGGGATGCAGAACAACGCGAAGCACGTGTGGATGTCCGGGCGTGGCTTAAATAGCTTTGGAAGAAGTTCCAGGTGAGTATTCTTCCACAGCCCCACCCAAGTAACAAAATAGTTCCTTCAGAAAAATAGTCCCTCCTAAGCCTCATTTGGCTTGGTTCTTCATGCAGCATGGTCTGCATCAGGTGAGTGTGCAGCATGGTCTGCTTCAGGTAAGTGCAACAAACACTTCCCCTTATGAGCCTGGTGCCTATGGCGCCAGGACTGATGTCCAACATGAGCCTGGCGCCAACAGCGCCAGGACAGGGTCCAAAGAGCCCCTATAAAGGGCCGCTGGGCTTTTACCCGGGGGCGTGATGCCTGCTCCCGGGGGTGCTGGGCCTGGCCTGGTGCTCCGGGGGTAGGCATCATGACAGCACTCCGCCCAAGGCCCCTCCCAAGGTCGTTTCCCCAGGAGGTTTCGGTTTGTTTGGGAAATTCCGATGGAACCTTTTTATTAGCCGAGGTGCATGTACGTGGTCGCTGGATTCCCAAGATCTTTCCTGAGGCCCGTACCCCTTCCAATCAATTAGATAGAAAGTTTTGATTTTGAGATCTTAGAGTCCAAAATGTTCTTCACCTCAAATTCAGGCTCCCCATCTATCTGGATTGGTTCTGGTGGCTTTATTAATCTGGTTCCTGGTTGCACTGGTTTCAAAAGCGACACATGAAAAACGGGGTGAATCCGCATGTTAGCTGGTAGATCTAGCTTGACTGCCACTGGGTTAATTATAGCTTTGATCGAGTAAGGGCCTAAATACCTTGGATTAAAAGTCCGAGGTCCCTTGAGCGATAAGTGTTTGGTAGCCAACCATACTTGATCCCCTATTTGGTATGGAGGCGCCTCTTTTCGATGCAGATCCGCATTCTTGAAGGCTTGAGTAATCGTAGAATGCAAATGTTCCACTGCGGGCATTTCGAGCCTCAAAGGTGAGTCCAAGTCTGAAGTACGAGGGTGATGTCCATATAGGGTATAAAAGGGGCTCTGACCAGTTCCAGAGTGTATCGAGTTATTGTATGCATATTCAGCCACCCATAAAATATCCTTCCAATTACCCTCAGATTGGTGCAACATACATCGTAGATATTGTTCAAGGGTCTGGTTCGTTTTCTCCGTCTGACCATCGGTCTGTGGGTGGTGGCTGGTTGAGAGTCTTACGTCGATTTGTGCCAGTTGACAACACTTTATCCAAAAATGAGAAATAAACTGGCTTCCCCGATCGGAGATTAGTATGGACGGGAATCCATGCAGACGGATGATATTTTCGAGGAATTCCTTGGCAAGAACAAAAGCTGAAGGTAATCCTTTCAACGGAATAAAATGGACCATCTTGGAAAATAAATCCACCACAACCAGAATAGTATTGTATCCATTACAAGAGGGCAGGTCTGTGATAAAATCTAGTGACAAGGTGTGCCAAGGTGCTGGTGGAATGTCTAAGGGTTGAAGAAGACCAGCGGGTTTTGTTTTTTGACCTTTGTTTTGGGTGCAAACTCCACAGGACATCACAAAAGATTTAATATCCTTTCGCCAGGACGGCCACCAGAATTGTCGTTTAATTTTTTCCTCTGTTTTGGCAATGCCAGGATGTCCTTCCATCAGAGTATCGTGATGACGGGAAATAACCAGTTCTTGCAATTCCTTTTCTGGCAAAAATAAACGTCCTTGGAAGTAAGGTAAGCCATCGTTGATTGAAAAGGCAGACCCCCTTTTGATCCAATCCTGCAAGGCTGAAGAGTCCAGGAATAGTTTTACCCGTGCTTGAATGTCTTCAAGGGTTTGTAAAGTGGTTATCCCCAAGATTCTTTGTTCGGGAATTATCGGCACAGGTTCAGAGTTTGTGACCATTTCTCCCATTCCAATTCGAGATAGCGCGTCCGCTTTGCCATTCTTACAGCCAGGACGGTAGGTGATTACAAAATCGAACTCAGCAAAGAATAAAGCCCATCGGAGATGTCGTGAAGACTGAGCCTTGGAAGTTTTTAAATATTGTAAATTTCGGTGTTCAGTGATCACGGTGATGGTATGTCTGGCGCCAAGAAGATAATGCCGCCAAGCCTTAAAGATGGATTTAATGGCTAATAATACCTTATCGGTGATTCCATAATTTATCTCCGGCGGCGAGAACTTTCTGGACCAAAATGCTACGGGGTGCAGTTGGTTGGTTTTGGGGTCTCTCTGAGACAGGACAGCTCCCATGGCTAAGCTGGATGCGTCGGTTTCGACTGTATATGGGAGATCAGGACGTGGGTGTTTCAAAATAGGTGCGGATGTAAATTTAGCTTTTAATTCCTGAAAGGCCTGTTCAGATTCCTCGGTCCATTCAAAACGTTTATTCTTCCGCAAGAGTGCAGTGATGGGTTGCACCACCCGTGAAAATTCCGGGATAAACCTGCGATAAAAATTGGCAAAACCAAGCATGCTTTGGACACCTTTCACCGAACTAGGTGATGGCCATTTGAGGATGGCATCCACTTTCCGTGAGTCCATTCGGACCCCTTTAGGTGTCAGGATGAATCCAAGAAACTCAACCTCGGTGGTATGGAAAACGCATTTTTCCAGGTTTGCAAACAGTTTGTGCTGGCGCAATTTCTCAAGGACGGCCCCGACATGTTTTCTGTGATCAGATTCCGAAGAGGAGTACACCAGAATGTCATCGATATACACGACAACACAGACATCGATGAGTTCCCGAAGGACATCGTTCATGAAGAATTGGAAGGCAGCAGGCGCGTTGCACAACCCGAAAGGCATCACCTGGTATTCGAATAGTCCATATTTTGTACGGAAGGCCGTTTTCCATTCTTCGCCTTCTTTTACTCGTACCAGATAAGCCCCCCGGAGATCTAACTTGGTGTATATGCAAGCGTCCTTCACCTGGTCAAGGAGTTCAGGGATCAAAGGCAGAGGGTAACGATTTTTAACAGTTATCTGGTTCAATGCGCGGTAATCGATACAAGTTCTAAGGTCGCCTTCTTTTTTTGGCACGAAGAACAAAGCCGAGGATGCCGGAGACTTTGACGGGCGAATGAAACCATTGGCTAGGTATTGATCTAAATATTGTCTCAAATGCAGATTCTCCGGCTCAGTAAGGGCATAAATCCTGCTACAAGGGGGTTGTGCACCAGGCACCAGATCGATTTGGTAATCGTACGATCTGTGAGGAGGTAACATGTTGGCCTGTTCCTTTTGGAAGACGTCCTGAAAGTCTTGGTATTCCGGAGGTAGTTGCATGGAGACAGAGGTTACTGATGCTAGACTGATCTTCAGATTTTCTGGGTAGCAGGTTCGTGCACACTCCGGAAAGATTATTCTCTTCGCTCGCCAATCAATTCGAGGATTATGTGTCTCTAACCAAGGGATTCCGAGAATAACCTGAAACTGTGGAGCCTTGATTACATCAAACACAACTGCCTCCCGATGGCTGTCCGGACCTACAAGTGTCACCTTAGCTGTGGAATGTGTTACCGGTCCCGAGGCAATTTCGGTTCCATCAACTGTGGTGATGACATCTTTGCTGGTTTTAGGACGCAGGGGAAGGTTAATCCTGGAGACCAATTCACGATCCACGTAGTTTCCTATAGCCCCACTATCGATGTATGCCTTTATTGCATGCAACCGCTTAGGCTGTTCCGGATCTATGAGGACCATTGGCACAGTGAAATGCTAGGTCTGAGAGTTAGTTTTCAAGCTCGGCAAGCGGACCCCTACGCTTGTCGGGCGGGGTCATTTCCCGATACAGAGGTTTCATGGATTTTATCAGTGGCTCCTACCACCTTCCTGGGCGGCCTTGCCGGGCAATCTCGTAGAAAGTGTCCAGAGGATCCACAATAAAGACATAAGTGCATCTGCCGTCTTCTTTCACGTTCCTTTTGCGTTAAAGGTCCTTTAACTTCTCCGATTTGCATTGGCTCAGAGGCTTCAGCCCCCTTGAGGTTAGCGTGGGTCTTGACTAACACCCGGGTCTCAAACTTGGACCGATCTGCTTTTCTGTTTTGCAGTCTGTGATCCAATTGGACCACTAAGTCTATATATTCTGAGCATTCTTGGGGCGGATTTACAACTTGGGCCAGGACATCTTTAAGTTCTCCGCGTAGACCTCGATAAAATAACGTGATTCTTTTATCCTCTGGCCACCCAGTTTCCACAATTAGTCTATTAAAGTTTGCAATGTAGGAAAGGAGGTCTTGATTGCCCTGTCGCAGAGATAGAAGTTCGTCATCTAGAGCCTGCCCCAGGGAGCGACGAGCAAATAACCTTTCCATGCTTGCTTGAAATCCTTGAAAATCACGAAGAATCAGGTCATCTTGAGTTACCAGTGGAACTGACCAATCGGCAGCACTGCCGCTGAGATATGACAATACAAAGGCTACCTTTGTCTGGTCATTAGGGAAGGCCCCAGGTCTGCACAGGAAATGGAAACGACACTGATTCATGAATACGGCAAATCGTTTGGGGTCCCCAGCAAAGCGTTCGGGTGGGGCCAGCGGCATGTTTCCAGGTAGATTAATCTGCACCGAGTTACTGGAAAGCACAGGAGCGGGGTTCCCTCCGGAACCGGGTAAAGGAGTTTGTCCAGCTTGACCTTGCAAAAGCTGTCTAGCCAGGTCATCAGCTCTTTCCTTTGTTACAATCACTTCCCTCCTGAGAGCATTAGTCTCTTGACGAGCGGCGTGTACTTCAGCCCGTAATTCCCCCAGTAGTTGGGCCAACTGGTCAGTCTCGGAAGTTTCCATAGCGCCTGGGTGGGAATTTGTAGGAAGGCTTCGCGTTCTGTAATGCTCACCTGGCTCCCACGGAGGCGCTGGTCTGGTCTGGGTTGCTGTGGCCTCTTCAAGCGTGATGTGCAGAATTCGGACCACCGATTGAACAGGACCCCCAAATCTTCCTTGTCTGGCCCGTAGGAATATCCTTCTGCAGATGAGAAAGGGGATTAACTGTCTGCTGAATAATGTGCTTGCTCCCCCCTTGCCCCCTTCGTTCTTCTCTGACTTCCTCCAAAACCCCCGGTTTAAGCTCACCTTATGGTTTGGAAGGATGAACTCTCCATCCTGCTTCTGGTGCAGGGGCGCGCGTTCGTCCAGTTACTTCACTGGTTTTCAGAATTGCGCTGGCACATCCACTTGACTTTTCTGAGCGATACGCCGTAAGTATGAAGATGCAAAAGTTCAAGTGTGAGCCTCCTTTTATGTTGTTTTTCCTGTCCTTTATTTCAGGTGCAGAACAAAGGCAATGTGTTGAGGGGTTAAATTGCCGGTGGTAAAATCAGGTGAGTTAGTGATGAGGGCGACCCCTCTAAATGTCTTTATAATTTCCCAGTAATGTTTTTTGTCCTTTCCCCATAGGGGCCGGGGTGCAGTACCTGCCAAAGATGCGGCGCCGACCCGAGATGTGGAATGGTTCACCAAGAAAAGCCGGTAAGTAATATGGCTGAAAATTTGGCTTTCCTCTTGTGTTCCCTTGCTCACCTTTTGTCTCTTCTTCTCTCCCCTAGGTGCAGAGATGTGGCGACCGGTGCTGAGAGCCGTGATGGAGCCGGGCGGCGTCTCGGGAACAGGTGAGTGAAGCGCGGCGCTGCAGCGAGCAACGGGGTTCTTTTAAATGGAAGTCTTCTTTCAGGAATGCTGGCGTGAAGATTCCGGATGCAGGTAAGAAGGTTGAATAAGTTCTTGGTTTTCACCTTTCTCTTCTCTTATTCCCTTACAGGTGTTCCAGGTTCGAGGCGGGCGTGGCTGGAGTCCAGGTGCAGGAGCAGACACGGTGAGCGTTCAGCTGCTGGGATGCAGAACAACGCGAAGCACGTGTGGCTGTCCGGGCGTGGCTTAATTAGCTTTGGAAGAAGTTCCAGGTGAGTATTCTTCCACAGCCCCACCCAAGTAACAAAATATTTCCTTCAGAAAAATAGTCCCTCCTAAGCCTCATTTGGCTTGGTTCTTCATGCAGCATGGTCTGCATCAGGTGAGTGTGCAGCATGGTCTGCTTCAGGTAAGTGCACCAAACACTTCCCCTTATGAGCCTGGTGCCTATTGCGCCAGGACTGATGTCCAACATGAGCCTGGCGCCAACAGCGCCAGGACAGAGTCCAAAGAGCCCCTATAAAGGGCCGCTGGGCTTTTACCCGGGGGCGTGATGCCTGCTCCCGGGGGTGCTGGGCCTGGCCTGGTGCTCCGGGGGTAGGCATCATGACAGGGTAATGGATGAATGGGCTGAAGGGGCCATGATACTGGGGGGTGACTTCAATCTCATAATAGATCCCGGGCTGGACTGGTGGACGGCAAGGGCAACCGAACCGAAAGGGATAACTAAAGATAACCTAACGTTCCAGACCCTCCTGAGGGAACACTACTAGGAGGACGTCTGGCGAGTGGCACACTCGGAGCCCGGGGGATACACATTCTTCTCCCCCCCACACCACACCTACACCAGAATTGATTTCCTTTTGACTTCTAAAGAGGGGAGTGGGGTAGCTACAGCCCCAAGGGTTGAGGCAATAACGTGGTCCGACCATGAGCTTCTTGTGGCGGACTGGTCGCTCCTCCTGTCCCCCAGGTCATCCCGGTGGAGGTGTAATGACACGCTCCTGAGGGACCCGGTCTTCAGGGAATTCCTGAGAGGTGAAATGGAGGCGTATTTTGAGACAAACGACAATGGGGAGATGGATATGGTGACAGTGTGGGAGACGGCAAAGGCCACCTTTCGTGGTCTCCTTATAGCCGAGGGTTCTAGGCGTAAGCGGGAAAGAGGGCTCATTGAGGCCAAGATATGGATGGAACTCAAGAGCCTGCGGGGTAGGCTTCCAAGAGGGGGCTGACAAGGAGTCCCTCCTATCGGAAATGCACGAGAAACGCCAAGCTTTGCACACGGTCCTCATAGGGGAGGTGGTCAAGAAACTGAGATACACACGACAAAGGTACTACGAAAAGGGGGATAGAGTGGGGACCCTACTGGCACGTAGAGACAGGGGTTGTAGACTGGAGAGGAGGGTTGGACCTATTAAAGATGGGGAGGGTATGGCCCTCAATAAAAAGGCAGAGATAGTGGGCTCCTTTGCAACCTTTTATAGGGACCTGTACACAAAACAAGAGGGGGAATCGCCGGAGGAGATCCGGGCCTATCTGGAGGAACACCGGCTACCCCGCTTAACGGAGGCCGAGCTGCAGGGCTTGGAGGGGGACATAGCAGTGGAGGAGGTGGAGGCAGCTATCAAGAGACTTAAAGCAGGGGAGGCCCCTGGGGGAGATGGGTATACGGCTGATTTCTACAAACAATTCCAACCCATACTGACGGAACCCTTGGCCAAATTGTTCAACCAAATCCGCAACAAAGAGACGATCCCCCTACAGGTCCTCATCTCAGTAATCCCCAAGCTAGGAAAAGACCCCACAGAATGCGGCTCCTACAGACCCATCGCCCTCTTAAACCTCAATGCTAAAATATTTGCCAGGATCCTGGCCACTCGCCTGGAGAAATGCTTGCCCCGCCTGGTTCACCCAGATCAGACGGGCTTCATATTAAATAGACAAGCCTCGGACAACATGCGCAAAACCCTCCATGTGCTGCACTCAAGGGAAACCCGGGACGAGGGGGTCCTCCTGCTGTCCCTGGACGCAGAAAAGGCCTTCGACCGGGTTAGTTGGGTTTTCATGGGGGAGGTACTCTCGGCAATAGGGATGGGTCAGAGGTGGTTGGGATGGTTGGTGGCACTATATTCCACACCCACGGCCAGGGTGGCCGCCAATGGGATGGAATCAGAAGCCTTTCCCCTAGAGCGAGGAACGAGACAGGGTTGTCCACTATCCCCCCCTGATATACGCCCTTGTCATGGAACCCTGGGCGATCTCGGTGCGTAACAACGAGGCTTTCACTGGAGTACAGATGGGCGGCTCCCTCTGTAAGATCATCCTGTTCGCCGATGACGCTCTCCTCTATGTCACTAAACCGTCACGGACGATCCCTCATGTGTTGCGGGCACTGGAGCGTTATGGGAGCCTCTCGGGGTACAAGGTCAATCTGGGCAAATCTGTGGCTTTTATGGGGGGTTGATTACTGGACACCGAGAGGGAGTATGTGGAGGGTCTTCCCTTCCAATTGCAGAGGGATCTTCCCTTCCAATTGCAGAGGGAGTGGTCCCGGCACTTTGGAATTCAAATCACACCTGACCCAAAGGACCTCTTCCTGAGCAATTTCACCCCTTTGTGGACTGAGGTCAAGAGAGATGTAGAGGGGTGGGCGGTCTCTGGGTTCTCATGGATGGCACGACTCAACTTGATCAAAATGGTGGTACTTCCCAAATTCCTATTCCTCTTCCAGATGCTCCCCACTCAGGTCCCCGCCGCGTTCCTACAGTCAATGAAACGCACCCTGCTCAGGTTCCTCTGGGTGGGGAAAAAACATAGGATCTCCTACGACGTCCTAACAAGGCCCAAGGAAGACGGAGGGGTGGGATTCCCAGATTTTTACACATACTACAGGGCCTCCCAGCTGAGGACTTTGGTCGACCATTTCAACCCTGGGTCAGAAAAGCAATGGGTAGCACTGGCTAATAGGCTACTCGCCCCGGTCACGCTCGACGAGTGGTTGTGGGTCCCTAGAACACACATCCCCAGGCGGGTTCTGGACCACCCGGTATTGGGCGTTCTGTGGTCTGTATGGAAGGAGGGGGGTTACTACAGATGGCTCACAACCTGGCCGTCCCCATTAAGTTGTATTTGGGCGCCACCATTCATAGCCAAGGTGGCGGAGCCGGCCGCGTATCAGAGGTGGTACGAGGCGGGCCTTGTTAGGGCATGCCACTTGTGGGTGGGCGGCTCCTTCATGCCCCTTCTGGACCTGGAGGAAGCCCTGGGGCTGGGCAAGCTTTCACCTTTCCGCTACCTTCAACTGAAGGGAGACCTCTCCGAACCCTCATGGGGGGACACATTCAGGAGGGAACTCACAGACTTCGATAAAACGATCATCTCCACATAGGGCTCCAGGGGGGTCATATCCCGTTTGTACAAACTCCTCCTGCTCTCGATACCCAGGGATCCCCCGCCAGCACGGACACAATGGGAAATAGATTTGGGCACGGCAATAGATGATAAAAGGTGGACTAAAATGTGCATCCGGGCCCACCGCTCAACGACCTCCCCCCAGTACAGACACCAAGCTCTAAAGGTTTTACACAGATGGCACTACCCTCCACAGTTGATAGCCAGAATGAGCCCGGGTTGCGACCCACACTGCTGGAAATGCCGAAAGGAAAAAGGGGATTACATGCACATGTGGTGGTCTTGCCCGAGGGTGCAGTCATATTGGGGAGAGGTCCTATCCTGGATCAGGGGGGTGGATGGTGTTTCTAGGCCCCTCTGTCCCTGGTTGCTTCTATTCGGCATCGAGGTGGGTGATGACCAGGAGGACACCCAGGGCCACATGTTACAGGTCATGCTCGTGGCGGCCAGGAGCTGCTTGGCCCAGAAGTCGAGGAATCTGCACATGCCTGATGAGAGGGAATGGGTTGCAAAGGTTTGGACGATATACGATATGGAATTTCTGACCCATGTCCTGGATGAATCCAGATCTAACATTGAGGAACTCTGGCTCCCCTTCTTTGAAAAGTACTAGCGGCCGACCTGAGGGGTGAGCCCTTGATCTGTTGGCCTGTTTGGGTTTTGAGCCAGGAGGAATGTGGGGACCTCATAGGTATCCGTTGTACGAGGCACGCGCCCTCTCACGGGGTGCTGCTAGGTTGAGCCCTAGACTATGTGTGCACTAATCTATTTAACAGCCCAAACTTAAAAAATGCACAATGCGTCCCTGCAAGACAAGTTTGAAATTGGCACCTGTTCACTGGCTAGGGGAGGGTGGTTGGGGGGGAGGCTTATTGTTTGAACGTTTTTTCTGGGAATGGTACCGAATTGAAATGACATGTTTGTTGTAATAACCTCAAAATATGTTAATAAAAACTATATTTAAAAAAAAAAAAAACAGGAATGGACAAGAGTCTACCAAATGGAATGGATAATAATGGCATGTTTTGGAGTGAACTTCTAAGGTTCCAACAAAAACACAAGATAGAAAGTAGAATAAACGAACCATGGGTTTTATGCAAATGGTGCCAGGGCCTACCTAAGGGACTACAGATCCTTTAAGGATTCCCTAATCGAATGCACAGACTGAGGTAAATAACACTTAGCTCGTTTTTTGACTACTGAGTGCGGGGGAAAGAGTGCCCAATTTGCTTCTTGATTTCACTTACCAGCAGGTACTTCAGCCCACTTGCTTTAGGTTATGGGTCAGACCCAGATAATTGGAGATTGACCTCCTGGGCCAACAATGAAACATTTCTACACACTTCTACCAGCTATTATTTCTCCCTCCCCCCTTGCTTGGGGTTTTTTCAGGTTGTGATATAATTAGCCAGCAGCCATGGGGGCACACCTTTGGGCTATAGTTCCCTCTGATGTTCTTTCCATGGCTGGTTTATTCCCAGCCCTGCAGGCTACCCCTCAATAGGCTTCTGGGATTCACCTTCTCTGTCTCTGGCTCCTGCTAGCACCTGAGACGTAGCCTCCACAGGCTTTCTGATTGTTATCCTTCTCAGAGTCTGGTCTTATCCAGTGCCCGAGATGTGGCCCTCAGCAGGCTTTCATCCTTCTCTCTTCCTCCTGCCTCCAGGTCAGTATCTATGTTGGCGCTTTGAACTGCCCAGGCATAAGCTCTTTTAGAGTCCTGCTGAATAGTTTGATTGCCTATAAAGGCATCTGATTGGCCCATTCTTCCTCCCTCACTCCTGTCTTATTTGGCTGTGTCCTATTTCTATGGGCGACTACCCCAATGCATCCTTTTTCCCACTGATGTTTTTCAGCTGTTTGTAATGATTTTCTTCTTTTAAATTTTCACTGATTGTTATCTGCCTGCTGGTGGCTGAAGACTTAAAATCCTGATCTGCTGTTTTAAAGTCAGGCGGCAGTGTTAGGGTGGCTTGTGAGATGAAGTAGTGATTGGTGGACTTGTAGGGAAATGGTAGGCCACGGCCCCCAGATTGTATCTCATTGTGAGACAAAGAGAGAATGAAACAGAGGAAAAGAGAGAGGAAATAGAGAGAGATGGAAAGAAAGAGAGCACATGCTCACTGACTTTGAGAGGACTATGAATGTGCACAACTGGTGGTGCGGGTCCTTCCCAGGGATCCCTGCTAAGTCCCTGTTGTCCCAGAGGGATCACACAGGCAAATTGGGCTGGGGCAATTGACTCCTTGACTCATTATCTGGACAATGTGAATGTGTTTGGACAATGTGCAGTGTATGTTTTGCTGAAGCTGATAAGGAGAACTGCATTGGGATATTAATACTGATGACCAAGTTTTACTCTCTGGCACTGGGAAACATGCTTCTAGTGGAGATCATTCCTTCCTCACCTCCTCTGTAGATGGATTCTTTTCTTAGTTAAAAAGGAATACAGAAAGGAAGAACAAGAAGGACTTAGCAACCAGGGAAGTACTTAGAATATGACTTATTGATGATCAAACAAGCACTATGGTAGGACTCCCGAGAGGCGCAACAACAGATTTTAGAATTGGGCAATGATAGACCCCTAACTAACATTATGGAAAGAAGAAACTATGAATTATAGACAGGTCTGGTGCAAAGCAATGGTAAAGATGTAACCACCTATATGTCTAAGGATGTGATGTCTGCGACTGGGCAAAGGAAATAAATAGAGACTTAATGGTTCTCCCCATTGCTCTTCCAGAACCACTGCAACCGTGGCACATATGTTTACGACCTACCACTCTCTAAGGGGATGACTATGGGATGGGTTATTGGTTGAAAACCTCACTAAGATAAGCCATCTCTGAGATCTCTGCAGGTTCCCCTCAGCTGCTGAACTGGCCACGTTTTTCCTATAAGACATTCTTCATGTCTGCGGTTTTCCAGAAGTTGTCATCTTAAAATGGTGGCCATAGGTCATGTCTTGTTTTTGTTCATCACTTTAAGGATTGATGGGGGTGGACTTCAGACTGACATCTGGATATCACTAGCAAGAGGATGGACAGTCAGAAAGAACAAACTAAGTGTTGTAAGGAAGGCATGGTATCAAACAGTAAGACAGACACAAGTGATCATAGTAGTTCAAGGGTGTTTATTGAAATTCAATTGGGTTTGAAAAACGCCTATCTAATCCTAAATCTAAAGATTGTAGCAAGCTACGACCGTCAAATAATAATAACGCAGTCCTAGTCGAGTCGTCAAAATATAAGGGCCTATATTAATAAAACTATTGCCATCCTTACTTCTAAATACAAATAGGGTGGGAAACAGTGTTATGCAAAAGACTAGTGTTAAAAAAATGATATGTCAGGATATTCAAGCCGTTGACGTCCCTTGCCTGCATTTTCATATTGGACAAAGCATCACACGCAAGCTTAGCACAGTCTTTGGCTTCTCTAGCACGAGGATGCAGTTCCAAACTCCAACATAAGGGCCTTCTGTGCCAAAGTCTCTCTGCCATTCAAAGTCTCTTATTTCAGACGGCCTGATGCAACAAGACAAACATTAAAGTTCCTTTCTTCGTATGATTTCACATATACAACTTCTCAGGTGATTTATTGTTAACTCTGGGTCCCCCTCAGACCAAACGCATCTACTTTTCCCAACGTTCTCTACTTCATCAAGAAGACTTTCGACTGTGCGCTGGATTTTGCTTGACCCGTCGCAGGACCACTTCGATTCACAATTACTTGTTCTCTTCTTGATATAACCCTTTTCTTACTTTCACTTTTGCCGCTTCTCAGCTGGATACCTTACAGAGACCTTTGATTGAGCACCCACGCTCTGCCGGACCACTCTGTCAAAGGTACTGTATCTTGCTTTAAGGTTCAGTCACTCATCAGCAGTTCAACTTCATTTGTGTCTCTTAACACATGTGTTTTAACAATGTTCGTTCCAGCGTTCACCATACAATGTTGCTGCTTACAACCTTGGCTTCAAGACAGACCGGTCTTGTATCGGTCTCCCCAACTCACCGGCTGTGTTGATTTCACTGATGCTGCTTTATTCTTGGAGCCAATGACGGTACCACGATGGCTGCATGTTCTCTCTGCCTTGATTACTGACACGGGAGGGGCTGGGTATCTGATACACAATGCAGGATTCTTTGGCCTGGTTTCCTAGTCTTACGCTTTCTTTACTTGTGGCTTCTGGAAAATAACAGTTCCTTGTTGAAAAGGTCAAGGGAACTTCCCTCCTTGCAATCCCCTTCTGTTTTGCCATCTTTCCTCTCTCGTTGATCTGCCATCTCGAAACTGCATTTTCTTTGTGTGCGTTTCCTCGCTCCGAGTGTGCTCTCGTGCCCCACCTTTTATCCATGTAGGGAAGCTTAATGGACTTCAGGTGTGTGTGATGGTCAGTAATTGCCCGACCTCGCCTGACTATTGTATTGAAACACGTCGGGTATACTGCTTGGGTGTTGGTCTGTTTTCTCTCATAGCGGGCTGTCTGTGAGAAAGTGTTAGTGTTGTAAAAGGGAAGGGGATAGAGTTCCTAAATATCCTACCTGGTAGGATGGGGTAAAGGAGTTATAAGGAAGGGGATGCCGCGTATCACCATCCGTTGTACCACTCCGGCTCCCTGAAGACCCCTCACGCAGGTGATCTGCCCGCACTGGTCCACCCCCAAAAACTGGATCCAAAAGCGATGGCTGTGTCCTGGCCACCAGGATTACACATCCTGGGGACTAGTGGGTGGGACACCTTTTGGTTTCTCACAGTGTACAAGCAGTAGTTTAGTTATTACTGTGCACAAAGAGAGGACACATGGTTATGTGTATTACCACTGGCAGAATTCAAGTACAACACTTAGCATTTCACCATCAAAACCACACCCTTATTCGGTTCTAAATACCCCCACCTTTGAATTATGCCAATAGTGATAAGCAACCTATGTCTAGTTACTACAGTGACAGACTGAGTTTCCTAAGACTCAACTAGAATAAAACTCTATGAAAGGCTTGCCGGAAGTCAGAAGACTGACAGCCAAAATCCGAACCAACAGAAAAAGGAGAACCAATTCCAGAAATCACATCCAAAAGTAGGTCTGCCTCTCAAGCAAAAACACATAATTCAGAAGAACCAACAGGAAATTCACGCCCCAACATATCAGCTTTTATTCAATCACAGTCACCATGAAATTGAAACTACCCCATGTAGGGATATATACAATGTATATCACATTTCCCTCCTCCAACACGGAGGACTCTATAATATCTACAAACAACTAATGAACCAGACACCAGTGCCACACGCTATCCAGATAATACAAAGCAACTTGCCTCCTAGATTCCCAGATGCAACACTCTACTATTGGTTGAATGGGTGGGATATGGACCTGAAGATCGAATCTGGGAGCCTGAACCCTTGTTGAAGGCCCTATGATTAATCAGTGATGTTCACGTTCACCACCCAGGAAAAACAGGCAAAAGAAGTATTATCAAAAGTGGTTATTCTATCAAGCTTCAAATCCTTCACAAACAAGCCAAGACCACACACAGCTCCAAGACACACCATTTACCAGCCTCCTCACTGTGATCCTGAATGACCTGTCCAACCCTCCCCCTCCCCCCCAACTATTCAGGCTGTGCCCCACAGTACATATTCTCTTTAAAGGGAGCTAGGATGAGAATAGCATGAGCTGGGTTTGGATGGCTTCCATCTCACAACACCAGAACCACAAGCCATGAACAAGAATCTGGATTCCTGCATGGAAACGTAACTAGTGTTTGTATTTATTAACTCAAAGTGTAAAGAGATTATAATAAATGGCTTATTGCAAATACAAAACTAGAAAAAGAAACATCTTTCACTTATTTGAGCCTAGTCTTGATAAATACATTCCAAAGCAAAAGGGACTTTCTCCCTTCATCTTCTTCAACCTCAACCCCTTTTACAGCAGAAAAGTGTATGTTCAGAGTTGGGTACACCTTCTGGATTCACAATAAATGTCCTTTTGAGGGGTTGTCTGCCTGAGCTCTGTAGAACCCATACATGTACATGTACATGCGTAGCTATTGTGGATCAGTAGCAGGCAGGCAGACCTGTACAGTAATTAATTATTTTAATGTGTATATTTACATGGGTTTGCATGTAGGATTTTATTCAAGGGTACTTAATGGCACGGCCGATAAGGAATTCTCGTCTGTCCTGGACCTTGTCTCTGGTTTTCTCTGTCCGAGCCACCTCTGTGCTGTAAATGGGGTTCTTGTGCACAAAATGGGCTCCATGAAGCCTTGTTTGTTTTCCTCCCTGACAAATCGGCTTTGTGACACCCTTGGCATCACAGGCCTGGCACTGGACTTCATTCCTCTCTGACCGACCTTCCCAGGTTTAACTGGGCCCTTTTCTCTCCCCATCACACTCTCCACCTGCGGCATCCATCAAGGCTCTATGCTCTCGCCGTGGCTCTTCAGCATCAACCTTACCACTCTGGCCCACCGGATCTCCTCCTTCTCTCCTCACTTCCAGTGTTATGCAGATGATACGCAGCTCTCCTTCATGTTTCCCTCTTCTGCCTCCTCTTCCTCTGCTCTCATCCCTCAATGTCTGACTGCTATTCAGGAATAATGTGCCACCAATGATCTCTGCCTTAATGCCAGTAAGACTGAGATCCTTCTCATTGGGACCGCAGCTCACTCCTTACCTCCTACCCTCTGCCGCCCTCTATTGGTCCCCTCCCTCCACCCTTTCTTGAGGCAAAAAATCTTGGTGTCATCTTTGACTCCTCTTGCTCCTTGTCTCCCCACATCGTGGACCTTGCCAAGAAGATCCCACCATCAGCTGCACCTCCTCAGGGGTATTCTCCCTTTATTCACCTTCCCCAGAAAGTCAATGTTTCCAGAGCTCTGGTCCTCTCTAGGCTGGACTACTGCAACAGCCTCTTCCTCAATCTTCCTTTATCCTCCCATCGGCCCCTTCAACTAATCCAGAATAGGACTGCAAGATTTATTCTTGGCCTCAAGCCCAGGGACTGCATCTCTCAAGCCCTAAAGTCTCTCCACTGGTTTCCGGTTGCTGCTAGGATCAAGTTACGGACCCTCTGCATCATCCACAAGGCTTCTGGGGCCTGGGACCCACTATATCCAACCCTCTCTCTCTCTCCCTAAATACCTCCCTGCTAGAGCCCTTTTGTCAAAAGCTGTTGTGAAGATCATACCCTGAAAACAAATCACTCTGAAGGGAGACAATTGTGAATGGTTTAGGGACTGGCAATTGACAGATTGGGCAATGCAAGATTAAATGAGATGTCCATGATAACACATTGGTTAAAAGGCGAAGCTGGGATTTGCGCCCCCTTTGCAATTTCTGCACTTTACCATTTGCTTTTCTAGTATGTACCATGAACTAAAATAATCCCATTTCATAGATCTGACTTGGAAAGTAGACAAATCACATAACCTAACATGACAATTTTAAAATCAAAATGTTATAGAAGCGTATTATGCAAAATGGGAATGTTTCTAGCTTCATTGTCTCCATCATCAAGGGAAGTATATAGGTACCAACATACTAATTGATGTTATCCTAAAAGATTACATCTGGATTTCTCTTTTGTATTTTAATGCTTTAAATTGGTCCAAAACACAGGCCTGTGAAATTGTTATTTATAAACATGCCCAAAAATCTTTCAGTTGTACAAAAAGCAAACTGTTTTTTTGTGCCAAATTTGCAGACCTTAAAATATGCTTTCCAAAGGCCTACAATATCCGATCCGCCCTGTTCTGTCTAGGACCCCTTGCGCTGAAATGACCCAAATAAAAAGTCAGATCAGGTAATGAATGGGCAATAACCCCAGCATGTGAGAAGCCAACCCTTTCAAGGAAGGCAGCACAGTAATGTCAGTGAAATAAGATCATTTGTCCAGGACCACTGTATCGTCTGCTGGGGAAGCTAGGATAGAAGCATGAACGCTTTTGTTCCAGAGTCTTGAATTTGCATACCTAATCACTTCTCGGACTAACACTTTATAGTCTTCATTTGAGGTGGCTGCCTAGGCTTTACAAGCCTCTTTCTGAAGAAACCAATTTCTAGACCTTCACCATAGTGATGCTATATTCGATTTTTTTATACCAACCACAGGCACAGGTACACTGCTGATAATAACACCTGTTGCGCTATAAAAGAAAGTAAACATACCTGCAGATTTATCAACTTGAAACATAGGAAAGGCTGAGTTCACCTTGCTGGAATTCAGTATTCTAATCTTGCAAATGAACACACATCACTGCAACTAGTGCTTAACACACTGGGCTATCTTCTGAACCAGTGCTGCCCTTACATTTATCAGTATACATTTCAATTTCGGCTATTGCACATGATCAATATAATTCCCATAGAAAGATGAGATTGCTACAGGAGTTGTAGTGAACGCGCACATTATGAGTAGTACAGTGAACACAGAAAGCATTACAGGATTAATTGATCAGAGCAGACATTATTTGTTACAACTGAGAGATAATAGGTTCAGAGCCTCAGCAACAAACCATAACATATATTGATTTGTACTATTTAAGTTTTGTAAACAATGGTCACTAAGTTCTTTAGATTAGGCAGCATTGCCCCCCCCTCCAAGGTGGGCCTTGGTTCAAGTGTCCCTGTTGCTCTCCCATAAAGACTTCACTGCCCCCCCCCCACACTTTTTGTCTTGTGGCGCCTTGAAACTCCATTTTGTTGTATAGGGGCCTTACAAATATCCAATAAATAAATAAAAAATAAAAACCCAGAAACTGGCTGTCTGCATGGGAGGGAGCGGCAAGGGATATTAATAATTAACCACCCAACCACGCCTGTCAAGAGGAGTCCAGAAAATGAACAAGACAATGGTGTACTCTAAGAACACCCCATTGTTGAATTCAGCATCAGGGTGTCCTGGACAGAAGGCAGTGAGAGGAAGTGGTTTTGTTTACACTGCATTGAGGTTAGGTTTCGAAGAACATGACAGGGTATTGTAAGTCTTTCTTGATTGCCAAACCTTACCACTGAAATGATGCACTGTAGTCCAATTTTGCCCTCTATCACAAATCCCAAAATTAATTTCTAATCACCTTGCATAATTGCCTAGCTCAACCCTGGTGGAACTTGCCTGTGTTTGTAGGAAGGTCTTGTCCATCTTCATCTTGTCAATTTGTCTCAGTAAAGCTACCTTTTCCTTCCTCAGTGTCCGTATTTCCAGCCTCTCTTCCTCCCGCATTGCATGGATCTTCTGGTCACACTGCTCAGACACTGTAACCAACATGGACTTAAGGGGCTCCAGGGAACGAATCTGCTCTCTTTGGCGAGCTACAAAAACAAAGAACAACTTAAAGAGACTGCCCTTTGACACAGGAGAAACCCAACCCCTCACACACTTGGTTTTATTTTCTTATCCAGTAATTAGTGGCAAGTGAACCGGAATTCCTGGTGCAGAAGGGTCAGCTATTAAGGGCTCAGTAAATAGAAAGTGAGAGATGTCATATTGCATATTGTTCGGGTATCCTTGGACTGGGGATCCCCTTCATATATCTGGTCCATCAAGTACATCACTTGAGGGTTCTTCTTGGTGGTTTGTCTGCCATGTACCATCCCACATTCTGGCCACCAGTCATGTTTAGAAGATTGCTGAAAACCCATAAACACTAGCAACATGTCAAGGTTTCCTTCTGACAGGGTTCTACAATCAGTGAATGGCTCATGCCATTGTGGAGCATGGTATTATGAAGTAAAATTGGGTCTTAGCAATTAAACCCAAACCTGCATTGTTAAGCCAAGCACACAACAGCTCCTAGTGTGATGGCTGTTTTTATCACATGCTGCTGCAGTTTGAAAATGGAAAGATTCCAAGGCAATACATATTGGACAAGTAATATGCTTTTATTCTTCTAGCTTGGCAGTCCTTCACACCAGATATTGAAACTTCAAATATGCCAGGTTGGTCTAATGTATTAGGATTGATCTCTGCAGTCCTTCTCTCTTCACAATATTTCTGATCACTGGATTCCATGTGCCTGCATTTGCCCTTCCTCTCTAAGTACCCCCTCTACTGGAATGCTCTCCCCCAGACCACCACAGCCAGCCCATCAGTGATATTGTTCTTGATCTGACTCTAGTTCCACTGGTTAGCTGCTTAAAGAGCATCTGCTACCCCCTCCTTTACTTCTCCCCAAATGACCTCCAGTCTACATTATCTGATAATGATACACAAAGATGTATATATGTAAATTGTTGCCATGTAGATTCCGGCCCTAAACCCTAAATGTATATCCTATTTATGTCTGTTCCCTAGTTACTGTCCTTGGTCTATGTCCCGTTATGATACCCCGCTATCACCAGATACATTTTGACAGAAATAGCGGTGTAAAGTGTACTTCACATGGCAGAATCTTTTCCGGTTGACTTTACCCCTCATCCTTCCAAGGTCAGTGAAAAATGTACTAGCAGATGTGAGCTGTTTCTATTATCAATGCTTAATAACTTTGGAGAGGAAGCTCTGACAAGAACACTCATTATGTCTAAGATCGACTAGTGCAGTGCTCTCTACCTAGGGACTAGTCAGTCCAACCTCAACAAACTGCAAGCTATCCAGAGCAATGCCATCAGGGCAGCTCTCAACATCCCTAGGCGCTCCCACATTTCCAACGTCAGATCCGATCTTCACTGGCTCCCAGTAAAACAAAGAATCGCCTTGCAAACACTAGCCTTGACTCATAAATGCCTGAACAACAAAGCCCCACCATACCTCTCCACTCGTCTCACTCTACATACTTCTATACGACCCACTAGAACTCCACAAATTTACAGCCTCATTCTGCCCAGATTTAAACTCCGAAAAGCCGGAGGTGTGAGTCTCCCTGTTCTAGCCTCAAAGCTCTGGAACTCCCTGCCTGTTCCCATTAGAAATGAGCCATCCTTTCAAACCTTCAAGAATAAAACCAAAACCTGGCTGCTCACGCAGCACTCATGAAGCACTTCTTACAAGGCTCCTTGCTTCCTTGTACATGTCGCCTACTTACCTGTTTACGTCATTGATTATGTCCATATACCTTGTACAGCTACCTGCTTATCCACATTGCCTCTGCCTGTACACTATTGTATTCATGACTTTGTTACGAGAATTCTGCTCCCCCGCATCTTCCTGTAACTGGGGGAGCTTGAACCTATTTACACTGACCTTACTGTAATGTATTGTAACTGTATTCAAGAATATGCACCCAGTTGCCCTCAGGCCTGGCTGCGCTTTACAAATAAATAAACTAAACTAAACTATAAAAGTGACATTCACTTTTTTATCCATCCAGCATCACCAACGCTACAGATTCTAGGATGTATATTTGGTTGGGGATGTCTGGCTAGCGTTTGAGACCTATTGTGACATTTTCCACTAGATGGTCCCTTTAAGATTTTCAGATTTAAGCCACGCTCCGTTTCTTGAAGAATTCAGAGCTCTGCTCAGGTGAGCGACTTTTAATTCTCTGTGTCACGTGCAGGACCACAGTTCAATTTTTCCACAGTGTTTGTGACGCACTCAGAGCACTGAACTGTTAGTTTTCTATTTTATCTCTGCCTCAATTCTGCTAGTTTTCTATCATTGGTTTAAGCACAAACTCCTTTAAATCTTTCTCTGATCATGAACTGTTTTACTGTGAAATATTGGCTCATGCCTTTTTAAATATGCTTGATGTGAAGTAGTAGAATGGAAGAATTAGAATTTCTGGCACTCTGTTGTGTTCATTTCACTGTTTGATCCCTCCACAGTTGGATGCAGATATGAGTGTCAAGGGATGCACACGGAGAGGCAGCCAGATCAAGTTCCTGTTGGACATCCAAAAAAATACATGAACTTCTCCTCCTAGAAAGCTGCCACAGCGCAAGCACCTAAGGTATGGAAAGCCTTGGTCTAGTCAGGCAGTCTTGGGTGAACTGATTTGGATCCAACTCAAATCTCCAAAATTGTAGAGACTTTGTCCAGGTCAAACTTCAAGCTTTTTCCATAGTTTGGGCTAAGAAATTCAAGCAGGCTCAATATCTTTTTGTGATTTGGCAGTTCATCGAAAGCCAGCACAAGCCATAGCTCGCAATGTACAGTTTCTGAAAGCGGCTTCAGACAAAATACAAGGCTTTTGACAGTGGTACACAAAGAGCTTACTGTTTATCCTTGATTAGACCAACTAAACACCAGTTTGTAATTGGTTATTTATAACGCGCTTAATACCCAGAGGTTTTTAAGCGCGTACCCGGGGATTGAAACTGTGTTGCTTCACGTCGTCTTGCTTCCAAAGCGTGCTGCCCCTTAGCTATCCTCCAATGTAATAAGCATTGAAACTGACTGTTTCTTTTACAAAGTGGAACCTAAAATACGGGCGGGACATCAGCAATCAGAGGTGCTGCGAACAAAAACTTGGGCCTGATTATAGCAGCTTCTTTGGAACATGTTAAAACAAGTTAACATGCCACACATGCTCATCCAGCACTGTTCTGTTATTTGCATTGTGTGACTTTCAATGCTGGATTTCTAATGCAAATGACAAGAAGTCCCAGATCTAAATTACGCAAGGGGGACTGGATCAGCATTTTCCAGGCATGAGGCATGAGGCATGTTGGTACTTATCACAAAAAAAGTCCTACATGGTGTCACTATCCACTGGTGCATAGCATATTCAACACATAAATATAAATACAATACTTGAGTTAACAAATTAGGCGCCTTAACTGAATTGTTAACATGTGCAGTAATGACATTTAGACACCTAGTTTTATTTATGAAATGTATTGTTGATTAAAAAATATTTCAGTAGAGATATGTTAAGTGCACATAAAGACCTACATATTCTTCATCTGACAACACTGAATTAAGTTGAGTTATTGGGGACCCATTGTGAGCATGTTGATATACATGCGAAAGCTGCCAATGGTTGCACATGATCACTAGGTTTGGCGGCACAACGAGGAAAAACTCATCTTGCCCACTTGTGCAATGCCCACTGAGCATCATTTTAGTCCATAAATGAGGAACCCAATTCGCTGACTCTTGCTCCATTTTACTGCAAGAATGGTGGGGGTGGGAGGCTAATGTAGGAATAGGGGTCATGGAGAGGTGAAGATAAAACCTTACACCTTAGTCCAAACAAATGTACTTCTTTTCATATCCCACCCAATCCTGTGGCCACCACAAAAGCCGAATCAGGTGACACATCCATGTAGCACCCCGAAAATCATACAGTTAGAAAGTATGCAGATACAATCCAGTGGGGAAAATAAACTGCATGTCGCCAGGTCAAATCGTAGCACAACTGCGCTTTTAACAACTTTCTCCAAAGCTTCGGGTAGCAATCCCATTGTCCTAAAAAAAGGTTTTAACCAGATCCGTGTACGTCTGATCGTATGTGGTTTTGAAATCGTAAACATTAGGCTTGTCTGGTGCAGATCATGGTAGTTTCACATGGGTCCCTGTCCCAAACGGCCGAACAAGGAATCCTCTTTTGCAGAGGTTCTTCCATACTCCGGTTCTGGAACACACTACGGCCACTCCCACTGGGGAAGCGGGCATGGCGCTGTTTGGAGCCAGCGGACTCACTCAAAAAAATCTCAATATTTCAGGTGCGCCTCCACTGTTCTCACAAAATGGCACTGGTACAGTCATAACCGGAAGTGACATTTTTCCTTTTTGCAGCCACCACAAGTATGAGCAAGAAAGTCTTGCCTTCATGAAAACGCTATCTCACGAGCTGCAGCACCAATGCCTGTATCCACAATCAAACAATCAGAGCAACCCTGCTGGTAATGTTAGACCATTTTTCATTTAGAAACGTAGTACCACAATTCCCCATCCCCAGCCTCCAAGGACCCTGAACCTCCCGCTACCACACGCAACCCCTTGGATCTCCAAAGGCGCTGTCTAATCAGTCTAACAAGCTTAGTGTCCACTTTCCCCATACTCAGTTTTATATAAAGTCCAGGATCCTACGTCTTTGAGGGCACCACTGAAGTCTGAAGTCATTTTGGAGGAATAAAAGTTTAAACGCAGAGTGTTTGCCCTGAATGGGGTATGTCACCCACTCAAGGGCCACAAAATTTCACATTTTATGCAACAAGTCGATTTCCATCAGGCCTACTGTTGTCTCCATCTCTGCGCTACACCAAGCCATGCTGCTATGAGGACCACCATGGATGCTTTCATTTGTGCTTTGCAGGACAAGCGGTTCTCTGCATCCCACAAACCACACAAACCTTCATTCATGCCGTTTTTTGTTCTGTGGGAAACATCCAGTCTATTTGTGTAGTTATTATCTCCCAAAAGGGCCGGATCACTGGGCACTACCATCATGTATGGGCCCAGTCCCCTTTCTCAGAGTACCCCCTCCAGTAGTGCAGTGACAAGTTGGAGATCATTTTGTGCAATGCATCCAGGGTGTAATAGCTCTGCATTAGCACTTTGTACCACATTTCCCTGAGCTCAACAGATCGTGTTATGCTTCCCCAATGCAGTTCCCACCACGGTATGCTGCGGCCTAGTAGTGCCTCCCACTACGTCATATATGGACATTGTATTTGTGGCAGGTTTTCGGTAAGGATTTTATATAGTGATGAGACCAATTTCTTTGAAACTGGGTGCGTGGTTATACATTTTTCAAAGTGAGTCAGAGGTCAGCTAGCACTGCCTTAATCTTAGGGTCCGACAGCTAGTGTCTTAGCTGATAATACTAACGTATCTCCCCTTCCCCCACTCAAATTAGCTGTTTGCATGCCTCAAATGATATACAGCATGATTCATGGAATTATTGGTGTGAAAAAGCAGATTTGCGCGCCTTTCTGCCCGAAAATCCCTGTTTGAAGTATGGGGATTTTCAGGCAGAAAGGTGTGCAAACCTGCGTTTTTCACGCAAATAATTCCATGAATCAGGCTATTAATCTCTTGTCCCTGCATCATGTCCCTTAGCTTTACACCCCACACCTTGCCACTGCTAAAAGGCTCCTTTCAGCCCTGTTGAGAACTGAGGGTTACGAAACAAAGGTGTAAATGGGGCAGGGTTAGTGGAAATATCCCCTTTTGACAGTAAAGAGTCCCATGTAGTTTCCAATAACGCTAGATTATGCCAATTTCACAATTGCTGACACTGTCATCACGCTCCAAAGGAAAGTAAAAACATTAGGCGTCGTTCTGGATGACAAACTATCCATGAAATCTCATGTCTCCAACAACAGGTCTAGCTGTGGACTTATTAACAAGCGAATACATTATATCCGCCCATTCATAGCAACTGAAAATTGTGCACTTTTGTCCACAGCTTTGATAAATTCCAGACTGGATTACTGCAACAGTCTACTGTCCGGCACCACTGCTGCCAATATACAATCTCTTCAAGTGGCTCAGAAAAACACTGTGCGCACCATCTTTGAACATTCATGCCATGCCGTACCCACATTTCCATCTAGAGAATGAAGCTACATTGGCTTCCGGTAAAACACTGAATAACACACAAGGTGTTGACAATAACATACAAGTGTGTCTTTAAGTAGTCCCACCTATCTGTCAGAACGTATCAAAGTCAAGACAACTGGCAGGAACCTTCGCTCTTCCACTGCTACAGTACTGGACCATCCAAGATTTAAGGTTGCTAAATTTGGAAGCACTAGCATTGACTCCCAGGGACCCCAGCTCTGGAATATACTCCCTGCTGCTATACGCCAAATACAAAATGATCACCTTTTTTAAAAGGCTCTAAAGACTCACCTTTTCAACACGGAGTTAAACATTCACTCCCCTTTCACTCCTCTGGACAGTCTTTTTATGTTCTGTTTGTCTTATTTTCGTTGCCCAAGTCCCCATTTATTCCTTGGGGCCATCAAAGTTGTAATAGCTATCTGTGGAGGTTTAGTCTACCATATAAAGCGGATATTATATTATTTAGGGATGTGAAGAAGGATCTTGGGAGCTATATGGGGAGAGCCTCAAAGAAATAGAGGACCTTCGGCAATACCACAATTTCTATTGAAACAATCCTTCTGAGCCAGGATATGGAAAAGGGGCTCCATCTGACCAGGTCTGACTTAATTGTATGCAGCAGTTTTGAGTAATTTGCTCCATAGAGTTGATCTAGCGCTCTAGTTCTAGTAACCCCCAGGTATGTGATTCCTTCCTGTGTCCATCTAAATTGGGAGCCCTGTCTTGCCTGATCAATCTGGTCACTCCAAAAAGATTTTTTGGGTGCTTTATTTAATAAGGTTTTTCTTGCTTTGTTTTCTCTGTCTTCAAAACTATTTTGAATCTATGTGTCCTGATGACGTTTTTGATTTTTCTGAACTTTGCCTAATCTTTTGTTTTAAACATTTTTTTTGTTGCTGTACTTAAGTTCAAATTTGTATAATTATCTTTGCTGCGATTTTGATTCTAAGCAATTCTTATAAAGCAAAACATTTTGGAATTTGTCTCACCAATCATGTACCACTGATGGTTGCTTTATGTTCTTAAAGATTTCATTAAATATTTTCTTTAAAAAAAGAAGGATTTTTTTCAGTCTTTAGAGTGGCACAAAATAAATGCGATATCTGCTGTTAGGATACACTATAATTGAAACTGATTCAAATTATATTAGATCTTTTTGATAACAGCATAGTGGATACTATTGGTATAACAATATATTCATTTTTGCATGTCCCAATCTACATTATGCTTTAAGGGACTATCCCTACATCTTTTTATGTATGAAATGATCCATCTGGTCCCCCTGTATGGGTAGATTTAGGATTTCAGATTTTTGCATATTTATTTTGATTCTTGCCACCCCCCCAAATTCTCCTCTCTTCTGGGTCAGCATGCCTAGGGAGCCAGTAGGTTCCAACAGTGCCAGCAGCATGTCCCCCGCAAAGGCCATTATTTTATGTGTTTCTCCTCCGAGCGTATCCCCCCTGATCATGTCCGTGGTTCGTATTCTAGCTAAAAATATTCAAGGTATATGGCGAAGAGCAATGGGGAGAGTGGGCACCCCTGCTTAGTTGCCATGTGATATTGGATACATTTGGATCCAAACCACATATGCTCCAGTGTGTGAAAGTGTCAGTTATAGCAGTTAGCCAGTGACTGTACATAAGGTTTGGAGATGTTTTACTAAAATAAAATGTTAGTGTGGTGTGTTTGGAATGATGTATGGTTTCCTTATTTTTTCATTAACTGAAGTTATTCAGGAATCCCAAGTCAAGATGGCTTAATAGTGAATGGAACTGATTGGTTAGGAGAACAAGGACAACCAACTTGGAATGTTCAGAACATTCTATAACTGCCTTTCATCAGGGTTTTTTCCCAAGCAGGTTGTGTTTTCTATAGTCTCCCCCATGTTAGGCCCAAAGTACAGCTATAACCAGTAAGCAGAAGGTAGATTGAAGAAGAAAGAACACAACATTAAGGAAGGTCTCAGGTCGGAGCGCAGCATTTTGAGAGATTCAGCAAAATTGCAAATGTAAATTTACTCAGTGTACATAGTCATGGCAGCATAAGAGACTGCTAGTGTACATAAATCCTTGCTGTTTAAATCCTGTTTTGAGGAAGCTCAATTCACTAAAAAACAAGCTCCGCTGTATTGGACTTGAAAGCTGTAGCCGCGTGTTAGTTTAACTATGTACCAAGCTCAAGAGTTGGAGAGAGCGAGGCACGCGGGTGTCGGCAGAGGTCTCCTTAGCCTAACCGAGTCAAGGTAGTAATGTGCTGCGTGTCGCAGAAAAGTAGCGCAGGGTTGCAGCGCGAGGGCTCGAGACATTTTAAATTAAGTGAAGAATCCGTCTCATCGCCACGCATCTCTGTTGAGTCAAGAGAGGTGAGGATGCTTGTAGCTTGGGGGCGGGTCTGATGGACTTCTTACACGCATGCACAGGAGAAAAGACACTACTTTGGGAAGTGAAAAAATGAGCATGCAGAGCAGCATCACACTTGTCACAGTGCTTGATTTCAAATCTGGGATGACTCTTGAGGCAGTAGGAAAAGGAGTAATCCTGCAGAAAATAGCAAAAGAAACAAAAGCAAATAAACGCTCAACAGTTTTTTGATTTTAATCTAGTTAGTGTTAGGGATAGAGTTAGGTAGGATTTAGGAGAATAAGATTTCAATTGAAACTCATTAAATAGTTAAGCATTGGATTCACAGGCAAAAGGATTCACTCCATTCTTCACACCCTCACCTCCTAGCTAGCAGAGCAGGTGTAACAGGTAAAAGGGGGACTTGAAGGGAAGCATTACTATTACTTCTTCAAAATGAGACATTGCCTTTTAAAGATGCAATGCTATTTTTTGTAATCCTAATTGCAGATTGCGGAGACCAGATCAGTGAAGCAGCCGCTGTTTATTGTTTTATCCACTACTCCTTTCCCTTCCCTGGGGTTACTGACTCAAACGTAAAGATAGGGGTTGACTTGGAAACGCTCAGAGAGGGTCTGTGGGATTCAACAGCTCCTGCGAATTTGGCAAGACTATTCTGACAGGAAGAGAAATGGCCACTCCACCAGGTCAAATGCTTTCCTGGTGTCCAGGGAGACCAGAAGTGCTGGTTGTCGTGTTATCGTGGTATTTTCTATAACGTGGCAGACACGTCTTATATTATCAAATGCTTGCCTATCTGGAATTAACCCTGATTGATCTCATCTTATTAGTTCCGGGAGAAGTTTGGTCAGTCTCACTGCCAAGATCTTGGCGTAAATCTTTACGTCTAGGTTGATCACTGCTATGGGTGTATACAAGCTGCAATGGTTAGGGTCCTTGTTAGGTTTTGCCACTTCCATCGATGGTGTTATCCGCCCCTGGAACTAACAATATTGTATAGTTTTGTCAATCATAGGACTAATCTTGTCCTGCATTTATTGTAGAATATGTTAGGGAAAACGTCTGGATCTGGGGCTTTATTAAGCAGGAGGTTTTTAATAGCTTCTGACACATCTTGCTATATGTCATTTTCTAAGTGTTCCATTTCCATGCTAGAGATTTTTTGAAGTGGAACTGAGTTTAAGTATGTTATTTGTGGTCCCCCCACACGGTGGTCGTATGAATATAGTGCGGCATAGTAGTCCGCAAATATGTCCATTATCACTTTGTTTTCAGTGATACTATTCCCCTCTTGCGTTTTTATTTGCATTATCGTTTGGGTGTCAGCTCGATCCCAGAGCTGTCGTGCTAGCAGGTGGTCTGCCTTATTTGCTGAAACGTAATACCTCTGTTTTATACATAACAAAGCTTTTTCTGCTCAACGAGGACCGAGCAAGTGTAGCTGGCCTCTAAACATGATTGTATGACTTTTGCAATGCCTTGTTTGGATGTGCCGCAATCGCCTGCGTAATCCCCTTCAGTTGTTCGTCTAGATCTTTCTCCAGCTGTCCCGATTGCTTTTCTCTTAGTGCTTTTGTCGCAATTAGCTCTGCCCTAATTGCCACCTTGAAGGCATCCCCATAGGGTTTCTAAGCTTATCCCGGTTGTGAATTTGTCCTCAAAATAAGTACCTATTCTCTCCCTTATGGAATCTGCCAGGACTTGGTCCTTCAGGATCTCATTCAGGAACAACAATTTCCTTAAGCAACTGCCGCTCTTGGGGATATCTATCGTGGCTGTGAGTGGCACGTGGTCTGACACTGCTATGGAGTCTAGTTCAACTGTCTTCACCTTCCCGAGCAATTGGGTGAATACCCAAATATAATCTATTCAGGAGAATGATTGGTGGACAGGGGATTAGTAGTTATACCCTCTTTTATCCCCCCTAATTACTCTCCACGTGTCTCGTAATGGTACAACTCCAACCATTGTTTTAAGGATTTTGATGGGGCTATTGGGCCCTGTAGCTCCCCCCCACATCCCGTACTCCTGTCATCTTGTGGCACCCATGCCAAATTAAAGTTGCATGTCAGGATTATGTCTTCTTCTAACTGAGATACCACCATTTGTAAGAAGCCATCCTGGCCCGAATTTGGGGCATAAACAGTTGCCAATATGAACATATGTTGTTCAATTCATGCCTGGACGAACAAGTAAAAGCCCTCTGGGTCAGCGTGTGTCTTTAAAACCTGCATGTTTAACGTGTCCTTAAAGTCTAGAAGTACCCCACCCCTTTTATTGCGTGCATTATCTTGGGAGATGCAGGAGTATGGGCGTATCCTAACACTTGCTTTGTTCTTCTTTCCAATATGTGTTTTCTGCGTCGCTTACACATCTGACCGCTCCCTCTTCAGGTATGCCTCAATATTCATCCTCTTAACTGGGGAGTTCAGTCCCCAAATGTTGTATGTTGAAAGTGTGAATGCAATCAACATGTAGTAGTGCCTGTTCAACTCTAGTCCTGTTTTATAGCCTATTTCCCCTCCTATAGGTTCATCTGGAGCTCCCCCAAACCCCTTGCTTATTCCCACTTGCCCATGCCCAACCGATCCCCAAACACCACAACACCCCAGGTCGGACCACAGTTCCTACTGACCCTGGAGATATCTGAAGAATCCTACAGATCCCTCACTGAAACCTTGCCTAAAGTCTCCTCTCAGATGGCCAGGGAAAGGCAGATGCTTCCTGTAGCATGGTACATCATATGCTACACTGATATGGAATCTACAGTGATTCTGGAAGGAGAATGTGGGGATGGAGTGTGGACACTGAGAAGACGGTTGGAGAGACAGAAGCAGCTCCCTCCAGAGACTCCTTCCCTAGTCCCCATTATACATACTTATAGTAACTTTATAACTTATATGAATAATAAACCTAAAGACATTATAAATATCATCTCTGTCCTGTGCTTCATACTACAATTGGCGACGAGGAAGTTCGGAACTTCGATCACATGGGTGAATTGAACAAAGAAACCACCAGGTGAGCTTGAAAGGACCCTGCCTTTTGCATATTTAAGGAATATTGGCGGGTTATTTAACGGCCGACAAGTCAAGTCTCCAATATTCATATTTATTAGCTTGTATGAACTCACGTTTACAGTTTGTAATGCGCGCAAGTGTCTCAAGCTGCAAGACAAGCGTAAGCACTGCTGTGGAGCCGATCGCGAGCTCACAGTGCAGAGTGAGTCAGCGCTTCAAAGTAAAGGACCCTATACATCATGACGTACGGCACGCTATAGCAGCCATTTTGTATTGGTAACGGAGCGTTGCTACGGTGACAAAGGCCCTGTCTGCACATATTGTTTACACCGCTCTGCAAAAGAGAGTAAATTGGCAAATATTTATTGTAGCAGCGCCCGTGTACATGTTTATTTTGGGATATATGTATATAGACAAAATATAAAAAATAAAAAAAGGACTCTGAGGATTAGCCGGATTGCTCCTGCTCCTACTCGTCGCTGTACCACATTTCCAAGGATTAGTCGGATTGCTCATGCTCCTACTCGTCGCAGTACCATTATAGTGCATAATAATAAATATACGCATATATAGTACCATTAAAGCGTGAAATTGGGAGCCATACAAGGTTGCTGCTAGTGTGTCTGTGGGAACCATTGGTGAAAGAGGAGCAGGTGATCGGCCTCCAGCTGTCAATATGACAATGCACAGTTTTCCACCACCAGCTATGTTTTTACTGGAAGCTGGGGAACCCAATTTGCCATGGAAGAGATGGTTGAAATCATTTGAGCATTATGCTTCGGTTGTCTGTGGAACAAACTATAGTGTGGGGAGAAAGAAATCACTGTTACTCCACTGTTCGGGGCGAGCAGGACAGGAAAAATATGAGGCCTTGCCAAATTTACCTGGTGATGATGAAGGGGATTTGAATGAATATGAAAAGTGCATTGCAAAATTGAATAAACACTATGAAAAGAAATTAAGTACAATTTTGGAAAGGTATACATTCGGCAAGAGGTCGCAAGAAAGTGGAGAGAGTGTGGAGCAGTTCATAACGGTCCTGAGGAAACTAGCAAAGAATTGCAAATTTGGACCACAACTTGATGAGAGACTTCGGGATCAATTTATGTTGGAGTGCAATAGTACTAAGATCAGGGAAAGACTGTGGGGAGAAGACGATCCCGATTTGGATACTGTACTACGCATAGCCAAGGAGGTGGAGCATATGGAGAATTGTGTCAAGACACTAGAGGAAAGAGTGAAAAGTACCACAGTAAAGTCGGAAAGTTCTATTAATGCAATTCAAATAGCAAAAGCTGATGAATCCAATAGTCAAAACTCTGTGGTGAGACGGAAAGAGGATTCTAGAACACAAGGCACGTACAAACATGGTAGTGATATGAGAAGTAACAGTGATATGAGAAGCAGAGGATTTTCACGTGGGTATGGAAGCTACAAAAGAGGACGTTTTGTGAATAATAGATGCCCTCAGATGAATTAGAGAGCTAGAGGAAGAATCAGGACGTGCTTCAGGTGTGACAGTCCCATGCACTGGGCTAACAGTCCTGAGTGTCCAGCTATCCACATCATTTGCAAGAACTGTAATGGCAAAGGCCATTTGGCGAAATGTTGTAGAATGGATAAGGCAAACATGAACTGGATTGGTGGTGCGGAAGAAAATGAGGAAGAAGAATGTGTATTTGCCGTCAGTAGCACAGTGGAAGGCATGGAACTGGAGAGTCCGAAGACTATCATTAGGATAAATGATAAGCCAGTGAGAATGATGACCGATTCGGGAGCAAAATACACGCTACTACCTGAAAGAATCTGGAGGAAAATTGGCCCAAAATGGCTGAAAGATAGGGTTGCAAAAGCGAAAGTTTATGTATCAAGAAGAGGAGAAACGCCTTTACTCAGCTGGACGCATCAGACATGGCTGAATGTCAAGTTGGATGCTAGTGCTGAAGAGTCAGTCTATGCAATTGAATCCAGTGAAATGTCTACGGAGGCAGTGAAGAAGGAGGTGTTCAAGGATGAAATAGGGTGTGCAAAAGGGATCGCGCATAAAATACAGCTCAAAAAGGATTGTATTCCAGTTGCACAGAAGCTTAGAAATGTACCTTTAGTATTTGAGGGATGAGGTCAAAAGTGAATTAAAAAAATTGGAAGAACAGGGTATAATTGAAAAGATTGATGCTTCAGAGTGGGTATCACCGTTGGTTGTGGTGAGAAAGAGCTCTGGAAAGGTGAGAGTGTTTATCGACCTCCGAGAACTGAACAAGTGTACCATCCCTGAGAGACATCCGCTTCCCAACATTCATGAGTTGTTGTCAACGATGGGGCCAGCGAAAGTGTTTTCAACTCTTGACCTCACTTCAGCATATCATCAGATTCGTTTACACAGGGACTCAAGACATTTGACAGCGTTCATAACCCTGGAGGGTTTGTACCAATATAAGAGGATGCCGTTTGGCCTTATTTCGGCTGCTTCTGTGTTTCAGAAGACCATGCATCACATATTTGATGGCGACAAGGGCATCATATTTTTTCAAGATGACATTCTCATATTTGCTAAGAACCAAATAGAGCATGATAGGATTATGGATGGAGCATTAAGGAAATTACATAAGATGGGAATGACATTGAGCAGAGAGAAATCAAAGATTTACAGAAAGCCAATTGAATACTTAGGCCATGTTATATCAGGACAGGGAATTACACCCAAGCCGGACTTGATGTCTGCAATTAACGAGATGGCTAAACCTAGCAACAAAAGAAGAACTGAGAACATTCCTGGGAATGGCTGAGTATTACTCGAAATATGTTAGAAAGTTTGCTGATCACACGGCTGCATTGAGGGATCTTACCAGGATGAATGTCAAATACGAGTGGAATGAGGAGTGTGAGAAAGAATTCAATTACATAAAGGATGCTCTTACAACTGCACCGCCACTTAAGAATTTTATAAGAGGTCAGCGAACAGTAATCACAACGGATGCCAGTAATGTGGGCCTAGGTGCGGTATTGGCGCAACTGCATAATGGAAAGGAGAAGATAATTGTGTTTGTCTCGAGGCTGTTAAAAGGAGCAGAAAAGTCATATGCGACTATTGAAAAGGAGGCTCTAGCCATTATCTGGGCAGTGGACAAGTTCAGGAGTTTTGTCTGGGGAACGCAATTTGAAGTGAACACAAATCACAAACCATTTGTAGAACTATTCATGAACAAAGGACTGGACAAAGTATCAGCAAGGATACGGAGATGGGTACATAGAATGCAGGAGTTCAATGCAGTGGTCAAGTATATTCCAGGAGTGAGGAATTATGCTGCAGACTGTTTATCTAGACTTACGAATAACCAAGAAGATAATGGGAGTAATGGTGAAGAGAATCATCAGGAAATGATATGTGTGTTACAGGACACAGCTGTCACCAAGGAAGAATGGTTTGAAGGAATGAGTAAAGACGCAAAGTTGCAGTTCGTGATGGAAAATATAAACAGGAAACATGTTCCCCTCAATAAGATCAAGGAGGCAAATGTGCAAGGACTGTGGAGTATCAGGGATGAATTGAGTGTACAAGATGGATATTTGCTCAGAGGAGATGGGTTAATTCCACCTGAAGATCTAAGGAAGAAAATAATTGATCTAGGTCATGAAGGCCACCAAGGCATTTCCAAGACCAAATCCAGGATAAGAAATACATACTGGTGGCCAGGCTGTGATGCAGAAATCGAGAGGGTCATAAGAAACTGTATCCTTTGTAATAAGTCTGATAAAGGCTGTGTGAGTAGTGAGTACCTGATGGTTATGACTGATGTGCCGAGCAGACTGTGGTTGAAAATTGGTATTGATATTATGGGTCCCATATGGAGTGAAGGCAGTCAAACGTTGTGTGTGGTTATGATTGACATTTTAACAAGATGGGCAGAGGTAAAGATGATGCCTAGTGTCACAACTAAAAACATTATTAATTTCATGGAAGAGGTATGTGGTAGGGAAGGATATCCAGGAGTTATCCTATCTGATAATGGCCCCCAATTCGTCTCGAGAGAGATGGAAGATTATTTAGAAAAGAGATTAAGCATGTGACCAGTGAGGTCTATCACCCACAAACCAATGGGATAGGTGAGAGGTACAACAGAATTCTAAAGGATGCCATTAGGTGGGCATGGGCCAATGGTATGGCCTGGAAAGAAGCAGTCAGAAACGTAATTATGGCACACAGATCTTCGCTGCACTGTTCTACAGGTATATCACCTTTTGAACTGAGCAGGGGTAGAAAGGCTATCACCAAGCTTTGTCCTGGATGGATGGGTGAAGTGATAAATATGGAAGTTGTAACTAGCAATGCCGTAGATATGATTAAGAAGAGACAATTCAGGAATAAAGCAGGACATGACAAGAAAAGACTTAGGTGTAATGAAACACTTAAAGTAGGTTGTTTTGTGAGAGTGAAGCTTCCGGAAGCTTTGAGAGTGAGAGGCAGTAAGTGGTCTGATCCCATTCAAGTTATTGAGGTGTTTAAGCATGCTATAAGAACAAGTGATGGAAGGGTATGGAATAATGGAAGAGTTATGGGTGTGAATGGCAAGGTTGATGGAGGAAGTGCAGATGAGAGTGATGTTGGTGACAGTAGAGGGAACCAAGAATTTTCCTTACCAATGAACTCCATACATGCACCGAAAGTAACACAGCTGGTGTCAAGGTTCGGCAGAAGATACCAAAGACCGGAACGTTTAATGTACTATGGAGAATGAAGATTTGTTTAGAAAGAAAGGGGATGTGTAGCATGGTACATCATATGCTACACTGATATGGAATCTACAGTGATTCTGGAAGGAGAATGTGGGGATGGAGTGTGGACACTGAGAAGACGGTTGGAGAGACAGAAGCAGCTCCCTCCAGAGACTCCTTCCCTATTCCCCATTATACATACTTATAGTACTTATAGTAACTTTATAACTTATATAAATAATAAACCTAAAGACATTATAAATATCATCTCTGTCCTGTGCTTCATACTACACTTCCTGATCCTGACCTTGGGGGTGGTGTACTGTGGGAGGATCACCTGTGAGGAGACAGGGTCCAGGGTGGTGAGGAGATCCTGTGGGATGAGACACAGTATTTGTCCTCTGGAAGAAAGTGCCTTTCTAAGTTGCCAAAACAGGTGATGACATATTGCCATTATAGTGTCCCTGACTTACATGTAAGATCTATGACCCAGGGTACAAGCTCTGCTAAATCTGAATAAACCGTGTTAACAGAAAGGTCCTTTAAGAATAAATATCCTCCTTACTCCCACAGGTATAATACAAAAGGATCAAGAGAAAATGCCTTAAATCTTATGTATTCCTTTGTAACAACTAATTCTGACAGTCCATCTTTTTACAAGTTTAAGGGAAATAAATCTACCCTTAAAAAGAACTCAATTATTAAAAGAAACACCTTTGGTGAAGGGGACTACAAGCAGGGACGTCATTTGGGGGACACCAGGGGTTGCAGCTGTGACCCCTGGGGACTCCCTTGCAACCCCCAATTAATTAAAACATTGAAATAAAGTGGAAGCTCCTAATGTAAAGGGGGCTCCCGCAGCCCTTGCAGTGGAGGGGCCCCACCACGCCAGGTCTGGGGGTCTCTGGCCCAGTCCTCCCCTATCAGCGTGAAGGCTGGACCCTGGAGGCGCTAAATAAGGGTTGCAGCAGATTGTGACATGTGGTACATGCCACATTCAGCTCCAACGCCTTCTCTCTCGGCTTCCCTGCAACTCACATACAGGAACCAGGAAGCTCTCACAGCACAGGTTCCTGTTTGTGAGTAGCACAGAGGAGACGAGGGTGGCCTGGAAGGACAGACCGAAGCTGCAAGAAAAAGTTAAGAAGGGTTTAAAAATAAATAAATATGATGTGTATTTTGCATGTGTGAAGTGTGTGTCAGATGTATGTATGTGAATGGTGGGTGAATGAGAAGTAATGTGACGTGATGTGTGTTTTTTAATGTTCTGAGTGGGTGGGTGTGTGCCTCTGTAGAGAATACAATGAGTGGATAGAAGAGAAGGTGTGAGTGACTGGTGGGTGAATGAGTATGAATGTGATGGTGTGTTTTTGAATGTTGTGGGTGGGTGTGTGCCTGTGTAGAGAATGCAATGAGTGGATGTAAGAGAAGGTGCGAGTGACTGGTAGGTAAATGAGTATGAATGCGATGGTGTGTTTTTGAATGTTGTGGGTGGGTGGTTGTTTGTGTGCTTGTGTGGTGAATGCAGTGTAAATTAATGTGAGAGGGGATGTATGGGCGAGTGACTGGTGGGTGAAAGGGGATGCATATGAGCATGTGCGTGTTAGACCCTGGGAGACTGGGGATCACTAGAGTATTTTTGACACATCCTTTACTTTGCATGTTTTACTGGTATTTCCGGGAAAAGCCGAGGGGCATTTTGGTGCACTCAGTCTAACCATTGCTTACTGTGGCATGACATTTATTACTCGCCATCTTTGAAAAAAGCAAGCATGATAAGTAGTGTTACCTCGCTAGACTGATGTTTTGGTTTAGCGGCCTGTATATTTTTTACTGTAACATGACTTTTTATTAACTAAGCATTTATGATGAATCAAGCATGGTAAGTGTTCTTATGGGTCTAGACTGGCTTACATTGTAACCAGTTTGGACAGGTTTTCATTTTGTGGCATGCCCTTTTTTAAGGCCAAACCAATGGGAGTATGTTCTTACATAGGAGTGCTGGCATACATTTGCAGAGCCAGTTGTGTGCCCAGTGCCAGTAATGATACTATAAAAAAATAATAATCTTAAAGCGAGTATGGCCTTATATGGGAATACTAGCATATGTTGGTGAAGCCAGCATGGAAGTGTATGGGCGCAGCCAGCATGAACATTTTTTTTATACTGGCATATATTACAGGGACCAGCATGATAATGCATTGGGAAATGCCCTGTGCCCTGTGCCCTTTTGGTGACTTGCATCTAAAACCGAATGTTGTCCTTTTACCCACATTTTTGGCCTTTTACCCAAATGTTCACAGAAAGTGTGCTGTGTAATGCACCATTGTAACCCATTATTCAAAACATTTTCTCAAAAAGAGGGGAAGAATCCCCCCTGACCCTCCAACCCCCAAACCCATTTTCGTTAGTTCGAGCTCCCTCGCTACGCTTGGTCATAATCGCATACTTGTGGCAAATATTTGTGGACCATACACCGCCAGCATTACGCTTCGATAATAAAAACTATGGGGGTCTTGGGTATATTTAAAGAACCTTTTTCATGCATTATGCTCCAGCAAAAATAACATTATCAGGTGCACTCCCCTGTGTGCACGCAGAAAAGTATCATAGGTTTCTTCTATCATAGTGGTAGCTGACTCAAAGATACATTTATAACGAGGGAATTTTGTTGATACTAAATCCTGGTCAATGATTTAATTTTCAGGCCTTGTTCGTGCAGCATTTTGCTCCAGGGTAAACAGAAGCACAGGCCTGCCCAGGTCAGTGCTTTTTTGGCTTGTTTAACACAGCAACGCCACAGATAACGAGTACTTCTGTGTCCATTGATCTATAAATGTTTCATTCACTGGATGCAGCCTGCATTAGAGATTTGTTACCCTGTTACAAGTACTGCATTATGTATGTTTTACATATAGATCCCACGTCTAATATGGAAAATTACATTCTCCAAATGTGTAATCGTGAACAAATCACGCCTCCCTCGGTGCCTTGGTTCTTATGTCTGGCTGAAATGAGAGCACCTGGAAACACGGGTGCTAGACGGTTCCATGTGATAACGAATGAAATTATAACAAAAACTTTTTTAAATAATTAAAAATGAAAAATATCAATTTTCACAATTTGGGGGTCCCCCTGCCAAGCCCCTGGTTTACCTTGTTTTATTAACCCACCTCAACCCCTTCCCCATCCCATTAAGAGTGGTTGCATGTGCCTAAATGTGATTTCTACAGGAGGACTGATATCTATCCTTTACTTTCTCACAGGAATACAATTTGATACCAAACTTTAAACCTTAAAAATTACATTAAGAAGTGGTTGTGTGTGCCTAATTGTGATTCCTACAGAAAGACTGACTTCTACTCTTCATCTTAATATGGCATACCTTTCATTTATAAGAAGCTGAAGTATATAACTATTGAAGAAGAAAACACGCATTTCCCAAGCCAAGAGTCTCCTCATATTAACAGTGAAACCAAACTTTCTCAAAGTTATGAAGCGATCTAATTATATTGTGAAGTTAATAAAAGTTAATTGGCCTAGGATACAAGTGTGCAAGCATTACCTGAAGCTAAGAGAGTGGCACCAAGGCTTCTGGGTAATTAATTGGGCTGATAACTGGCAGAAAGGTGCAGGCAATGTTGGGGAAGGGAAACTGGCTGCTTTCCAAGGACTATTTTGAAGTAGAAATAGCCTGTAGTTCCAAGGACTCAGAAAGACAGAAAGAAGTGGGTCTTAAAGGCAACCTCAGGTTGTAGTTGAGGCATACAGACAAGAGAAGCAAAGGGGCTGCCCCTTTTGAAGAGGGTTATTCAGAGGAAGAGTGCCTTGAAGTTGTTGAAGCATTTTAAAGTATGTCTTGTCGAAGCTTATCTAGAAATACAAATCACTGAGGCTGTGGTGGTTTATCTGATCATCAGTCGATGCAACTTTGTAGTAGTATAATGAAGTGGAGTACTGTGAGACAAAGGTGACTGTTCTCATAGTTAAATAAAAGGGAAGTTGTTGAAATGGAAGCAGCAGCACTGAGAAGTCATCCTGACAAATATATAAGAATTGCATATCACTGGCAGTGGTGGACATTGCATTTCTTTTGAACTGCGGCAAGTCTTCATGAAGAGGTGACAAAGCACCGTGGCTGGGATTATCATTGGTGCTATTTGGTGGAAGTGGAAAGTGGCTTCTCTCTTTTGTTGCACACTAACAGAACTGACCTTGAATCCTGGGGAAGGGAAATCACCCAGGACATTAGAAGGTTATTAAGAGACTGTGAATGCTGTTCATGTTATGTTTTATTGCCATACATTTTCTTTGTGCATTTGTTGCTTAGTGTGAGGGCCAGTTGTCCTCTGTTAGAGTGTTTCCCCTTAGCTTTGGTTAGGCAGGGAAATCCTCAGCAGAGATGGGATAGTGAGGCAGTTTTTTGTACATTTTCTTTCAGAATAAAATGGCAAATGTTAACAAATCATCAAACAGTTTTTCGCCTCGCATTACTGACCCCTCACATACAAAATCCCCAGCCATGACCCGAAACCAAAAACTGGGAAACAAACTTTTGAGGGTGTACGAATACCCGCTCCATGACTGCAAAGCGCAACGTCTGTGCAGGTCTTCTTTCCATGAAAACTCCTCCAAGGCTTCATGCCCTTGTGATTGCCTTTGTATTTGCCACCTATACTTTCCTATTGTCGAATGGCAGCCAACGTCTTGGCATCTCACCATGTAATTGCGTGTATTTATAATATCCTCTGGGTATGTACCATTTTTCTTCACAGGTCGTGTTCCTCTGCTGCTTGTTATACTATGTGAAGATCATCCCAAAGGGGAAGGTCTATTTGTATCCGATTCGCTTCTGGTTCAGAACTTTAATCATTAGACCCATGGCTCTCAACTTCTGAAGCGTTGATTGCGCAAGGTCCTGATAGAGGTGAATTTCCACTCCGTTGACCGTGATGTGTTTCGCCGATCAGGCTGCTCTTAAGATGGACTCCTTTTGCCTGGTGGATGCTAGGGCCACTAGCACATTTCATGGTCTCGTGCCTGGTTCTGTCCTCACAGGGCCCACACGGTGGATCCGATCTATTACAATGCCCTCTGGCGGCAGATCCGCAATGAGGTCCTGTGACGATCCTTCAAAAGGCATCACTTCTCCCAAGGGGTAGCCCCTTTCCATGGGGCTAGGTAGGTGAGACCGCTAACCAATAATCCCCTAGGTGTGGTAACATATGGGACCCCTCTCCTGGGGTAAGGACGTAATTGGGAGACACAGGCCCTTCAAACCCCAAACCGGCAGGCTGATGTTAATGGCCGTACCTTCTACACATAAACTCACGTACGAAACTATGTGTTATTGTAAAATATCAAACCACCATGATGTCATGGGTACGGGGACGAAGAAGAGCTTGAGAACGTTGCACTAGAGCGGGACGGAGGCTCGATCAGGTGTGGTCAATCAAACTGACGTTGTGCTGGGGCAGGCCCAGCTATACAAACTAAACAGCAAGGAAGGACAGATGGCTCGATATCCAGAGAAGGGAGCACAATCTCAATATCGAAGACGGAGGAAGGAGTGGCGAAGACGACTGTAGTAGAAAGACTTGCCAGCTGACAAGCCGTCATCTCCAAGAGTTGAATGGATAAGTTGCAGAGAGAAAATAGGAGAAGATAACCAAACCAGTGGCAGAAGACGAAACAGGAAAACGGAGGTCGATGGACCGATTCAGAGAAGAAACAATCGGTCGAACACCAGACCAGTTTGGGAATCAAAAACCGAATAGTGAGAGGCTGCAATGAGGCATTTTGAAGGAAGGAGAAAGAGAAACCAAGAGATGCAAGGAAATTGTGTCACATACTGCCCAGAGGCCAACACAGAGAAAGAGTGGAACCAGTCTGGTGGTTGTGTGACCTGTAATGGGTGGACTGTGTGGTCCGACAACTAAGCAGTGACCGCCAGCCACATAGGCAAAACGAGAATAAGGTGAACCAGACAGTGGCAGTGGCGTAACCTGTGACGGGTGAACTGTGTGGTACAAAGCTTGCGCCCGAACCACCAGCAACAAGTGCAAGCAGGCCCAACTTGAGAACGATATTGAAGTCGATAAGGAAGTGAACCTATGGCCTCAAAAGGAACTTAAGATACAATCCCGGAAACCAGGTAACCCGATCTGTGACAACACTGAGAGGGGCCGGGTTGCTTTAAAAGAAATTTATAAAAGTAAAGGACTTACCGGGAGAAATCTGCCTTGCGGCAGCACTCAACTCCACACATCGAGAATCATGCCAGTGTAGGCAAGTTGTTTTAGAGCCAATTAAGGCTTTTACAAGACGTTGATGGTGATGAAAAAGGCGAAATTAAGTTTTAGGATTTCTGCAGAAAGTTCTCTGTTTTTGATTTAGATGTTACTTGTCGTCACTTGTTTCTAGATCTGCGATTTTGTTCATAGCCAATTTTATAATTTTGGCCGCTGCGATTGTCCATTTGATGTTATCGCCTGACAAAAGGCGGGTCCACCAGAGGTCCTTCTCCCGAAAATCACTGTCCAGGAACAGTGGCGACAGATAAAACTGTCTGAGAATGAACGTTGCTGGGCATTCCATCATTAAGTGGTGTATAGTTTCCGGTTGTTTGCTGTCTGGGCATAGTCTGCATACGTTCGTTGCCACTTGGGAGCAAATTTTCAAAATTTCCCCTGTGGGAAAAAGATTGAGACGTGCCCTGAGGAAGGTGCTTCTCAGGGTCATATTTGGAATTCTTTTTTTTACATATTCCGCAACTTCTTTTCTTTTGCGAACTATGAGAGGAAGATGCACCCAAAGTTTATTTGAGGCCGCCCGATCGAGGGTTTTGATCCAATCTAAATCCTCCATCTTTGCCTTAATCCTCAGAGGATTAGCCATCAGCTCTTCTTCTGTGCAGGCTATTGAAACCAACAGGGCTCTGTTTCTGTCACACTAGCTAGTTAGTTGAGGGCAGGTCCCTTTTATGGCTTCCTCTTTGATCTTATGGTAAAGAGTCAGACTATCTGTAAGCAAAAGTTTCCTGAACAGTTGCATTCGGCTGTTATTTAGAGATGCCTCTAGAGAGAGCAGCCCCAGTTCACGTCTTATCGCAGAGACGGCTGTTGTCTTTGGGATTCTCAATACTGAGCGCCAGAAAAACCCCTCCAGTTTTAACCAGATGGTTTCTGGCATTGACAACGAGGCATCCATGCCATATATCAGAGACGCTGTCACTTTTGTTTTGTAGAACTGTATGGCAGGCGACAGAGAAAACCTTCCATACTTCCTGTCAAGTGTTCTTGCTTGGGCTGCGAGATTGCAGATCTTGGCCCATAGGACTCGCTGCATCTGAGACTCAGATTTTGAGCAGTCGAAGGTGACTCCCAAGTATTTGAAATAGTCAACTGACTCCAATTTAGAACCTTCCAGAAACCAGATCGATTTTTTGGTTTTCCGCTGTGCTTTTTCCATTGTCAGGATTTTAGTCTTGTTCTTATTGATCTCAAGATGGTTTGTAGATAAGTAGGCCGCCAAGTTGTCTAGCTTACGCTGGAGCCTGATCGGAGTCTGATCGATTAGGATCACGTTGTCCGCGTACATTAAGTACGGGATCTCTGACGAGCCAATTTTAGGGGGAAAAGCCCAAACTTGCTGCGCCGAGTCCTTATAGTCTCCCAGAAAGGCTGTGAAAAGTGCAGGAGCCAGAGGGCAGCCCTGTTTTACCCCTCTGAAAGATGGAATCTCTGCAGATAACAGACCATTCTGACTCAAACGGACTCGCATAGTGGTTCCTGTATGGAGAGTTCTAATAGGTGCCAAGATGGATATTGGGCAATTCCAACCCGTTAATTTCTCCCATAGCTTTTGGCGGGCGAGCCGATCGAAAGCTTGAGTTAAATCCACGAAAGCGAGGTAAACTCGCGGGCCGCCCATTCGAACTTTGCTTTTCAAGATGTTTAGAGACATAATGTTGGCCGATGTATTAGCGTTTTTCAAAAAACCAGTTTGGAACGGGTCCGCGCAGGCTGATGATTTGGCCCAATGTTGGAATTTTCCAAGCAGCAGCGAGGCAAAGACCTTACCAATGATATCCAAAAGGGCTATTGGCCGATAGTTAGATGGATCTTCTCTCAAGCCTTTTTTAAAAATGGGCACCACCACCGCCGTTTTCCATGACGAAGGGATAGTTTTGAGTTCAATACAACGTGCAAAAATTTCAGTTATCATCAATGCCCATTCCTCTGGATATTGCTTCAGGTCAAAGTTGCTAAGGCCGTCAGGGCCCGGTGCTCTTGAGACTTTTAGCTTCCAGATTTTCCTCAGGATATCTTCCTTATCTGTTACGACCTTCCCACGGATGCGCGGAGAACTCGTTGGACAAGGGCACAGCATCTGAGATTTGAGCAAATAGATTCTTAAAGTGAAGCACCCACTTCTCTTCACTTACAGCGTTGATAAAAGTTTTGTTCGTTTGAGGGTCAGAGGACCTTACTAGCGACCAAAATTCCTTTGTTTTTTTTGTGCAATGATCTGAAGCATACATTCTGCATCTTGTTGGTACAAGGTGATTCTATGAAATTTTAGCCAGGAGGAGTAGAGCTTTTGTTCGGTCACATATTGGGACCACATCTCCGGTGTATTCGATTTCAAAGTACGTCTTCTGAGTTGTCTTAACTTGCGACGACGTTCAACCAGGTCGGTGTTGTAGACATGTTGGCCTTTTCCTTTCCCAGATTTAGTTGGCATGCGATGTTTCATAAGTAGAGGTTGGTAGTCTACGGTTGACTCATTGCCACTGTCTATGTTGGTATTAAACTGCTGTTTGTATTTTTTCGCCAAATTGATGATAGAAGCGGAAGATAGCTTAAGCCGTGTTTGTTGGCAGTTGGATTCAATTTCGCTCTTCCACTTAGGGTTTTGGCTAGGCCAAGCAGACCAGGTTATAGACAGCAAATTATGGTCACTTTCTACCATCCTCTGCACTTCAAAAGAGTCCAGTCTAGCCAACAGAGCTGTTGAGACATGTGGGCACCGTTTGTTCACCTTGGGCAATAGATGAAGCGTTATGAAGAGATCTCGAACTCATAAGCGACTGCCATTTTACACCTCTTTCGTCTGCTGCTAACCTTGTTGACGCTGGCACAGGTCTAACGCTTGGTTTTGCGCAAGCAGCATTCAAATCCCCACAAATTAGAATATTTGCTAAATGATGGTCTGATAGAAAATCATCTATCACTTCTCCTATATTAGCGCAAAAAGTTTCAGTACTCGTTCTCATGGGGTTCCAGTAAACAGTGATAATCCCTAATTTTATTTTCTTAGGCGCCTTTTTCCGGTTATCCCAGGCATCCCAGGTCAGAAGAGCCGCTAAGTGGCCATAGGATTCTGATGTTTTCTTGATTAGCGTTATCCCTGAGCCATTGCAAACCGCTAAAAGCAAGCCGGACGATGGTCTGCCCAATGGGCCTCTGGTTGCCGGGGAAGCAATTACTGTGAAACCATTGAGGATGGGGACCGCTTCCAACCAAGTTTCCTGTAGACAGATTACATCAAAAGCGCCTAAATCCAGTCCTCCTGGTTGCGTGGGATGGTGATGCCCTCTCGCATTCCATGATACAAACTTTAAGCATGACAATTTTGTTATATCTTTGTTTATTGTTAACTCTTTGTTTTTGTCTAGGTTTTGAACTACGGTCTGGAACAGAGGCTGTAACTGCTATCTCTTACTCGTTGGATCGAAAGATTTCGGTAACCATGCCCATATTCCTTTTCTTGCGGTTGTACCTCGGTGGTTTACTGATGGCTTGGATTCCAAATCTTTTTGTTCCGTAGACCTATCAGATCTTTTACTCGGGTATGGGCTCCTGTTTCAGCGTGCTGGTGGAAATCTTGACACACAGACACGGTCCTGAGGTTTTGAGGGTGTTGTGACAGGTCGCTGCAAATCACGTTAGTCTACGTCGCTGTGATTATATTCTGTTGACTTAGAGCCATCTTGTTGATTTAAAGAAGGCTCGGAGATCTTCCTGGTTCTGTCAGGACCTCTTGGGACTCTCCCCCACCTTTGGTCCCTATAAAGCTCTTCAGTCTTTGATGCAAATCGGGAGGACGTTCCGCTTTTGTGAACGTCGTTTCTTTGACAGGTCGTACTCAATCTGCTGGTTTGTAGTTCTAAAAGTCTAAAACCTCGGGCTTCAAGCTCTTGGGAGGCCTCCGAGCTATAGGTGACAAGAGACGCAGCTTTAATGTGCAAATACGCTTTGGCTAAACCATCTCTGTGGTAAGGTTCAACAAGTATGAGATCCTCTGTTTTCAAGGCGTTCATCTTAGATGTTTTAGACAGGATACGTAGTATGGTCCGCCTATTAAGGATCAGCTTTTCCTGTATCTTTGGTGTTTGCTGCAGTTTAAAAAGGCGAGTCGTAGAGTGCATCTTTTCATCTTGCTTTCGATCTTTAACTTGACTAGACGTCTCAATAGTTCTTATAGAACGGTGATCAGGGTTTAGACCATCTTCTTTCCTCGAGGTTCTGATTGTTTTCTCGTGGCGATCTTTCACCGGAGCTCTTCGTTTTACTTGCTTCGGTGAGCATTCTGTGGTGGAGGAGTAGGTTCTTCGATTCGTATTTGGCAAGTGAACAGAAGGCCTCTGAGAGGTTTTGTTCTTGTAGGTCTCAGGAGGTGTCGGGGTTAAACCTTTACCAGGTAACCCCGGAGATGGAAAGGCACTCTGTTGTTCATCGTCTTTTCCCAGAGTGTTCGACCGAAGTTCAAGAATTGTCATCGTCTGTACTGGTTTCGGGCGAACTGCTGATTCTGAATGGATGGTTAGGTCCATTGATGTTTTATCCTCAAAAAAGTTGTTTATCGTAATTGGTGAAGATGGCTGTGTGCCCTTGGAGGCAGTTGGAGCTATCGGGTTGGGAGGCTCTTGTCGGATAGTACTTGAAATAGCCTGGTTTGATACTGCTAGAGACAGGAGTTTTGTAGGAATTTGCAAAACCACTTGTCTAGGGTTTTGAGTGGGTCTTTTCAGGTTTGATCTTGCCTTGTCGAAGATCGCATATCCTGCTGACAGCCCGTTCGATGTCACTAAGTCTGATTGTTGAGCCCTCAACAAACTGTCCTCCACATTTTCCATCGCAGGGCAAGTTATCAGTGGAGCGTTAGTTAGATCAATTGTCGTTGCGGACTGTTTGTTTTTTAAGGACTTTGAAAGGACAGGGCTGAGACCAAACTTTTCCTCGAAGGTCAAATTGCATTGCGTACTCTTGGTGGACTGCCTGGCTCTGATTACGGGCATTGCCCAATTTCTTTAAGTCAGTCAATAGGCGGTCGAAATTGGCTAAATGCTCCTTTGATTTTGAATCCATAGCCGCAATGTAGCCCTCCAAATAGATCATTTTTGAGTGGGTCATTGCAAGGAGAGTAGTCTGATCTTTTAATGAGTCGTTTAGAGCCTCGTACAGCTTACTAAATGGTGCCAGCGCTACGGTTACCATAGCCATAACTGACATGAGGTCCGGTTTCTCATTTGCTGTCGGGCTTGGAGTTGCACAGTTATGATCACTTGCACATCTGAGTGTTTTTGGGCTAGACCCTCGAGACCGCCGCCTGGGTGGTGAAACAAAAAGGCAATCTACGTGGCCTTTTTTTTTTGGACGTCCCAGACTGAGCCTTCTATTGGAGATAGATTTGTTTTCTAGGACCTGTGGGAGGGCTTGATCTCGTTGTTGAAGAGCCAGAGACTCTTAAGGCCTCTGCACGTCCTGCGTTTCTATGAGATGAGATGAGTGTAGGGGCCTTTGCAGTGGTAAAATGTGTGGAGGGGTCAAAGGTCTTTGCTGGAGGGGGCCTCCTTCCCCGTTGGCCTCCACACTCCCCATCTTTGGAGGGGAGGACTTGTTGAAATATGCTTCCGAGTTGTGCCTGGACCGAGAAACCCCCAAGGATTGTGAGGGCTGAAGACAGGAGGCCGGGCTGGGGACCGCCCGTGTTTCCAAAGGTAGTTTGTTACTCTTCTGGCCTAGTATTTGGTTGGTTACTTCCGGCGGGCAGGCCACATCTAAAACCAGAGAACTTTGTGGAGTGATAGGTAACAGGCTAGTCGTACTTGGTAAAAGTGATTCGACTCTGCGTTCTTTAAGTGGTGGGAGGTCTTGAACAGCGTCCAGTATTTCGCTGTCTGAAAGTTCAGGGGAAGAATCGAATTTCCTCTTGCATTGTTTTTGAAAAAATATTTTCAAAGCCTTAGACAGTAGTGGGGTCGGTAGAGATTTTCCTTTAAGACCCCCTGTTCTTTTTCGCTGAACACTGGGGCCTTTTGTGGTACTTTTCTTCCCATCTAAAAGTTTCTGGATTTCCACTGAAGCTTTAGTGATCTTCTGGCTTTTTACGGGTCTTTGCTTGTCTTTGGTCAGAGCAGGTACTCCTTGCTGTTTTGAGAGAAGTGGCTCCTTCTGTGTTGGAGATGGCGTCTTTGAAGAGGTAACACTGGGTTCTGCCAAGCTCCCCAGTAGACCAGACTGCTGGGTGTTGATAGACTGAGTGTGATAACTTATACTCCCACCCAACGTGGGGTCTTTGTCAAAGGGAGACAAACGTTGAGCATGGATAAATGCTGCTTCTGGTACTGCATGAATCATTACTATGGTTAATACGGGCTTAGTCCCACCCACTCCATCAGTACCGTTGTTATTGTCAGATGGAGTAGGAGCCGGAAAAACTTCGCCCCCAGATGTACTTTCGCCGATGGCTTTGGATGGATCAAGGACATCAGAGGCGAGCCCTTCCAGTCCACCAGACGCGTCGGCATCCAGCTCGGTGACAACATTGGCCAGCGAGGTATGCTGCAGGGATGCAAGGACTCCGTCTCCTCCCACCCCTCAAGAGGCCGAGGGGACACCCGGGCGCTGCGCAGTACCTCGGGAAAGCCCCTCAGAAACGTCCACATCGATGACTTTGATGATTTCAGCAGCCGTCTCCAAGCCCGCCCCCCAGTAACGGGCAAACAGGCCACCATTCGAGTTGTGCTCCGCTGGGCTAGGTGCAGAGCTCCGTTGGCCAAACCCCCCACCCCCACCAAAAAGAGGCTCCGACTCCATCTCCGTCCCCGGAGGTAAGTTCAAAGCAGGCGTACAAAAGTCTTCAGAAAGTAGTCTGATGGGAGTGCGGTGGCTTTGTAAACGCCACCCCTCTCCCTAGTCTGAAGATTTGTTGGCTTTCGGGACATGGGAGTCCATATTGCTTCAGATAATTAGGTGGATGACAACAAAGAATGTTTAAAATTTCAAATTAAGATCTGAGGGTCTTCCCAAAGTGAAAGTTAAAGTTGACAAGAAGCGGGGGGGAGAGCGGTCAGCGGCTCTCGGATCCCTCGAGATCACCGCAGATCACTTTAACTCCCACTTTCCGCTCCGCGTTCTGCGGAGAATTGGAGCTTTTGAGTCCTTCTGCTGGGCTCCCGGGGCAGAGGCCCCTCCTTCCGTGTCAGGTGCTAGGGAAAGTGAAGAAACACTGCAGGACAAGGCGCAGGCACCGCAGATCACTTTCACTCCCACTTTCCGCTCCGGAAGTTGTTCTTCGAGAGAGACACTTCAGCATGCAGGGAGACGCATACGTTGTGTCACCTATCAACGCCCTAAATCAAAGATATCAGAGCTCTCCTAGAAAAACAGTGGTTTCTCCGTAACATAGCATTTGCGAAGCCTGACAGAAGGTGAGTCTGCATACACAGACAATTGGTAATACAGCACGAGGCACAATACATGAGGCATAATGGCATTTAACCACAGTGTGTGACAGAGCATCTCCGATCTTCATTTTCAGACAGCGTTAGGGCATGAATAACAGATGTTGCGCGATAAGGTAGGCAGACTTTCCTCTTCATAACACAAGGCACAACGTACATCCACAAAAGTAATGACTGAAAGTATCACTGCCTTTGGTTATTTTAGATTTATGCTGCCCTGAGATCCATACGCCACACTCTCAGGTACTGATGTGTTGTTTAGCATGCCACCATTAATGTTAGGCAAATTACAGCATTAAGGGCATAATTACAAGGTTTTAACAATTTGTTGTCCATTTTGTTTACGATTTCTCCTGGTCCAACACGATTGCAACTTATTCACTAAATGGTATGTGTGATTTCTATTGCTTTGTTGTCACTCATTTGTTTTTTGACTGTTTATTTGCTGTTTTTCACTGATTTTCATCACAATGGTGCTTTCAATGCAATATTGACATGAATTTGACAAATGCTGTTGTATACCCATATTAACCTCATACAGTGCCCTAAGCCCTGAAGACGGACATAGTCCGAAATGCATTGGCATACAAGTATTATGACACTGAGTTGAACAGTTGTTTGGTGTACTTCAAGCCTCTGAATTAAATTTTGGAATTTGGCTAAATCACAATAATTGTTTCATCTATTGATTTAGATCATTACTTTGAGTACTAGGCACAGTCAAACAATTGAATTGCAAGATCTTGCAGAGTACCTTCAGGAGATACTGGCCATTCTTACATACAGCGCTAATACATTTATTTTTTTGAAAATCAAATTTTATTAGGTTTCGCACCTGTGTTACAACAATGCAGAGCATATTTAAACATGAATAAACGGGAAACCAGTTATAACCCCTCACCTCCCACCCCTTCCAACCCCCCCAGCCCCCACCAGTTCAAGTTCTCAATAATTGCGTATTTGACGGGTTCCGAAAAGAGCATAGCAAAGTCTACATGTTGTGCACTTGGCACGTCGAAGTCATGGGCCGAGCTTTGAAGGACTCGGAGTTGGACCAGTGAACGCTGGCCTGAGGCCCCCAGAGGGGGCTTTCCGGGTCCGGAGCCTAACATTACACTGTGCGGCCGTATTTTTCGAAGAAAGGGAGCCATATTTCCTCAATGTTGGATCTAGATTCATCAAGTAAATGCGTGAGGAATTCCATGTCGTAAATGGCCCGTACCTTGGTTACCCATGCTTTTTCCCCCGTGCATTCTGGGGTTCTTCCATTTTTGTGCCAGGCAGCACCTGGCCGCCACCAACATAACCTGGAGCATGTGGTCATGGGTATTTTCATGATCGTCCCCAATGTCAATTTCGAAAAGGAGAAGCCAGGGGCAGGAAGGCCGCTCCACCCCATCTATCCCCTTAATCCATGTCAAAACCTCCTCCCAGTACTTTTGGACCACCGGGCACCTCCACCACATGTGAATATAATCCCCCCTTTCGGTCCTACACTTCCAGCAATGTGGGTCATACCCCGGCCTCATTCTAGCAATCCTCTGTGGGGGGTAGTGCCAGCGATGCAATACCTTGAGAGCCTGGTGGTGATACTGTAGTGAGGCCCTGGAGCGGTTGGCCCGCCTACACATCTCCCTCCACCTCTCGTCGTCGATCTCCTCGCCCAGGTCCTTTCCCCATTGTGTGCGTGCAGGTGGGGGGTCTCGCGGGACAGAAAAGAGGAAGAGCTTGTAGAGGCAGGATATTATTCCCTTGGAGCCCCTCGCCGAAAGGAGGAGTTTTTCAAAGTCTGTAAGGTCTCTCCTGAGGGTGTACCCCCAGGATGGTTCGGTCAGGACTCCCTTAAGCTGGAGATAGCGAAAGGGGGACAGGGTGCCTATCCCCAGGGCCTCTTCCAGATCTTTCAGGGATAAGAAAGAGCCCCCCACCCAGAGGTGACCAGTCCTGCCCCGAACCACATCGGGTACGCTGCTGGCTCCGCTATCTTGCCCAGGAAGGGGGGGTCCCAAATGCAGCTCAAAGGGGAGGGCCAGGTTGTGAGCCAGCGGTAGTAACCCCCTCCCTCTTTCCATAGGGACCACAACACTTTTAGGAATGGGTGATACAAGACACTTCTGGGGATCTTATTCCTCGGGACCCAGAGCCATTCCTCTATGGTGACGGGCGCGAGAGGCCCATTGTCCATGGCCACCCATTGTTTTTTTGTCCCCGGGGCAAAGTGGTCGACCAGGACCCTCAGTTGGGAGGCCCTATGGTATGTTTCAAGGTCAGGGTATCCCACCCCTGCATCCTCCTTCGGTCTGGTCAGCACCTCGTAGGAGATTCTGTGTTTCTTCCCTGACCAGAGAAAGTTGAGGAGGACTTGCTTTGTTTCCTTGAAAAACGTTTTGGGGATCAGCACCGGGAGCATTTGGAAAAGAAATAAAAACTTGGGAAGGATTACCATTTTTATAAGATTGAGTCATGCCATCCAGGAGAGCCCTGACCCTGACCATCTCTCTATGTCTTTCCGGATTGCTGACCAGAGGGGGGGAAATTGGCCGGGTATAGGCCCTCGGGGTCACGGGTGACCTGGACTCCAAGGTACCGGAATCCGTCGTCTCTCAGCCTGAAGGGGAGCCCGTTAACAAAGGTCATCTCTGAGTCTGGTAAATTACCCCGTACGAACGCCACTGATTTCTCCAGATTAACTTTGTACCCTGATAGGTCCCCATAGCGCGAGAGGCCCTGCAGCATTCGGGGGACTGTTTGGGATGAGTTTGTGATATAGAGCAGTGCATCGTCAGCAAAAAGGCAGACTTTGCACTGCATCTCTCCGACCTGTACTCCCCTGATGGCCGCATTGTTGCGGATCGAAATTGCCCATGGTTCCATCACGAGGGCGTAAATTAGGGGGGACAAAGGACATCCCTGCCGTGTACCACGCTCGAGGGGGAATGTCCTCGACTCGGTCCCATTTGCCACCACTCTAGCGGAGGGGGAGGAGTAGCGCGCAGAGATCCAGCCCAGCCACCTCGGGCCCACACCCAGGGTCGTGAAAACCTCCCTCATAAAGGCCCAGCTGACCCTGTCAAAGGCCTTCTCCGCGTCAAGGGCCAGTAGAAGCGCGCCTTCGTCGCGGACCCCTCTCGAGACAAGCACATGGAACGTCTTCCGCATATTATCAGAACCCTGCCTGTTCAAGACAAATCCCGCTTGGTCGGGGTGTACCAGGCGCGGGAGGCAGTCCTCAAGTCTGGTGGCCAGGATTCTGGCAAAGATCTTAGCGTCCAGATTGAGGAGTGAGATGGGTCTATAAGATCCACATTCCGTCTGGTCCTTGCCGGGTTTGGGTATAACAGTGATGAGGGCCTGCAAAAATGTCGGTGGGATGGACTCCCGGTTCCTGATCTGGTTAAACAATTTGGCCAGGGGCTTCAGCAGGACGGGTTGGGTCTGTTTATAAAAGTGGGCTGTATAGCAGTCTTCCCCCGGTGCCTTTCCCACCTTCATCCTTTTGATGGCGCCCTCCACCTCCTCCTCCGATATCTCTCTCTCCAGGACCTCTAGCTCCACATCGGACAGCCTAGGCAGAGGGTGTTCTGCCAGGTAGGCACGGATGTCCTCCAGTGATTCGCCTGCCTTTTTTGAATAGAGTTTGTTGTAATAGTCAGCGAAACACTCCACTATTTCCTCGCGGCCCCCGTGAATCCCGCCCACTCCATCCCTGAGACGAGTGACCCCCCTCTCAACCCTGCAGCCCCGAGCCCTCTGCGCTAGTAGGGTCCCCACCTTATCTCCCCATTCGTAGTACCTCTGCTTAGTGTATCTCATTTTCTTGATGACTTCCCCTATGAGGACCGTATGGAGTTCCTGTCTTTTGCCCTGCATCTCCTCCAGGAGAGCCCCTCGATCCACCCCCGGGAGGCCCAGTCTGGCTCGGAGAGCTCCCAACTCAGCGCGGAGTTTACCCTCGATTAGGCCCCTCTCCCGTTTACGTCTCGAACCCTCCGCTATGAGAAGGCCCCTGAAAGTAGCTTTTGCGGCATCCCACACCATGGACATATCCGTCTCGCCGGTGTCGTTTGTCTCAAAATAGGCCAGCATTTCCTGCCTCATGAAATCACGAAATAATGGGTCCCTGAGGAGTGTATCATTGCAACGCCATCGGGAAGATCTTGGGGAGATGGGCAGTGACCAATTCGCTATGAGGAGTTCGTGGTCCGACCAAGTTATGGCTTCCACCTTCGGCTGTTGTGCCACACCGTTCCCTTCTTCCGAGATTAACAAAAGGTCGATTCTGGTGTAGGTGTAATGAGGGGGCGAAAAAAAGGTGTACCCACCCTGGTTGGGGTTTGCTGTTCGCCAGATGTCCACCTAATAGTGCTCTCTCAGGAGGGCCTACAGGGCCAGATTGTCCCTGGAGATGCCCCTGGGTGTCCCCCCTCTCGCGGACCACCAGTCAAGCTTCGGGTCCATTATAAGGTTGAAGTCCCCCTCCAGTATCATGGCTCCCTCTGCCCACTCATCCATGACATGAAAGACTTGGGTGAGGAAGTGTATTTGTTTTGAGTTGGGCGCGTATAGAGTGGCCAGGGTAACGCGCTCTGCCTCACAGGTTCCCTTAATGCCCAAAAAACGACCACCAAAACCCCTCTTGGTTTCTATGTCTGTGAGATGGAACGCCCTGCTCAGGAGGATACCCACCCCTTCCTTCTTAGAACTTATGTGTGAGTAATTGCACCCGATGTCTTTCCCCTTGATCTTCGATTGCCTTGCCTGTAATGTGTCTCCTGTAGGAAAAGAACCGTTAGGTTTTGTTTACGGAACATGTTGCTCGTGAGAGATCTCTTATTCTGGGAGTTAAGGCCCTTGACGTTCAACGTGCCTATCTTTACTTCAATCATTGTCATTTTTCGTTACGCGCACTGAAATCGCACTGAAATCGCCTCTAAGTGTCTGCTACTCGGAGCCCGTTGCAAAAAAGTGTCCATAGTTTGAGCTGGTTTTCCTTTTCACCTCGAGCCCCACGGGGGTCAACCCCCCATCCCCCCCTTACCCGTTTTGTGGGGCGTTCGCCGCCGGGTCCCCAGGTAGGGATGTGACTGGCAACGAACCACGAGGGTCACTTCCCTGGCCCCGGGAAAACATTTTCTTAGGTGTAGCGCTTTCCAACATGTCTCTCTTCGTTAAGTACCGGCCCTTTCTGATCCGCGGTGGGGAACTGGCTGTAGCGACTCCCGAGCCAGGCCCCCCACCGGCCCTAGTACCTGGTCATGTCTCCTTTGCCCCTGGCGGGGCATGTCACAGCATGAGGCCTGGAGGGGCGCCGGCCGTTGTCCGTGTGGAGTCGCCGTGCAACTTCCTATGAAACCATACAACGGCCTCTAAATGGGCAACACTTCAACCCTGACCGAAGTCGATTAAACAAAGAACTCCCCACAGGTCGTGGGGCGAAAACACTATGAACGGCGGGCTCTGTGAATCGTCGCGTGCTCCCGTGGGGTGTGGATCAGGCCATCTGTGCAGAAAGGCGAGCCTTGGCTGCTGCTCGTACGCTCATATAGGATCTCCTCGGTCTGTGGGTGGATGTTTGGTTTTTCGGAATTTACGTGAGCCTTTGACCTTTAGCTTCCCATGGGAGAGGTCTGGGCCTCGAGGGGCACAAGGGCGGTCTGCGTTGGTTTCGTCCCGATTTTCTGAAGGTCCTGCGATGTCGCCCGTGAGATCCTCGGTGGCCCTTCGGATTTCCGCCTCTGTGACTAGTTGGTACCTCTGGCCCTGCCATTCAAATGCTGGGTGAAATGGGTGGCCCCAGCGATAGCGTGTCCCCTTTTCTTGTAGCCACCTGGTGATAGTGTTGCATTTCTTTCGCATCTGGAGAGTGAGGGCCGAGAGATCCTGGTAAATCGTCACCCTGGAGTTACCATGTTGAATATCGCGTAGGGTTCTAGCCCTCTCCAACACCCTAGCCTTGTCCTTATAGTAGTGAAATCTTGCAAGAACTGAGCGTGGACCTCTACCCCCCCCCCTGCCGGCCCGATGGACTCTATCAAGCAGGTGAGTCTCCCCCGAGTCCAACACCAGGACAATCCTGATGATGTCTTGGATTTTGCTTTCAAGTCCAACCGGGGTCTCTCCCTCCGTCTCCTCAAGGCCAAAAATTCTCAAGTTGTTTCTCCTCTCCCGGTTCTCCATGTCGTCGACCTTGAGCCGGAGGTCCTCCTCGCGGCGGTGCAGTTCCTGAAATCTAGTTTCCATTTTTGCCTCGAGGATGTCCGTCGATGCCTGGTTGCACTCGACCCCTTCTACCCGATCCTCCAGCGTTGAAACCTTGGCCGTGAGGTCCGCCAACTTGGCCCCCATGTCTGTCCTCATTCCCCCAATCTCTTCTAGTATCGTTTGGATGTTGCTCTGTATGGCATTGATGTCCGGGGGTTGCGAGGCTGCAGGGCCGGTCTCCATTTCGAGGGACCCAGGCGTGTATTGGTATTGCGCAAGGGTCTCCCTCCAGTTCATGGGGTATCGATCGCACCAAGCTATAGGGTTCTCCTGAGGTGTCTGCCGGGTGGCGGGGTGGCTCAGGCGCGCTCCCGCGACAGCCTGAGCCTTCTCCGGTGGTCGGGTGGACGCCTCCACCACTAATCCGGAGCCCCGTGGGGGCTGTGGGGAGGTAGGCCGTTGGGGCAGTGGTCAGGTGTGGAAACGTGGGCCGTTGAGATGGATCCGCGGTGGGCCGCCGCGTCGGCCCGGGCACAGACGAATCACTGGTGGTGAGAGCGGTATGTGTGGCGGTGGTGCCCCCGTATCCCCAATGATGGATGGGCCGGTTGCCGGCAGCTGTTGGAACTTCTCGGAAGGCCCGCCCGGCGCTGGCCCTGTGTGTTGGTCGGACGGGCCGCTACTCCTCTCTGGTGGCGTCGGATGACCCGCCGCATCCGGCGTGGGGGCTCCTCTGAGATGTCCGGAGAAGCGGGGGCCGTCCTCCGTGTGGCCCAAGCCGCTGAAGGGGATCTCCGCAGGGTCCGTCCGAGCCGTCGAGAGGACCTCAGGCCTCGGTGCATGAGTCAGAGCGGGTGGGGAATTAGACTCCTCCCACCGCTACGCAGCTAGGTGATGTGCGGCTCCCACCTGGGGCCTTCCCTCAGGTGCAGGGGGGTCGCCGTTCACAGGTCGTTATCTCGGGAACGGGGGCATCTCCGAAGTCCGGACCAGCTTCTGGGTAGTCCACAGCGGTTCCCCTTCTCAACGATCGCTGATAGATGGGGTTAAAAAGCACTTAAAGCATGTTTTTCCGTGGGTTTCCTGGGGCCATGCGGGGAGCTTGAGATTCAGGCGGCCATCTTGCCAGCGCCCCCTAGTGGCCTCCGCTAATTCATTTTTAATAGGTTTAAGCAACAATCACAATAAGCAAAACAAACTAAAGACATACATCTTTTAAACAGTAGACATATGGCTTAATCATGGCTACAATCACAAAGATCCTACGTGTGAACACATCTATATATTGCATGAGTGCTTCCCCTTGTATGTTAGGAGCTACTGAGTCTCACGCTCTTCCCATTTCCCTCACACTTTGGAGGCTTTGATGGGGCAGCCTCTTGCATTGTAAATTGTTCCACCATTGCACATGTGTCCATATCGGCTGCCCATTGATCCACTGTCGGAGAGTCTGGGGCGCCCCATTTTTGTCCAATATTCCGCTTCATCAGCCCCACTGCCGTGGAGAGGAACAGCCCTTCCCATTTAGTAGCAACGTTTTCATCGGGTGTTCCCAGTATCAGCACTTTTGGGTTTAGCGGTATATTGCGGGGCAGGACCCTAGTTAGTTCATTGCAGCACCCATTCCAGAAGACCTGGATCCGGGGGCATTCCCAGAGGATGTGTATAAAGGTTCCCTCCTCCTCACCACATCGAATGCAATTCGGGTTTGGGGCCCATTTCCAACCGTACAACACCGTTCTAGGAAAATATATTCGATGCAGGATTTTTTATTGCACCAGGCGGAGTCTAGAAGAGATTGCAATCTCCTGAGGATGCATTAGCACCTGTATCCAGTCCTCTGGATCTGGTGACCACATCCTTCTCCCATTCAGTTTTAAGATTAGAGAGTTCAGGAGGGGCAAAGGAGCACATGGCGTTATACAGAATAGAGGTGCATTTGGTGGGAATATATACTGGGAAAGTATTACGTTCTATGGGTGTGCTGTCAGGTACAGTGGAGTCTGCCAGGATGTGTGCCCTCAAGGCATGAGTTAGTTGTATGTAATGGTATCTTCCAATTTAGGCCACTGTCTTAGTTTTCCCATTTCTACCAGGTTACTATTATGCCACAGCAGTTGCACAGTGGTTATTTTGTTATGCCATCCTACAAAAGAGTGTGCTTGCCTCCAAACTGCAGTAACATGTGCTGCGGTTGTCTAACGGGGTTCTATTAAGGGGCTGATAAAGCAGCTGTAGTGGGTCTGTGTCATGAATGGCAGGAAGCTCGGCTCTTATATGTGGTAGTTCCTGATCCCCGTGGAGCAGGTCGTTGACCACCGCCAGCTGAGATGCCCAATAGTAGGTCTGGAGGAGGGGTACTCATATACCTCCCTCCCAAATCGATCTTTGCAGAGTAGCTAATGCGATGCGGGGCTGTGCCCCTCCCCATATGAACTCTCTAAGGAGAGTTTTAAGTCGGTCAAATTCAGGGTCTGGGATCCTGAGCGGGGCGTTTTGTGAGACATAGAGGAATCTTGGTAGGGTCATCATCTTAAACAGGGCAGCCCTAACCATAAGTGTTAGGGGAAGGAGCATCCAGTGACGAACATCGTTAGCGAATCGGTCCATGATTGGCTGAAGGTTATGAGTTGTGTAGTATGTTAGATCCCCAAATACCCAAATCCTCAAGTATTGGAAGCCATGTGGTTCAATTTTATATGGGCAGTTTTGGGGGATAGCTTGCGCTCTGCCCTTTCCCGGAAAAAGGATAGATTGAGCCCAATTGATTCTCAGCCCACTGAACTCACCAAAACGAATGAGCATCTGCGTCACTAAGGGGCAGGTCCAGATTGGATCTCCCAAATACACCAAGAGATCGTCGGCATAAAAAAATGCCCTATCCTCGTGTCCCTCTGGCCATCTAAATCCTGTCCAAGCCTCGCTCTGACGAAGCCACAAAGCAAGTGTCTTAATTGCAAGAGCAAAGAGGAGGGGAGAGAGGGGGAATCCCTGCCTTGTTCCTTTACCGAGGGGGGAAGGGCTCGGAGGGCCACCCATTCACTTTTACCTCTACCTGAGTATTTGTATAGAGTAATTGCACCCATCCCAGAAAAGTGTCTCCAAATCCCATTCATCGCATAGTTTCCCAGAGGCTGTCCCACCGGACCGAATCAAATGCCTTCTTGAAGTCGATTGCTAATAGTGCAAGGGGCATGTCTATGATGGGAGCCCACTCCAGTAACAGATGGAGGCGACTTATGTTCATTCGTGTTGACTTATGTGTCATAAAGCCACATTGGTCCGGGTGGACCAGGGAACTAATGACCGATTGTAGCCGATTAGCTAGGAGTTTGGCAAGGACCTTGGCTTCGCTGTTAATCAACGATATAGGATTTTAAGAGGCGCATTGTTCAGGGGGTTTGCCCGGTTTGGAAATAACAACAATTGTGGCCTTACATTAATCCGGGGGAAGGGTGCCTTGCTCTCGGGCCCGGAGGAACATTTTGTGGGGAGGGATGCCATTTTTTCCCCACCCAGTTTTTTCCAGTTTTCGACAGGGAATCCGTTAGGGCCCGGTGTTCTTCACAGAATGTAGTTGTGCTATGGCCTCGGCAATCTCCGATTCAGTAAGATCAGAATCCAAATGTGTTTTCTGCTGTTCCGATAAACATGGTAATGTGATATCGTCTAGGAGGGCGGGGTTCAGTGGGGATGTTGGGGTATGATACAAAGCAGTAAAAAAGGCACCAAAAAAATCCACGTTTCACGATCGGAGTGGCATTTCTCGTTCTGTGCGGTTATAATTTCCCTGCCATCGAGTTCACCCTCGTCCCTTCTCTCAAGCCAGGCCAGCATTTTACCCGCTTTGTCCCCATATTCATAGATCCTTGCCCTGGATCCCCAGTCGGCGTGTTTAGCGTTATTTAACCCAATGTTACAGAGTCGCTTGTTAGCTCTCCTAAGGGACCTATGGATCTCAGGGCACGGGTCAAGAATATATCTGGCTTCCCATTCGCCCATTTCCACTTCAGCCTCTGATATTTTCTGGAGCCGCTCTTTTTTTGTTGTTCGCCATCCAGGAGATTATCTCTCCCCTCAGCACCATTTTGTAGGCCCGCCATATCGTCACAGAGCTCTCAACCGCAGTATTGTTTATTTCAAAGTATTCATTGGTTGCCTCAGTGAGACGATCGATAAATTGAGGGAAGCCCAGGTGATAGCTATTCAATCTCCACATCTTAGGAGGAGTTATACTCTGCATGTGTGACACCAGCATTAGCGGTGAGTGATCCGAAATACCTCGGGGAAGCAACTCCGCAGCCATCACCCTGTGCATATCGGTGCCGAGGAGGAAGAGATAGTCCAGTCTGGACAGGGAGCCGTGGGCTCCCGAATGAAACGAGTAACCTTTAGTTCCAGGCTGGAGGTCTCTCGGAGGCCCAGGGTTGACACAAACTTAGCAAGTTTTGTAGGGATATTCGGGTTACGGTGTCTGATGTGGGTGCGATCCTTAGTGTTACACATGACGCCGTTGAAATCGCCCCTAGAATCCACATGTCAGGTTGATGCTTTGCCATAAGGGTAGTCAGTTCGTCTAGCAGTTCCTCTCCCAGCCCCGGTGGAGAGTAAACCAAAGTGATGGCTAGTGTTTCTTCCCAAAGTGTACCAAGGACCACCACATAGTGACACCTAGGATCTTGTTCCACTGTCAGTGGCACGAATGTAACGCGTTTATGTACCAGGATCAGAGTCCCTCTAGATCCCATTGTGTATCCCGCATGTAATGCGGAGCAGTAGTTGGTTCTACGAAAGAGGGTGCAATTGGTCCCTGCTAAATGTGTCTCAGTTATCAGGGCAACATCAGGGGAATACATATTCAAGAATTGCGTAACAAGACGCCGCTTGATCCCAGAGCCCATCCCGTTCACGTTCCATGTGATTAATTTGAGGGATCTGGGATGCTCAGCAGGCGATGATCGGGGTTGTGTGGGTGCCATTCATAGCATATAATGCCAGGTTTGCAGACTCCATATGGTCTAAGAACAGGGATAGTGTGCATCTATTGGTCGCAACGGGGATGTGTTGCCGGTAGGAGGCGGTATGAGACAGCATATAGCAAGTATTGTGATTAATTAGCCTTGTAGGTACATGGTAGCTGAGAAACAACAAAACACAACGCCAACCCCCCCCTCCCTATACTTCACCTCAACACAAAGTACCTGTCGCCCAAACATTGTTGACACTGTGAACTAGAGTGTCAACATAGATTTGAAACTCCAAGAGTCAATACCCCAAACTTACTGCCTGTAGGAAAGCACTGCCAGGCAGGTGTACGAGAATAGATGAAGACAGTGAAGGAAAAAAGGGAAGCGAGAGAGAAAGTCAGAAGAAAAGAAGGCGGGAGGGGAGGGACTCACTCTCGAGCTTTGCAGCCTGTGCCGCCTCTTTTGAGATTTCCGTGTCAGTTTAGGATTGTGCTTCAAAGGGATGAATTTGAGAGATAATGTGCCATTGCACTGCGAGTGTTCACCATACTCCATAGAAGGTTACATTGCATTCAGCACCCATCGCGGTCTGCCACTGGCTCTGGGGCTCTGGGTGTCTTCCAGGGGGGGTGCAGTCTGGTCTGGGCCGGGGTCTTCTTCCCTGTCCTGTTGGTTTAGCGGACCAGTCACCATCAATGTGCGTCTCCGCCCATTTCCAGGCCTCCTGTGGATTGTTGAAATGCACCGTGGTCCCCTTGTGGTAAATTTTGAGCTGACAAAGGATTGTTTTGCTTGTTGCACCTCCCGGGTGTAATCAGAAAAAAACGCTATTCGAGACCCATTGTGGGTAATCGTTCCTTTTGTGGGAGACATCTGGAGGAGAGTATCCCTGTCTCGACAATTAAGCAGTTTGGCGATTTTTGTTCTGGGTGGTGCACCTGGTGTTGGTCTGCCTGAAGGCATACTGTGAGCTTGTTCTACTGAAAAGAATTTGGAGAAGGAGTGAGGTGCAAAAATGTCCACTAGCCACTGTTCTAGAAATAGTTCAATGCTAGGTCCTTCCTCCCCCTCCGAAAGTCCGAGAATGCGCATCGTTATTGCGGCGCGATCTACACTCTCCCTCATTTACTCGGGTTTCTAGGGTTTTCAGGCAGTTCAAAGCTTGTGATAGCTGTTGGTTGATGCCTCTAATGTTGTCCTCTGCCGTCCTCTATGTTGTTCCACTTCTCTCGTGCGGGAGGTAAGCTTTTGTAAGTCATGCCGAAGAAAGGAGACATCTTGTCCTCCATAGAGGAGCGAGAACTGGCTATAGCAGCCATCACATCTCGTAGTGAGAGGGTTTCCTCGCCAATAGGGGAGATCGGTTGCAGTGTTTGGCTCACCAGTGCCAGAGGACTGGTGATCGCATACTGATCCATGCTGCTTTCCGTCAACGTTTTCCACTGTTTATCTTTGCCCATTTTGCGAGGTGAGGAACCAAGCTGACCTTTACACTACTGCGGGCGTCAAAGTAGTTATGCAGTACATGCAATGTTGCGCTGTTATGCTATAACATGTGGGTGGCCAGTGCTTTCCGCGTTTTAGTAAGGGACTTTTCACTTCAATTAGGTCCAGTGTGCATAGCGTTTAGCCTGCACACATATGGCTCATGGGTCTCAGCAGGTGCTGATTATGTCCTAGGACAGTTTACCGCAGGTAGGTCAGTAGATTTCAAGGGAAGGCTGTTTCTTTAGTCGGAGCACCAAAGGCTCAGTGCGCACCTTACCCTGGGTATTGCGGTGCCCCGACGTTGTAACAAGTACACATTAACCCTCTCTTCTACTCTGCTGTGGTGTTTCCCTCACCGTGCTACAGCCTCGCCCAGGAGATGCAAGGACGTCTCCAGTCTGTTTGTGGTGCCAGCAGGGTACGTTAGCCAAGGAGGGCCACTTGGGGTCTTTGACTGTTTTGTTGGCTATGTTAATTACTGTTGCTACTAGCTCCCTGTGCCTTCCCCCAGCCTAGCGCAGTATGGCCACAGGCTCTCCTAAAGTTCCTTAGTGGGTGCTCAACGTGTCGTGCAAGTGCTAGGCCGCTTCCCACCTCGTTTCGTCCTGCTGTTTCCCCTCTGGGTGGACAGTGGGGTATGTTATTGGTTGACTACAGAACTGTTGCGGCACCAACCTGGAGTTGTCTCCTGTTCCGTCGCGGCAGTGCTCCCCTCACAGGCCTCATCACTCCAGAGCCGGCGAGGTCCTCTCCCCGCGCGGCCAGCGCAGTGTTTGCTACTGCATCTCTCCACCGGTCAAGCCCTCAGTGCCAGTGGCGCCTTGCAGGGTTCGCACCACAACCTCTGGGCCAAGTGCTTTGCTGGGTCTGCACTCCGGCACTGTCGGCAAACCTGGCTCACTGCCGCTCAGTGGCCGGGCACACCCTGAGGAACACAGCGAACCCCAGATGTCTAGATGAGTGTTGTAAGTTGTCGTGGTATCTGCGTTGTTGCTCGTGCAGTACCTTTTGCAGATAGAGAGCTCCGTGATGCGGCTTTCACAACCGCCACCCGCTGTGCTCCTCTGTTTTTGTAGCTAGTTCCGTCACAATCACGGGCGTTTCTTCGCGTCACTCCTGCATCTTCCCCACACTCAGGATCCCGGGCGGGCATCCAGATCCACCTTGCATGCTCTGGCCTTTCACACGGCACCCAGCCCATCACCATGGTGTCTTCTGGGATTATCACTGGCACCAGCTTCCCTGCTAAGGTACTGCAGCTTCATTCGCCATTCTCCCCGGCTGTCATGCCTGCCGTTCCTCCAGCCTGCAGAGGCAGGGGTGGCTCCTCACCCTTCCCTGAACCGCTCTGCTTTTGTTGTCCTCTGACCGCCGCACACTCAGGTACTGGCACGCTCCCCAATGGAGTGGGAGGGAGATCAAGAGTCCGACCCCGGCCTCTCACCTGCACGGTCACTGCTTTCTCTCCCGCTCTCCTCAGGCCACAGCCAGCAAGGAGGTGCTCTCTGCTCTTACCAGGGACTTCCTGGCCGAAAGCACAAGCAGTCTAGTGGTCGTGCACCGGCTGTTTCCTGCTCCCACGCTTGGGGCGCTTCCAGGGTGAATTTGTGACATGGGCCCTTTGACAGGCCTGCTCGTTATCCCTGGGGTGTCCGCTCTCAGTTACTGGTGGCTGTGCATCTGCTGGAGGGCCGGGGTCCTTTAGCTCAGAAGGCCCCGAGGACGGAGCCCAGTCTTCACGTCCTCTGACTTACAGGCGCCATCTTGGAATCCCTCTTTCCAAATTTAAAGCATATTTTGACTTTTCTAAACTAACTGATGACAAGTGCAGTAAACACAGAATCTTTTCATCACATTGTTGGATAGGTTCCATTTTGGCTCTAGCTGCAAACACCCGGTTTCTCTTTTAAGGGTAATTCAACTCCACCTCAACCATGCCACTACCATTCAGAGCTTCATCAGGGCCTTTGGTTGACAATCAATAGGGTTTGGCCAGTTTCACTTGCATACCTCTATAAATCCTCTAGGCTGAATTCCTTACAGCATATACACTGAATAAATGATCCCAAATGAATGCTGATATTTTGGGATGTGGTGCCAGAATTTACAGGTTTCCCACCCAAGCTGTTTTTCAAAACGTCAACTCTGTCCTCAAGCTGCAAAATGGTTGTGGCTGTGCAATGTTGGAAATTAGACTAGGTTTTCTTTGCCTTTGTCATATTTTGCTAGGTATTTTACAAGGCTGATACACTTATGTCCAACTCTGTTACACTCTTTTAGGTGGTAAAAATCCGGGACGCAAGAAACTTCAATTTGATTACCATGGATGCTATTCTTGGAACTGGCTGGTCTTATTGGAGAGACTTTCCACTGAGTACATAATTCTAGAATGGCCCCCATATATTTCACTCCAGCCTTAATCCATACTATTGTGACTGGAATCATCTTTCTTTCCTGGTGCTTGCTGCCATTGGTCAAAGAGATCAGTTTGTCCCTTAGGTTTTTCAATTTTTGTTTTGCCCATGCATTCAGAGTATCAATGCCAGAAAGGTTTAAAACACTGTTCCCATCACTATACTCTGCAGAAAACAGGGTACTTGGAAGCCACTGTGTTCGTTTGGTTTCTGAGGACTTGCCAGCTACCAGCATTAGCAACATTACCCTGCAAGGACTACCACCAAAATGCAGTGGGTGCCACTAACACACACCCATCCATCAATAGCCAGGATGAAGAGTGCAGATCACTGTTTCACTCCAGGGTTTATACTCCCAGCACCATCCCTCAAGGAACCCTGGCTGCAGGCAACTCCAGTACCTAATATTGATTTTTGTCTCCGCTGTCTGACACCTTGCTGGAATGCTAGAGCCGGGTTTGCTATGGGGGCTGAAGGGGAGTAATGTGGGTGTGAAAATGATGGCAGCGATCCATGAAAGGATCCAACATTTGACATGCCAGTATGCCTGTCGTTCCCCTGTACACATGACTTTCCAACCACCTGGGAATCAGGTTGAGGGATCCTGCTGTTAAGCCCCCGCCAGAGCTACGAGAAAAGAGCCCATCATGGGCCAGCTCAACTTCACAAATCAGGAACCTGGTTTCTTTTTCACAAGTCCAAAGAGTAGATGGGGACAGCCAGCAGATATAGGTAGCACATTTCAGACAGTACACTGTCCAGTGGCTATGCACTGTGTCTGAAATAGACTAAGCAGGACTCTGCAGCCTCCATGGATCACCTATGGTTGATGTGGTTAATTATTCAAGGACATTTAGGGTGTGTCGGGCGGGGGGGCATTATAAACAGGCTAACATGTTATTTTTACAAAGATTAATGTCCGGCCAGAGGTACTTATTCAATAAGAAAATCACTCTTAATTCACATAGTGAACAATATTAAGATTATTATGTACAGTAAAAATAATGTCCAAAGAAAGTTAGCATGCCATAAGAAAGGCAAAAAGGTGCAGGGTCAACACACTTGCTAATAGAGTCATCTATGTCCTGGGCCTTCTAGTGGGAGGGGGGATATTAGGAATGTAAGGGAGTATGGGCAGACATTTGGAAAATGCGAAATAGAGGAAAATGAAAGAGGATAGGGGAGTGGGAACAGCATTTCTGGGGTACACAGAGGTCGTTTTGAATTTGCAACAACCAGAGAACTCCTTTCCTACTTGGCCCCCAGGGATGATGTGGTTGCTGGTTAGACGTGGGGACAAAAAGTATACGCATATGCTCCCTTTATAAACACTAGAAGGAACTAAGGTGCTTGCCAGAGAACACCCGTTCTTTGTGCCTTGGCAAGTGCCTTTGTTCCTAATTTGCTATTGGTTAATACGGAAGACTTTTGCAGTTTCCTTTTGTTCCTGTTGTCATTTCTGACATGGGGTGGTTCTTCCCTTTCCACACTGAAATGCACTGTGGGGATCTAGTCTTGACCTGCACAACCCTCATCCAGCCCCAAGCTTTGGCCCCTTCTCATCTTGCCCCGACTGGAAACTTCCCTCTTAATATCCAAAGTGCCTGCAACAATTCCTCTGTTCTTCTTGATTCAGACGTTCCATGTCTCTGGTTCGCATTGGAGTTGCCAGATAACTCCACATCAAGATGGACACCAGAACTTGGATTTCACTACTACATCAATTGCTGCTGGGGGGTGGGGGGGGTCTAGTTTTGGGTCACTTCAACTGAAGAACATGCACTGAAGTAAAATTAAGGTAAAAGCAAAGCCCAGAAGTGTGTGCGTTGCCCCTGAGCTATCCTCCCGAGCAGGCTGTCCCTCGTGACATGGATTCACTTGAAAACCTGAGGTTCCCTGGCAGCCTTGCCATGTGTCCCCATTCCGCATGCAGACTCCAGACAGGTGCCCAGTTGCTCCCCATTCTTTCCCTGCACATCTCTGTTTCCACCTGAGGATTGCACTACAGCTCTTGCCCACACTGCTGCTGTGTTTTCTATTTAGCAGTCCTCAGCTTTCTCAGAATGCATTACTCTGTCGCGTCCTCTCCATTGCTCTCACAGAGCTATTGGCCTAGTACACATTTTATTTATGTAATGAAAATGACAGGGAAAACAATGAATTTTTGGCACAAAAATGCTTACAAAAGTTTTAACATTGATTTACAGAGTGGAGGACCAGAGTCCTTAACAATGGGCAAGATGTGGATATAAAACCAGATGATGCAGAGGAGGTAGAAATATGAACCAGGGACAAGGACACTAGAGCATGATATAGGAACGGGATAGTGGAGGAAGTGCTAGGTTTTAGTATGAAGGAGTGAGGGATAAGTGCCATGGGGCTGCCATAGAGAGGCAGGGGGAGTGGAGAACAGGGAGATGTGGTGGCATGGAATGCTATTCAAGTGTTTCTTCAGAAAGGAGGGAAGCTGGGAGGTTGTCTTTAAATAGCAATAGATTGGAAGTAGTGTGGAAAGGGAGAGGAAGAGTATTCCAGAGGAAGGGAATGAGCAGAGAAAGATAGTGGAAACTGGAGGGAGCGCAAGGGGCACAAGAGGTGGCAAGGGGTGAGCCGGGGATGAACAGGGTGGGGCAAGCCTGTGTATAGTTTTGAAGATAAGAATACATTTATACTTTGCCCTCTTTCTCATAGATAACCAGCCTAACTGGCAATGGGCTGGGGAGGAGGAGGTGAAGCGGGACGGTTGAAGAGCGTACGGACAGCAAAGTTGGGGACTTTGTCGAGAGGTGAAAAAGCATAGTTGGGACAGCCATAGAGTAGACTGGCACAGCAGTCGGTTTGAGAGAGTACTAAAGAGGGGATTGAGGAGATTAAGTCTGGCTGCAGTGGCAGATTTAGAGATGAACAGCGAGAAGTTGTGAGATGGGTTGAAGGTGACACCAAGGTTGCGAGAAGAAGCAGACTACGGAAGGTAGTCGGGACAAAGAGTAGAAGAGGGTGAGAGGAAGAGATGCTCCTGGTATATGTCCAGCGATACACAGATGGTTGTGGTAGTGGTAGCATTGAATCAGCTATTAAAGCCGATTTTCTTGCTACTAACCACAAATATTAAAGAGGTTACACAACAAAAGAGAAAATATAAAAATGTGCAAGAGCATTGGAATAGATTACAAAGAAAAAAAAGGACAGCGTTATGACAGTAGAATTAACGCTGCCAAAAAAAGCACTACCTACGGTCTAGCATATTGAAGGTTGTACATTCTACAGTGGCGGTGTACACAGAAACTGAACTTAATGCACACATAAAAAAGGTAAAAAGCACATATCATAGGTGGTTAAGAGTGCATCAACGTAAATGTGACAATGAAATTTGGTTACAACTAGCCAATCATGCGACAACCGGAAACACTATGGGTTTATGGAATGTGATTAGAGTGGCGGCAGTAAGAGCATTGCCTATTAATAGTATCCCGGAAGAGGCATGGCGTAAACATATAGCAATGACTTTGGACCTGAAAATACCAATAGATGCAGAGGTTACCATCCCCTTTGAGAGATGGTCATGTAGCGCATCAGTAGATGATATAGTTAATATCATAAAACGACTGCATAACTCTTGTGCAGCTGGGCCTGATGGGACAAGTAATAGTCTGATCCAATTCACTCCAAATGTATGGGCACAAGCGCTGCATTTCCTTTTTGTGCACGTTGGTGAATGTGGCATACTCCCTGTGTCCTGAAGTGAGATTCACATATTACCGGTACACAAGAAGGGTTGTTGGAAAAATCTTTTAAACTATAGGATGCTAGCTATGCTAGACATACCAGCAAAAATATTTGTTAAAGTATTATTGGTGGAACTAAATCAATGGATCAATGATAACAGAATACTACCAGCGCACCAAGTAGGTTTCAGGACGAATTCCAGCACAACACACAACTTATTGATACTGTTGTCATCCGTGGAATATGCATGGACATAACGACATATTCTGGTTTATGGCGCATACTTTGACTTTAGTGCTGCCTTTGATACTGTGATGAGCAATAGTCTATGGAAAAAATGGATTGCCTGAAATATCCCTTGTGGTTTGTTGAATATGAATATGCTGTTATACAAAGATACAAGTATAAGAGTGCGTTTAGATGGCCAGGATAGACTCTCAGAGGCCTTTCCAACAAGCAAAGGTGTGAAACAAGGGTGTATAGTGGTGGTCACTCTGTTTAATCTTTATCTTGCTGACCTAACAGTTGCCTTAGACAGGATAGATACTAATCCTGTTAAAGTAGGGACCCAGAAAATAAACTGGCTAGGGTATGTTGATGAACAGCTGCTGTTGGATCACACACCGAAAAGTCTACAAAATGTGCCCTATGCACTTGAAACATACTCGAAAACCAATGGGTTGAAAGTGAACATCAGTAAAAACCAAGATAATGGTGTTTACAGGTGGGGCGTGGCTAACCAGCCATGGACTAGGTCGCATCTCCGTGCAGAGCTCCTGATGATCCGTCTCTCATCCGAGAATTTACGCTACCAATATGCTTTTTGATGCTTGAAACAGAAGAAAAGGATGTTGGAATGTATATGGAACAGGAATCATGAAAGGCAAGGCAACCGTGTCTGCGGATCGGCAGATAATTGTCTTTCTGTGCGGTGGCTGTGGTGAAAAGTTGTTGTCAAAATGGCGGACAACAAAGGGAGCGGCATCGCAGCCCTGCGGATGTTGGATTGTTGCTGAAACATATGGATAACGAGCGAGGTGGCTGCCTGCAACATTGAAGGACTCGCTTCGCCTTGTGTTGTGTTAATAAGAAGACGCCTCGGGCCTGGATAAATGTAGCAGCTTACGAGTGCTACATCGCTTGCAAGGAGGTGCCGTGGGTCGAGGCGGCTCTCCGCTGCCTGGCGAGACTGCGGGGCTCCGACGAACCAGCGCTGAGTGGGGGAACATTGTTCAGCGCTGCCAAACACGACAGCAGTGCACCGGCTGGACAACGAAGTAGCGCCCGCGGGCGGTCGCATGGCATTGCGCCCCCCACCAGCTCATGGAAACAAGGCGGCTGTGAAGACTGCTGAGTGCGCGCTGATACGAGCGGGCTGCGGCGGTGGAAACGAACAGCAGAGGAATCGTGTGCCGCATACTGTGTGGTCCCGTGTGCCTGGGGCAGCATTGGGACGCCCACGCATGGGACACACGGATGCGCACGCTGAGGCTGCACTGATCCGAAAAGAGGAACGAACTGATAGCTTCACGGTGGGGACTGGGCACAGAGTGCGCGTAGGTGCGCACAGCCTACATTAACATCATGCTTTATTGGGCTGCCTGGCTGGGCAACAGCAAGAAGCTGGACTGGCTATGCTAAGCGCCCAAGTGTTGACCCTATCCAAGGCCACGACATCAAGTGAACGAGTGTGAGTGGCATGGGGACACTGACTACTGGGCAAAACCGCGCGCAACATAGGGCACGACAAGCATCAGAGGTGAACCATCATTACTCTTATGTACAGGGACACTTGCACGGAAGATATGAGTGGAAGGGGTGGATTGTGATGCCTGTAGGATAATAAAAAGCCACACACGGAACCCTTCCTGTCACGAAGTTGTGCCAACAAAACACTATGTGCTAATAGTATTACGTGGGAGGCTACAATCCACCTAAGTTACAATTTCAGGGGCCTTAATAAATGCAAGTAAGAAGATAGACACCCCAACGATCGAGAGAACCGGTGGAGCCACGACTTCAATACTGAGCTGGAGCAGATACGAGTGAAGGGTGGTACTATGTCTGTAAAAGGATTAAGAGTCAAGACCAAACAACCCACAATGGAGGTCTTTGCGAAAACGCAGAAGTCCCCTACAACATCGGCGTAGAGCATGGTCGCGACTCCTGCGGAAGAAGCCCCAGAAGGAGACAAGCAGCAGATCCTGGAGGCCATTGCAGAGCTGAGTACTAAATGGGGGTCGGCAATGGCGGATCTACGAACAGCCCTAGAGAACAAAATTGATACAGTAAGAACTGAACTCACTTTGTTACGGCAATATGTCAGGGCGCTGGCAGAAAGAACAAGTGGGCTGGAAGGTGCAGTTAAGACCAATACTGACGGCAGCGCGAATAATGCAAAGGAAGTTCATGTGCTAAAACAGCAGGTGGCCAATCTTGAAAATCGGGTGGAAGAAGCGGAGGGAAGGGCGAGAAGAAATAACATACGGGTGGTCGGCCTGCCGGAGGGGGAAGAGGGCCGGACCCCACAAACTACGTGGAGAACATGATCCTCCAGGAGATAGGAGCAGACAAGCTTTCACAGGGGTTCACGGTGGAGCGTGCGCATCGCGCCTTAATGAGGAAACCACGACCTGGGGCTCCGCCGAGACCGATCATCGCAAGGATCTTGAACTACAGAGATAGAGAGAAGATCCTGGAATACTTTCGCAAAGGCGGAACAATAGAGAGAGCATCCACCAATGTCACGGCATACCCGGACTACACAATGCTGGTGCAGAGGCTGAGATACAGCTACATGACCGTCAAGAGGAGGTTGCGTGCAGCGGGCATCAAGTACATTCTTCTGTACCCGGCGAAGATGTAGGTGTTACATAAGAGCAGAGCGTTTTTTTTTTATACTCCGGAGGAGGTGGTGACATGGCTGGACCTGCAAGGTTGCCGGGAACAAGAGGCGGACCGTGACCAGCATGGACATGACAACTAAAGATTTTGTGCCATGGACATTGAGGGGGTAAGTGGGAAGGTGATACTGGTATACTGGGGAAGTGAGTTTGGCTGAACAATGATTGACATTCGAGCCTTGTTCTCGGCATGGACTGGAATATAGCGGCTAAAATGCAATTGGTAGCTGTATAGCATTAATAACTAGCGTAAGAAATGTGAAAATAGGAGCGACAGGATGGAGGCAACTTCCCCGAAACATAAGTAGTTAAGTGGCGATTAGGGCGGCTTCACCCTACTGAGCCCTGAGCACAGGTTTGTGCGGACAGAACTAGATGTGGGGATGCCTGAGATCCAGGAATGGAGCTGGGCAACTGTTGGGGAGGGTGTTGTTGGGGAAGGGATGGGTGGGAGGAGGGGAGGGAGGCGGGGAGTTTGGTGTGTACATGGTTATGGGGAGTTTAAGTTTAAACAGGAGCCTATGCGGAAGAACTAGAGTGTGGAATCTGTGTTGTGTGGGTGGGAGGGACTGGTTGGAAGGGAGAGAGGAGAGTATTAACGAGCCATGGGGGATCTTAAGATAATAACGTGGAATGTCAGAGGACTTAACAGTTATTTTTTTTTTTTTCAAATTATTTTTTATTGACAATACTCAAATGAGGTTGGGCAAGAATGCTGGCCCAACCGGCAAAAACATCAAAGTGAAACAAGTTGTCAGTAACATTTTCTGTTTTTCTTTTTTTTTTTACCTTAACTCCCATCCCCCTAGCCCCCCTCCCACCCCTCCCCCCCCCAACATTTAACTTGCCAAGTCTTGGGGTATTGCAAAACTATCTAAACTTAGGAGAGAACACTCGCTTATCACATGCTTGTAGTTAATATCCCTTGAGACAGCGGGGCCCAACAAGAGGATCGTTAAACAGTAGGCATCTTGGGTTTATGGAAGGTGTAAGAAGGTATGCCGTTACAACCCCGCTCAGTATGCATATTACAGCCTCATGGAAACGCAATCATCATGCAGGAGAACTGCAGTCCATTCTTGCACAAACTCAGTCATGGTGTCATTTGCTATGGCGGTAAGTTTTTCATATATGAAGATCATCCTGAGTTTACAGAGCCATTCCTCTTTAGAGGGAGCCAGGGCGCTCTTCCACTTTTGGGCAAGCGCCACTCTCCCTGCTCGCAGCATTGCACCGATGACCTTCGGATACACATTTGTTTCAGTCTCTGGCATGGGAACGCCCAGCAGAACCTCTAGCGGGTGGAGTGACGGACTGTACCCCTCAATGTCTTTAATCCAGCTGAGCAATTCCGACCAATAAACCTGTATGGCCGGACAGCTCCACCACATGTGAAACCAGGTTCCCCGCTGGTGGCAGCCCCTTGGACAAAAGGGGGATACTTCCCGAAACATCTTGGATAATAAGGCCGGGGGGCGATGCCACGAGTGAAGGATCTTAAAGCTGTGTTCCATGGCAGCGGTGTACAGGGTACCCGAGAAGATACATTTGAATACAGCCCTCCAAGTGTGGTCGTCTATTGGTGTTAGGCAGAAACCTGTGCAGTTCCCTTGGGGAACACTGCAAAAGATTTAAGACTACAGGTAGAGCAGTAAACCCCTTTGGTAGCAGTCTGTACCACCCAGATTTACCTGGTAGCTGTGGCTGAGCAGTCAGACTTCCCTCAAGAAGAGTTAGGCAGTATGCAAAGTATACACAATATGTACCAAAACACAATAGCACAAGCAAACACTGACCAGAGCTTGGTTTCAAAAGTATATAGTTATTTATTTAAAATACACATAAGTTAAAAACACTCTAGCAAAAATATAGTAAAAGCACTTCAACACAGTTATAATGAAAGTAGATTCAATCCTTTCTCCTATCTAGACAACTCTAGGTAAACACCACTTAATTAAAACAGAGGTGAGTGCTTAACGTTAGATGACACTCTAGTAGTTTCCAAGAAAGGGAGAGAAAAAGCAGAAATAGGTTAGACACACCACTCTAAGGTCCAGAACACTTGCAATAGGCTTAAAGAAGAATAAAGTCACAGGTGAGCAAAAGTCACTAGGCAGGGCCCACTCTTAGAGTAGCCGGAGCGAAAATGTGCCCAAGATCACACTGTTAGTTAGAGATTCAAAGTCTTGCAAAGAGTCAAAAAGAGTTTAGAGTGGCTCAGAAAGTTTAGCCAAAGTGTCCCAGGCACTCCCAGGTTCGAAAGCCGGGGACTAAATCTACCCCGTACAGTCGGTAGCAAGGGAAGCCAGGCGGAACACAGTACCTTAAGCGGAAAGGATCCTCCAGCGGTGGCAGTTGTTCCAGGCAGTGGCAGCAGGGCTCGACGTCGGTCAGGGGAGAAGAAGTTCTCGCTGAAGAGCAGAAGAAGAGGGTCGTTGCACTGCCCGGGAAGAAACCAGCCGCGGAGTCCTCCGGTTAAAGGGTTGGTACCGACTTTCGCGGTATGGGGGTAAAGTGTGGTATTCCGGTTGCCGGGGTGCTTGGCACAGGCAAGGCGACCACGAGATACCTCAAAGAACGGAAAGAAGGCGAAAACTGGTTGTCCCCACCAGTCAAGGGAAGGAGCCACTCCGTTAAGAGTTCTCCTCGGTCGTCGGGAAAAAGTGGTGAGACGGTTCAGCAGGGCTCCACCGGGTGGTGTCGTCGAAGCAGGTCGGCTCAGCTCTTCCCTCGTCGGATTCTTGGTCCTGTGGCGACTTCTGAAGTCCCAGTCCCCAAAGCCCTGCTTTTATGCAGCAAACCCCCATTCACCCAGCCTAGCTGTCACTCAAACATGCTAAGTGGTGAGCCGGGCGGCTCACCACTTGGGCCAATCAGGACGGAGTGCGACTTGAGTTACCAAGGTAACTCAGTCCAGGGTGCCTAAATCCCCCTCCACCCCTCCTAAGTACCCCAGACAGAGTGGCACCACTTTGGAGGGCTTCTGTGGAGAAGCCCGCCAAAAGTGGAACAAAGGGCTCCACTTTGGGTCAGAGTTACAGAGGCGAACACCAACGCCATTTTAGAATCAAGTTTTGGCAAAAAGTCCCAACCGGAGTTATAAAAATAAATATATAAACCGGCGGTATGTTTAAGGCTACCGTAAATAAATAATTAAATGTGTTAGCCTAAAACAATGGGAAATCCCATAGGGAAATATTCGCGGTCGAATATAAAAAGTAGTTTCCACTGCCACCAGCCAAAACTCGATCAGGGGGGACGGAGACGTGCCCCCTCGACTAACAGACCCTGGGGCAATCGAATTGCCCCAGCCAGTACGTCCACAATATGATGGTTTGTACTGGTTCTGTTCAGGATTCAAGACTAGCAAAGTCTTTGGTGACTTTACATGCCCTGGGAGACAGTAGTCAGTCCCAGGGTATGGAGTCTATGTTGGGGAGTCCCTAGGACACCCCTGGGTCACGGCACAGAGGGTGCTGTGTGACCCACATCACAAAAATACATGAGGCCCTATGGAGTAAAAGACCCCATAGCCCATTCAACACAAGGTTTAACCAAGAAAACACACTTCAACATGTCCAAGAGTGAGGGTAAAAGAGTCTCACTCTTGGCAGGAGAAAAAAATTAAACCCCAGAAATCCAGCAAAGCTGCTGGGGGACTCACTAGGTAGGGAAATTCAGCCTAAACAGAGAATTCTCCCTAACACTCGCCCCCCCCAGACTAAGGGACAGGAGGATTTAATCCACTCCTGGATGAACCTCATACCTCTAGTCGATGATATACATCCTAGAGAGTCCATCAGCATTTTGATGGTGACACCTTGACCTATGTTCAATGGAGAACTCAAAGGTTTTCTTCTGCAAGCTAACGGACCTACAGACCCTTTGAGGAACATCAGTCTTTTTGTTATAGGGGATCTGGTTGACCAGTCCCTCAGAAGTTGGTTCAACTTCTGAACCTAGGTTAGGCTTTTTGAAGGGGTCCTTATAAAGGATTCCCTTAGATCTAGAGGGGCCTCCAAGGTTCCTCACCACCTCTCTTGTGGGAGCAGGTTGGGTCTTAGGCCTCTTGGTTGGAGGGGTTGGGGTTAGGCAATGCACCTGCTTCCCCTTCCTCTTAGATCTACCCTTACCTATTTTAGGAGTTTCCCCCCTAATATTAGGATTTGAGTTGGGGTCTTCAGTAGAAGGTCCAACAGTCTGAAGGTTTTTGGCCTTAGACTTTTCTTTTCTGGTTTTCCACCAGCACTGAGAATTACCAGTTCTCTCAGGTCCAGATAGGGGCCTAGTTGGTCTATCCACCTCTTCCTCAGAAGCAGGGGGAGTCAGAGACTCTGAGACTAGGGGAACAATGATGGAGCTTGGTTGGGGCTCCCATGTTCCTAGCATACTATCCTGAAAGGTGCCTGGGTCAGAGGTCAACTTACTAAACCCAGGGCTTGTAGTGGGGTTCTCAGTAGAGGGTCCCACAGGCTTAGAAGGGCCCTTCAAGGTAGCCTTTCTAGCCAATTTGGTTAAGTTCTGCTTCTCCATACTGGGAGGCCTGGGGGTATGTGACACTACTCCTAGAGTTCTTAGGTCATTCCCTAACAGGACCTTCCCAGGTACCTCAGTCTGAACACTGACAGGGATCCTCACTGTCATGTTGTTACACTGAATGAGGGCTGGTAGGATAGGAACCATTTGGACAGGGCCTCCAGACATCTTAGTGGGACCTTTGGGTGCTTTGGCCACATCCTCAGGTTGAAAGAAGCTTTCATCCACTACTGTTCTGCTGGCCCCAGTGTCTCTCCTGGCAGGAGTATCCTGGCCATTGACAAGAACACTGTCCACATAATACACCTTAGAGTTAACAGGTAGGGAGTTATACACAACCCTATTCTGGGGACTAACCAGACCCATAGGCTCTAAGTTTACAGTTGCTTGAAGACCCAAGGGTTCTTCAGCAAAGAGTTCAAAGTGGGCACTAGCCATCTGTACTTCATCCTCAGGAGTGAAGGCTAAGGAGACTGTGCTGATCCCTGCAGGTTTACCCTTGCACTTGGGATCTCCTTTGATATGGTCAGTACCCTGACAGACATAGCATTGTCCAAATGCTCTCTGGAAGGGTGGCTTGTTCTGACCTCCTTCTGGCTTGTGGCCAGAAGGTACAGTAGCCTGACTAGGTTTCCCATGTGGCTTACCCTGGTTATTTTGTGGTTTGGGGCCCTCTTTGGGATAGGAATTATTAGAATTCTCTTTGGAGTCTTTTTTTGGCTGTTTCTCCCCATCCTTCTTCTGAGTTACCCCAGAATCCTTGTGAGTGGCCCTGTTGGCAACCCACAAGTCAGCAGCCTTAGCTAGTTTCCGGGAATCTAATTCCTTGGAATCAGCCAAGTGTTGTCTGAGCTCAGGAGAGCAGGCATCATAAATAGTCTCCAACATAAACAAATTCTTCATACCTTCATAAGTGTTCACCTTGTAACCCTTAATCCATCCCTCTAAGTTTTTCAAACATTCACTCACCCAGGTAGCCCAAGGGGTACCATCATGCTTTTTGAGGCTCCTAAACCTCTTAAGATACTGGGAAGGGGTCTTCCCAAACCTAGCTATCAAAGCTAGTTTCACACATTCATAGTCCTTCCTATCCTCCTCCCCCATCTCCATTACCACATCAGTTGCAACAGGGGGAAGCCTAGAGAACAACCAGGTGAGTAAGTCATTTCCTGTGATGTTCTGGAGCCCATGATTATATTCAAACAGAGACAACCAATCCAACACATCCAACTTAGGCTCATACATACCAACCAATTCTTTAGGCATCCGGGGTCTTTTAGGACTGGAACTTCTAGAGGAGCCAGAGAGAGAAGCATTCTCAACAGATAATTTCTTCATTTCTAAGTCATACTTGAGCTCCATTTCCCTTAGCCTTAGTTCTTTGTCAGTTTGAGCATTAAGTTTCTTATACTCCAATTCTAGCTTCATTTTCTCCAGTTCAAAGTACTGAGGACTAAATGTGGGACCTGGTAAAGGTCCAGTAGGCACAGCAGGTAGAGCAGGCAGAGGCCTAGGGGGGACAGTTACAACAGCCTCACCCTCCTCTTCTGACTCTTCCTCAGAATCATCAACATTTTGCTCCATGTTAACTTCAACACTGTCATCTACAGTTGCTGGAGTGGTAGGTTCCCCTGAACCATCACCCAGACTTTGGTTAGCTAACAATCTTTCAATCAGCTCCATTTTCTTGCCCTTAGTCAGGAGATCCTTATGTTTACAGAGTACTCTTAAACAATCAGCAGTTTTGGCTGCAAGGGACTCTTGACTATAGCTTTCTATAACTGACATGTTAGAGGTTTTACTTTTTCAGTGCTAAGCTTTGTGGTTAGTTGCACTAAGGTATCTAAAGCACAATAAAATGTATACTCAATACAAATCCCACCGCTGTACACCAGTGTTAGGCAGAAACCTGTGCAGTTCCCTTGGGGAACACTGCAAAAGATTTAAGACTACAGGTAGAGCAGTAAACCCCTTTGGTAGCAGTCTGTACCACCCAGATTTACCTGGTAGCTGTGGCTGAGCAGTCAGACTTCCCTCAAGAAGAGTTAGGCAGTATGCAAAGTATACACAATATGTACCAAAACACAATAGCACAAGCAAACACTGACCAGAGCTTGGTTTCAAAAGTATATAGTTATTTATTTAAAATACACATAAGTTAAAAACACTCTAGCAAAAATATAGTAAAAGCACTTCAACACAGTTATAATGAAAGTAGATTCAATCCTTTCTCCTATCTAGACAACTCTAGGTAAACACCACTTAATTAAAACAGAGGTGAGTGCTTAACGTTAGATGACACTCTAGTAGTTTCCAAGAAAGGGAGAGAAAAAGCAGAAATAGGTTAGACACACCACTCTAAGGTCCAGAACACTTGCAATAGGCTTAAAGAAGAATAAAGTCACAGGTGAGCAAAAGTCACTAGGCAGGGCCCACTCTTAGAGTAGCCGGAGCGAAAATGTGCCCAAGATCACACTGTTAGTTAGAGATTCAAAGTCTTGCAAAGAGTCAAAAAGAGTTTAGAGTGGCTCAGAAAGTTTAGCCAAAGTGTCCCAGGCACTCCCAGGTTCGAAAGCCGGGGACTAAATCTACCCCGTACAGTCGGTAGCAAGGGAAGCCAGGCGGAACACAGTACCTTAAGCGGAAAGGATCCTCCAGCGGTGGCAGTTGTTCCAGGCAGTGGCAGCAGGGCTCGACGTCGGTCAGGGGAGAAGAAGTTCTCGCTGAAGAGCAGAAGAAGAGGGTCGTTGCACTGCCCGGGAAGAAACCAGCCGCGGAGTCCTCCGGTTAAAGGGTTGGTACCGACTTTCGCGGTATGGGGGTAAAGTGTGGTATTCCGGTTGCCGGGGTGCTTGGCACAGGCAAGGCGACCACGAGATACCTCAAAGAACGGAAAGAAGGCGAAAACTGGTTGTCCCCACCAGTCAAGGGAAGGAGCCACTCCGTTAAGAGTTCTCCTCGGTCGTCGGGAAAAAGTGGTGAGACGGTTCAGCAGGGCTCCACCGGGTGGTGTCGTCGAAGCAGGTCGGCTCAGCTCTTCCCTCGTCGGATTCTTGGTCCTGTGGCGACTTCTGAAGTCCCAGTCCCCAAAGCCCTGCTTTTATGCAGCAAACCCCCATTCACCCAGCCTAGCTGTCACTCAAACATGCTAAGTGGTGAGCCGGGCGGCTCACCACTTGGGCCAATCAGGACGGAGTGCGACTTGAGTTACCAAGGTAACTCAGTCCAGGGTGCCTAAATCCCCCTCCACCCCTCCTAAGTACCCCAGACAGAGTGGCACCACTTTGGAGGGCTTCTGTGGAGAAGCCCGCCAAAAGTGGAACAAAGGGCTCCACTTTGGGTCAGAGTTACAGAGGCGAACACCAACGCCATTTTAGAATCAAGTTTTGGCAAAAAGTCCCAACCGGAGTTATAAAAATAAATATATAAACCGGCGGTATGTTTAAGGCTACCGTAAATAAATAATTAAATGTGTTAGCCTAAAACAATGGGAAATCCCATAGGGAAATATTCGCGGTCGAATATAAAAAGTAGTTTCCACTGCCACCAGCCAAAACTCGATCAGGGGGGACGGAGACGTGCCCCCTCGACTAACAGACCCTGGGGCAATCGAATTGCCCCAGCCAGTACGTCCACAATATGATGGTTTGTACTGGTTCTGTTCAGGATTCAAGACTAGCAAAGTCTTTGGTGACTTTACATGCCCTGGGAGACAGTAGTCAGTCCCAGGGTATGGAGTCTATGTTGGGGAGTCCCTAGGACACCCCTGGGTCACGGCACAGAGGGTGCTGTGTGACCCACATCACAAAAATACATGAGGCCCTATGGAGTAAAAGACCCCATAGCCCATTCAACACAAGGTTTAACCAAGAAAACACACTTCAACATGTCCAAGAGTGAGGGTAAAAGAGTCTCACTCTTGGCAGGAGAAAAAAATTAAACCCCAGAAATCCAGCAAAGCTGCTGGGGGACTCACTAGGTAGGGAAATTCAGCCTAAACAGAGAATTCTCCCTAACAATTGGCATGCCCAGCCTTTCTTCCCATATGCGTTTGAAGGGTTGTCTACCCTCTAGGTCAGCAGTTATCAAAACTCCATAGAACTTGGATATCGAGCCCTTCCGAGACGTGCTTTTAGCCAGTATGGTTTCAAATGGAGGAGGGGGCGTCTAAGCTGGTCAGCCCACCTAGGGTGTGTCAGAATTCCCTTCAGCCGCAGGTATTCAAAGACCGTGGGGGGTCTATCTGCTAAAGCCTCCCTTAAGCTTTCACACTCTATAAAGCCCTCTTCCCGTAGGAGTTGGGAGACCCTCTCCAACCCCATATCTGACCAGGCCTGAGTGTCTTGGAATCCCCTAGAGCCCAGATCTATGGGAGGGCCCCAGAACGAGGACAGCGGGGAGGGCCACGTTGACACTAGTTTATTAGCCTTGTTGGGCTTCCATAGTGCCCACAGGGCTGCCAGGGTGGGGTGAGTTCTTATCTGGGATGGAAGACTCCTTGGAGGAGCCCATAGAAGGTCTCTAACTTTTTTCGGGTGGGCGTGCACGTCTTCGATATATGTCCAATAAGTACCCATATCGTCCCGTATATGCTCCAACATCACCCGGAGCTGGGCTGCTTTGTAATAGAGCCGGAAGTCGGGGAGGCCGAAACCTCCATGGGTCTTCGGGAGGGTCAGGGTGGAGGTCCTGATCCTTGGCCTCTTACCGTTCCAGATGAACTTAAGAATTCGAGATTGAAGCACCTCGAAAAAGGACTCGGGTATCACAGTGGGAAGCGCTGCGAATAGATAGAGGAGGCGGGGCAAGATATTCATCTTCACTGTGACCATGCGCCCGAGCCAGGAAAGCGTGAGGGGCGTCCAGCGCCTGAGGTCCCTACTGATTTGAGTGAGGATCTCCGGGAAATTGCTATGGTATAGTTGGGTTAAATCTCTGGGGATGGTGGTGCCGAGGTACCTAGTAGATACCCGTTCAATTCTGACCCCAAGCATGTCGGAGTTATTTCCGATGTCCTGATCCCCCAAACCCATGGGCATGATACTTGATTTGGACGTATTTATCTTCAGTCCCGAGAAGGAGCCGAAGAGGTGTATAAGATCAAACAGCCGGGGTAGGGAGTCTTGGATGTTGGTTAGGTAGCTCAAGATGTCGTCTGCGAAGAGGGAGAGCTTAAACTCGCAGTCGCCGCAATGTATTCCCGTAATTTCCGGGTCATTCCTAACCGCTATGGCTAGAGGCTCCATTGCCAGAGCATATAGTAAGGGCGATAGGGGACATCCTTGCCGAGTGCCCCTAGTGAGGGAAAAGGGCTCTGAGGTGCCCCCATTGACCAGCACTCTCGCCACGGGGCCATTGTAGAGCGCTGCGATCCACCCACAGAATTTGCCACCCAGCCCCATCTTTCGGAGTACCCTGCCCATGTAAGGCCATTCGACACGGTCGAAGGCCTTCTCTGAGTCTAGTGAGAGGAGGTACCCTTCCACTCCCTGTCGAGATGCCTCATGCATGAGGTCGAGGGTTTTTCTGATATTGTCCGACCCCTGGCGCCCCGGGATGAAGCCCACTTGATCTCCATGCACTAGGGTGGGGAGCAGTTTGGCCAGTCTATTCGCTAGGAGCTTGGCTAATATTTTCACATCGGTATTAAGGAGGGATATGGGGCGATATGACTGGCAATATGAGGGATCTTTGCCCTCTTTAGGCAGGACAACAATCAAGGCTGACATCATCGAGGGAGGTAGGGAACCCTGGTCAAGTGCCGCATTGAACATCTTGGCCATGAATGGGGCAAGCGTGGACCTATATGTCTTGTAGAATTTGACTGTGAACCCATCATCACCCGGGGCTGTGCCGCTCCTCAGGGAGGATATGGTATCTGTTACTTCTTCCGGGGAGATGGGGCTCTCGAGTGAGTCCGCTTTGTCCGGGAGAAGGCCCGGTACAGGGAGGGAGTCCAGGAAGATATCGACGTCGTTCCCATCCCCTGAGTATTCCGAGCGATACAGTTTTTCATAGTATAGCCTGAATTGTTCAGCTATCTCGGTATCTCTCGCGGTCGAGTCCCCTTCCGGGGTGTGAATTGAGTTCACCCTCCTGCTATTTCTAAGGTCTCGAAGTCTCCAAGCCAAGATATCTGCCTTTTCCCCCTTCTCCATATACCTCTGCTTCAAAAAGGAGAGCTTCTTCTCCGTCTGACCCACCTGGAGGTCTGCCAGCTTAGTTCGCAAGCCCTGTAGTTCCTCCCATTGCCCGGGGTACATCTGTGACCTTAACTTCCCCCCCGGTTGGATGGCCTCTATTTTGCCCTTTAACACTTTCTCCTCCCGTTCCCTCTCCTTCTTTCTCCCGGATCCAATACCTATGAGGGTGCCTCTAATAGTTGCCTTAAATGCCTCCCACACTCCCATGGTTCCAACCTCCCCGTTGTCGTTGAGAGTGAAGTAATCCTCAATGGCTATTAGGAGGGATTGACGGATCTCCCTGTCCTTCAAAAGCAGGTCATTACACCTCCACCGGGATCCGGTTGCCGGGACAGGGGGAAGGCCAACCTTAATCCTTACCATATCGTGGTCGGACCAGGGGACAATCTCCACTCCAGCACTCGTGACCTCTCCCTGCAGCGAGACATCGGCCAAGATATAATCTATGCGAGAAAAGGCCGCATGTGTTTTTGAATAATATGTGTATTCTGGGTTCCGACCCCTCTCAAGAATGCACGTGTCAGCCAAGCCTAGTTCCCCATTAACTTCCTGGAAGGCCGTGGCCAGCTTCTTGTGATGACTAACATTGGGGCAGGGCTTATCAGATTTCCTATCCCTCTCAGGGCAAAGAACCATGTTGAAATCTTCCCAACCAGCAGGGTACCCTCAGAGAATGACATTATTATCCCTCTCATCCCTTCCCAGAAGGTGTCCTGCGCTTCATTTGGAGCATATATGCAGACTAGAGTGAACAAGCGCCCCCTCACCTCCCCCTTTACCATGAGATAGCGGCCTTCCGGGTCTACTTTTGAGGCTTTAAACACAAAGTGGGCCCCAGGGGAGATCAACAAGGCCACCCCCCGCTTCTTAGACTGTACGGAGGCCGAGTACATCTGAGCTATGGATTTGGCCCTGAGTTTAGGCTCTTTTCCACGAACCCAGTGAGTCTCCTGCACAAAAAGAAAGTGAAGCCGCAGCCTCACAAATTCTCTCACAATTAGAGACCTCTTCGTGGGCGAGTTAAGTCCACGAGCGCTCAGTGACCCCACTGTCAGGAATTGGAGCGGATCATCCATTAAAGCGCAGAGAAAAGCTCATAGCTCCATTTTTAGAATAGCTAGCGTTTTTACTCCCACAATACTTCCGCAACCCTCTGATGGCGCGAAGCGGCCCCAGGGGTGCAAGGATACCCAAAAGACTTGGCACACTGTAACCGTAACCCCAACAACATAACTCCCCCTTTTTCCCCCCTCCTCACTCCCCCCTAATCGCCTGGTCGCTCCGTGGCTTCATCCGATTGCCAGACCAGGCCACCAGTGTCTCCCCTCCACAGGCTCATTAACTCGTCATAGCCAACTTTCTGAGCCCCCCCACCCCCCGGTCCAATATAAAGTACAAACAAATACTACATCACCCTCCACTCGCATAGGCAGTTTTTGGTTTAGTCATCTGTCGCCAAATGTTCGCTTCAACTGTTTGGAGGGCCCGGCGAAGCAGGGGTCATTCTCCTAAATTTTCTCTGGCCTCGCACTCTGCGCCTCTCCTTGGGAGCTTTGTTCCTGCTAGGGCCTGTCGGTGATCGCTCACGTTCCTGCTCTCCCGTTGCCGTGTTTGCATTGTCCAAAAGTTCTCCTGACACTCTTTGAATATCATCTTCGGTAATCAGGACGTATTTGTAGCCCTCGAATTCAAAGGAGAGGGAGAAAGGGTAGCCCCACCTGTAGCGGACCCCCTTGGTTTGAAGCATCTTTGTCAGCGGGGAGCAGAGGCGCCGTCTTGCAAGGGTGAAGGCCGACAGGTCTTGATACACCGAAATCCGGGCCCCCTCCCACTCCACAGGGCCCTTCTTACGAGCCAGTTCCAAGATCCTGCTCTTTTCCGAGAAATAGTGAAAGCGAACTAGAACAGATCTGGGGCCTCTGGAAGGTGCACCTGCTCTATGGGCCCTGTCGATGGTTGGTTCGCTAGTATTCGCCCCTTCGAAAAGTGCCCCTATTACCGCATTGACAGCCTTGATGACGTCTGTTTGAGTTTCCCCCTCGTGCTCTGGGAGGCCCAGGAATCGTAGGAAACGGCGTTCCCGATTTTCCAAATCGTCCATTTTTAAAGAGCATTTTTCTTCTCTTCTCTCGAGCTCCGACAGGCGCATGTCGAATTGCGTCTCAAAGATGTCGCTCGAGGCTGTGGTGTTCTCTAGTGCCTGGACTCTGTCGTCGATATTATCCACTTTTTTGTCTAAGGTGTCCAGTCTCAGTGCGATATCCGCCCTAAAGCCTCTAATTTCTTCCAGTAGGGCCGCCATGCCTCTGGTGACCGTGCTAGTATCCGCTGGCTCTTGCTGCGTTTGGGTCGCCATTACAGGCGTCCTCGGGGGATCAGGGGTCGTGCGTCGAAACCTTTGTAGGGATTCTCTCCAGCTCATCAATTCTCCCCAAGCCTCTCTGCTCCGCGGTGGGTTCCTCTGGAAATTCAGGGCCGGCGAGGCCCGCCTGTTCTCCCCGAGACCGTGCCGTCCGGGGCGAGGGCCTCCGACTGCTGTGTAGCCGGGGGCCCTTGGACTAGTTTCCCACCGTAGGTATAGTCGTTTCCTCCAGAGGATTCTCTCCTCGTCTCTCCCCTCTCCAAATTTCGCTGCTGTGCTCCCGTCGAGGTTGCAGGGGCCCTCTGCCCGCCAGCGGGTGGGCGCGGGGTGTGGTCCGCCTTGGCCCTGCTCGGCTGGTCAGTCCGCCTCGGTAGTGCGGTTTACGGGGGGCTCCCCGTTGCCCAAGGTCCCAGCGGGGTTTGTGCCTATGTCGCTGGCGCTCCCCCGCCCTGCTCCTGGCTCCTCCTGCGGCGCCGTCGGCTCCCGGGGGGGTCACCCGGATTGGGCCCACACTGCCTCACCTCATGAGTGTAGGGCCTCCCCTCATGGAAAACCTTGGTCTGCCAACATGGGCCAGTGTGAGCCCCCACCAGCGACTCCAGTTCGCCCCACGTGGGCTCCTCCAGTTCCAACCCCCACTCCTGGGGGCCGCCGTGCTGCGCTCCTCACCTAGTCGCCTGGGCCTCGTCCGGGTCCTCAGCCCCGCCGTGCTCCCGAGGGGCCGCCCCTCGACTCTGGATCCGCCGCGGGAGCCCCCGGGGACACCCGACCTCCACTATGATGCACACGGCCGGGGGGGGGGGGGCTGTCGGCCCGGGTTGTTCGCCCGCTCAGCAGGCCTCGCTCAAGCCCGGCGGCAGAGCAGATCTCCGCGGAGCCGCGGCGCCGCAGGGAGGAGGGGCCTCCGTCCCTCGAAACTCGGAGGCCTCGTTCTCCGTCGCGGCTCCACCTCGGGGTGCCAAATTCGGGCCAGGGGTGCCCGGGGCACTCGTGTGGGTGGGGGTGGTGTTGGCTCCTCACTCCGGGGGTGTCTGGGGGGGCTCAGATCCCAAAAACCGCGCCTTGGAGGGGAGACGAGCCGAGATGCGTCAGGCCATCTCTGCGCCCCCTGGTGGATCCTTAACAGTTATTTGAAGAGGAATAAGGTCATGCTGTATTTGAGAAGGCAAAAGATAGATATTGCAGTGTTACAGGAAACACATCTGACGCGGGAGAAAGTGGAGCTGGTTGGGAAAAAATGGAAAGGGATTGTGGTGGGTTCATCATGCTCTGCCTATGCTAGGGGAGTGCTTGTCTGGGTGGCGCTGCACATCCCGTTTAAGCTAATTGAGGAAGTGGTGGAGACAGACGGGAGGATGGTTATATTGAAAGGGCTGATAGAGAATAAAGAAGTATGCATTGTGAATACGTATGCCCCTAACCAAAACACAGCGGCATACGTCAGAACTCTGTGCACCAACCTCAGCGCGTGTGTGGGTAGTGCAGTGATTTGGGGCGGGGATTTCAATTGTGTAATGAACCCAAGAGTAAAAACAAAGAGGTGATGGCTGGAAGGTTTAGACTGAATCTTAACCACTGGCATTGCTCGGGGCAACCCTCCAGACCATCATTCTTCGCCTGCCAAGCCATTACAGAGGGGGAAAGACCATATGCAAATCAGGCTTGGCCCACCCCAAAAGAGGAAGTCCAGCCCGAACTGCTAGGTCACATCCCTTCTGCACGAGACCACAAGCATCCCCAACGTGGTCAGTTTGTTTCTCCATGTGAGAGAGGGTATGCCCAGACGTGGGTCCCTTGCTCGCTGCGCCACAGGGAACCAGGCTGCACCTCACTGAGGAGGTCCAACAAGGCCGAAACATGTCTGGGGTTGCTTGGTTTTCTGTGCAGAGGGGACCTGGCCTAGCAGTTCGGGCTGGGCTGCTACCTTCGGTGGCGGCAGCTGCTGACTGATTTGCACATGGCTGGTCCCCTTTTGCAATGGCGCAGACGGGCTAAAAAACGGTGGTGTGGAAGGTTGCCCAGAGCAATTGCCAGTGGTTTAGATTCATTCGAAACCTTCCACCCATCACTTTTGTGGTCATGAACCCAAGAGTAGACAGGTCATATGATAAGATTGATAAGCCCACCCCAGCGGCTAAAGCATTGCAGAGGCTGCTAGATGATTTTGCCTTGGCAGACGTGTGGAGAACAAAACATCCTAATGAGAGACAATATGCGCACTAATCGGCACCGCAGCAGCTGCACACAAGACTTGATTATGTCTTTGCCACTCCAGATGTAATGACAGAGAGTACCCATATAGAATATAAGGCGAGGATCCTCTCGGATAACTTGCCCCTGGTCCTCGGATGGCAATATTGCCCCCCGAGGGCGCGGATTCCGACATGGCGTCTCCGTGCAGAGGCGCTCAAAGATCCAGTCTTTAGAGAGGATATAAGAGATGAGATTATTAATTATTTTGAGGTGAATACTGGTAGTGTTGACTCGGCGGGTACACTATGGGAAGCCTTTAAGGTGGTGATGCGAGGGGTTGCCATAGCTAAGTCAAGGGGATTGCAGGGTGGGGTCCTAGCTGACCTACAAAGAGCAGAGGATGAACTAGAAAGAGCATTGGGAAGTGGCAGCGTGGATACGGAGCTAGTACTCAAATTACAGCAGCAGTGCGCGGAACACTGGGAAAGGCTCTGCAACCTCAATTATAAAAAGTACATAGAGAGACAGCATGCAGGAGGAGATAAAACAGGCCGGCTCCTAGCGTGGTTATACAAGAACGAAACCCCCAGACCCCGATTAGGACTATAACCAGAGAGGATGGCGAGGCAGCGGATACCCAAGAAGGAGTCAACAAGGAATTTGCGGAGTATTACAGGGTGCTATACGAGGATAAGGAGAGGGGCAGCCAAGAGGAGATAATCAAAACACTAGATCCCCGATGCTTTACATTCTAGCCCTAGAGCCCATAGCGATATACCTTAGGCAACAATATGATACGATAGGTATTGAGGTGGGGGGGAGCGACACTTAATATCCTTGTATGCAGTTGATTTGTTATTATATCTGAAATACCCGGAAGAAAATCTCCAATATATTTTGGAAGTGTTGGAGAGGTATGCCAGGCTGTCCGGCATAGCAGTGAACCCCCAGAAATCTAGCATATTCCCGCTGGGTGGCTATGTGGGAACCCCTGTAGAAAGGTTGCCGGTGCTACAAATACCATGGGCGGTGAGTTCTTTCCGTTACCTTGGGATAGACATGTACCACACGGCAGAAGAGGAACATAAGTGTAACACCGAGATAGCCATCGAGAAAATCAGGAAATACATGAAGTTTTGGGAGAAGTTGCCCCTAGCAATGATGGGACGGGTGGCAATGCTTAAGATGGTGGTCCTACCTAGGCTTTTACATTATTTTAGTAGCATTCCATATATGATACCTAAGAAGTTCTTTGTTAAACTGAACAGTATGTGTGGTGACTTCCTGTGGCATGGCACCCGGAATAGAGTTGCGCTATGGAAGTTGCAGAACTTCTATGAAAAAGGTGGTATTAAACTGCCTAATTTTGAGGCTTATTATGTAGCGGGTCAACTGCAATATGTGGCCAAGTGGCTCTCTGATGAAGAGACCCCTGAACATAGGTTGTTTGGGCAGAACTGTACCCCATTTTACTTAAGGGAAATGATCTGGTTGCCTGAGTCAAAAATGAAGGAGCGCCCTGGGATGATGATGCTTGGGTGGAAAATGTGGCGTCGAGCTTGCCGGATGATGGGGGACCCATTCCCATGCTCCCCGCAGATACCGTTGGTTGCACTGGCAGGGGGAGATAAGCAGCTGAGGGCGATTATCAGGACCTACTGGGAATCGGTGGGGCTGGTTACGTTGGGGGACATTTGGCAAGAAGGGACCATTAGGGATTTTGAAGGACTTGGGGAAGTAGCGGGATTACATACAGGTCAATATGTTACGTACCACAGAATGGTGCAGAAAATTCAGAAAATGTGGCATGAAACAATTTTGACAGAGGAACCAGATGCTATTATTGGGGCAATATACAACATATCGGAGGGGGGGCATGAGATCTCTAGATTGTATGAGATGGTGATGACTAAGGTCGGGACGGAATTGGTACATTTGAGATTGGAATGGGAAGCGGAGGTGGGAGCCACGATAGAGGATGGGATGTCGGAAAGTGCCTTGGGATACCACAAGAAGGTGTCAATAAATGCCAGATTAAAACAAATACAGCTATATATAATGCACAGGGCATACATGACCCCTCTGAGGATATCAAAGTTCAAAAGTGTTGGGCGCCAGGCGTGTCCTAAGTGCGACAAGGAGAACGCCGACATAACACACATGTTTTGCTCATGCCCGGTAATTGAATGCTTCTGGGGCGAAGTGGCACAAAAACTAGCGGAGAAAGGGGTCACGCTCGTCATAGACACGGCCTGGGCCTGCTTGCTGGGAGGGTTCCCCAGATCACGGAAATTTAAACATGTTGGGAAATTGAAAGATTTGGCATATGTGCTTGCAAAACGAAGGATTGCTATGGGATGGAAGAAGTGTCACAAGCCACGGGTGGAGGTATGGTGGAAAGAGTTACAGAAATGGGCGGAGGCTGAAACAATGGTATGGTAAGAGACGAGCAGCATGGGTGGGGAGGAAGAAGTGGGCTCCCTGATGGCATGGAAATCATTGATAGCAGAAATGTTTGGAGTAGTATCGGATCCAACAGAATCCGAGGGCAGCGAAACCCTGCCACACGAAGCAGATACTGAATGCGAAGAACAAACGGGCTCATAAAGGGTGGTGGGATTGGGGGAGCAGTGACTAAAGACTAAGGGCCTCATTACACGGAAGGCGGTAAGGGTTAACAGTCACCGGTAATGGTACCGGTGACCGTTAACCCTTACCGCCTTACTACGAGGTCCCTTTGCGGGTTGGTACTATAACGCCTGCTTCTAAGCAGGCGTTAAAAACCAACCCGCAAAGGGACCAGGGTGCTAATTACGGTACCGCAATTTGCGGTACCGTAATTAGCACCTTCCCCATTCCCATTATGCCCTATGATGCAAAAATGGGAATGGGGAAGGGCAATGGGGGAAGGGGGAATTACCGCCCCGCCAACCTTGGAATAGGGCGGTAATTCCCCTTTCCTCCAAGGCGGTGCAGGTATTTTACTGGCATGGACCAAGGTGCTAATAGCACCTTGGTCCACCGCCTACCGTGTAATGAGGCCCTAAATGTGTTTAATGGAACTGTCATAAATTGCACTGCATGTTTGGTTTGAATAAAATTAATAAACTTTTTTTTTTTAAAATGGTGTTTACAGGTAAAAGGAAGACAGCATGCCCTAAATTTGTGTGCAAGTATGATAATGCCCCGGTGGAACATGTAAAGTGCTATAAATATTTGGTGGTGATTATGGATGATAACCTAAAATGGAATCTACACTGTAGCGAAACTAAACAGAAATGTATGAAAATAATATATGCTATAAGTGCCTTTATAGGGAGAAATAGTGGGTGTTCATATGAGACCATACTTCTACTATATACAACAAATGTGGTCCCAGTACAGATGTACGGTGTAGAAGTATGGGGACACAACTTGACCAGGGAACTGAGCCTTTTCGAAGCTAAAATATAACGAATTCTGTTTGGAATGTCTAAGAGGCTTTCAGTGGAATTCCTATGATTAGAACTTATCAAAGGCATGATGGTTGAGTTCATTTCACGGTTGACGATGTGTTATGAAAAACTGCTATACCTTAGGAATGGTACCATTATGGTGAGCTATCTAAAGCATCTGTTGGAGCAGACAGGTTTGAGCGCCTACAGACCCTAGCTAAGATAACTAAGCTGCATAATACATGGCTTGCAGGGTTTAATAGATGTGACAATGGACCACACTTAATGGCATGCAAATGTTGATTAAGGCAAACATTAATTATAAATAGCTATGAGTCTAATTTAGTCAAATTAGCAACTAATGTAAATAGTGGTCCCGATATTAACTATAGAATGATGCATGAATCAATCCCAAAATACGTGTTAGCTTATCCAAGTAGTGTGGTTATTAGGCAATACTATTGTTAAAGTTCAATATCAGCCACGTTTTAGAGATAAAAGGTGCGAGAATAGAATTGGAAAGAGCAGATCGTGTGTATTGTCTATGTGGAGAGAAGATCATCGAGTCCACAGCGCTCAATTATTTATTGTGAAAGTGTAAACACACTTAGAAACAACTGTATAAAAATGGAATGGATTGCGGCAATAAGTCAAAAATGTGACAGATGTTCATGGAAGGTAATGATATAAATTTTATATATTTTATGGTTACATTTTACTGGAAATGTAATGAAGTTTTAGGAGATTTATCGGAAGGGTTATTTTAATTTTAAACTTTAGATTTGTAATTTTAAAACAGACTTCTTAAATTGTATGCAGATTAACGTCTTAATTGTATGATACCAAGTACTGATGAGTTAGATTAATTTTGTATTATATGAAATTTGTAATATATGAATTGTCATTTTTAAGTGGTATGATAATGAATTGGTGGTTTTATGTGATTGAAATAATGTGATGTACAACCATATATAAAGCTTTGACGGCTGTGAGTATATCAACTAAATAAATAAATAAGATAACCTGTTTGGATGGGAAGTAGAGAACTTTAGTCTTAGTGGAGTTGAGCATGAGCGTGTGAGATGCCATCCTGTATTGGCGGAGAGACAGTTAGAAATGACTGTAACTCATTAGATAAGGCGGGAACAGAGAAGAAGATATGAGTGTCATCAGTAAAGAGTTGAAAGGAGAATCCAAATGAGGAGATCAAGGTGCCAAGAACAGACATATAGAGAGTGAAGAGAAGTGAACCCAAAACGGACCCTTTGGGAACACCAATGGTAAGTATGGGTGCGTAGCGAGTTAAGGCTGTTGTTCCGGGACACCTGGAATTGTCTGGGGGTGAGATAACACGTACACCAAACAAGGGCCTGGTCCCCGATGCCTAGGAGAAATAGTGTTGAGAGAAGGTGAGACTAGTTGATGGTATCAAAAGCAGCAGAGAGGTCGAGAAGAATAAGAATAGATGAACAGTTAGCATGACCATGGAAAGAGATGTAGTTGCTGACACTGAGGAGAGCTGACCCAGTAGAGTGTAAAGGTTGGAAGCCAGATTGAAGAGGATTTCGAAGGTTGTGTGTGCCAAGGAACTCAGTGAGTCGGTTGAAAACTGCACGCTGTAAGATTTTGGAAAAGTGAGGTAGAAGAGAGACAGGATGAAAGTTGGCAGGACAATTAGGATCTACGCCACGTTTCTTAAGGATAGGGTTGAAAGTAGTTGACTTGGAGGCTGATGGAAAAATTGCATTGTCAAGAGAGTACCACCTTAAGTTTGTTTGTTTGTTTGTTTGTTTATTTATTTGTTTTGCGCACCGGATCCTGAGGTATCAGGGCACATGAGAACAAGTGGGTTTACAGCTTAGTTACAGACATTACACATTAAGAACATGTATCTTTCCTCCTCTCCTGGGAAACTGGGATAACTCTCCCATTAGCAGAGTCTCTCTCTTCTCGGTCTGAATGATTGTTTATCAGATCTTTTTAAAGGCCCATGTTTACAACCAAAAGGTTTCTGGCGAAGGGGTCACTACATTTTCCTCGGTCCATTGGGACAGTTTTTTCAGCAGTCCATGACGTCCCTCACCAGACTGGGAGAAACAGGAAAGAGGTGCCCACAATCTCTGTGCTTGGTAAGTGAATTACATATTACTGGGGGCCTACCAGTAAGGAAAAGGGTAGTCATAGTTAGTAAATGTGTTCCTTATAAGGTGTAAGTGCTGGTGACACTCTGTGTCCTGCATTTTCCCCTTTCTCAGAGTACAGGTACCCCAGCCCTACCACATGATCATTTGATATGTTATGTTAAGTTAAGTTGATTTATACCATGCACCGTTATCATTGGCATGGTCTCCAGGTGCTCACGTGGATCTGTAAGAAAGTGGGTTGGGTAGGTTAGTGAGGGAAGAGGGAGTAAGATAGAGGTTGTACTTTTCTGTTGGTGCTTGTAGAACCAGAAGTAACTGGTGTCTGTGCAAGTCGGCTTTCTAGGCGTGTTTGGATTATTGTGTCTGGAAGGGCAACATCCAGTGACTGGGATGTTTGTTAGCAGCAGTTAGTTTTATAGTGAATGGGTGTGTTTGTGTGAGGTGAGACTGATCCGTTGGATCATGTGAGGTGTGTGTGGGGTATGCTGGAGAGGAGCGAGGAAGGTTAGTGGTTGGTACAGTGTGTTTGTTTTATTGTTGATTCCAGAATCCTTATCGTCATTGGATTATCTTGGTTGACTGGTGATATTACTGGCGACGCCCGTTGTATACTAATCATTGTGAGTTGACTAGCCAGGTTTTCAGTTGTTTTCTTAAGGTGAGGTGGTCTACTGTCGTTCTTATCTACTTCGAGATTCAGTTTTGTAGAAACCAGAAGGTGTCTCACCCAATACTCCCCAGGGAGCTGTCATCCAGGTGGCCAGGACACAGCCATCGCTTTTGGATCCAGTTCCTGGGGGTGGGCCAGTGCAGGAGGATCACCTGGGTGAGGGTTCTTCTGGGAGTGGGAGTGGGACAGCGGATGGTGAGATGCAGTATCCCCTTCCCTGTAACACCTTTACCCTATCCTATCAGGTAGGATACTTAAGAAATCAACCGCCACCCCCTTTCACAACACAAACACTTTCTCACAGACAGCCCACTATGAGAGAAAACGGACTAACACCCGAGACCCGTATACCTGACGTGTCCCAATGCAATGGTCAGGCAGGGTCAGGCAATTACTGACCATCACATTCACCTGACTTCCATTGCACTTCCCCACATGGATAAAAAGCGGAGCACGAGAGCACACTCTGAGCGAGGCAGCAGTTCCAAAATGGCAGTTTAACACGAGAGCGAGACGGTGAACCAGAAGGGGATCACAAGGAGGAAAGTTTCCTTGACCTTTTCAAAAAGGAACCGTTACTTTCATGAGCCCTCGAGAATAGAAACCGCAAGGCCAGGAAACCAGGCTGAGGAATCCAGTATTGTGTGTCGGAGATACCCGGGCCCTCCCGCATCGATAATCAAGGCGGGGAGAATTGCCAGCTGCCGTGGTACTATCCTTGGCTCCAACAACAAAGCAGCGTCAGTGAAATCAACACAGCCGGTGAGTTGGGGAGACCGATACAACACTGGTCTGTGTTGAAGCCAAAGTTGCAAGCAGCAACATTGTATGGTGAGCACTGGAACGAACATTGTATGAAACGCGTGTGATAACCAACGCGAGTAAAGTTGAACTGCAGATGAGTGATTTAACTTTGAAACCAATATATACGATACCTTTGACATAGTGGTCCAGCACTGGATGCATGCTCAATCGAAGGTCTCTGTAAGGTGTCCAGCTGATAGTTGAGAAAAGTGAAAGAGTGGCAAAAGATTGTGAATCGAATTGGTCCTGCAACGGGTCAAGCAAAATCCTGTGCACAATCAAGATGTTGATAAGTAAAGAAAGTTGTTGGCAAAGTAGATAACGTTGGTCCGAGCCCGGCAGAGGGAGATCAATTGGAAGATTTGTGCTAAAGGAAGTTTCTGTTGCAATCGATACATTGGTCGAGCCCGGCAGAGGGAGAATGATTGAAGATTGTATGTTAGAATGGATCTGAGCCCGGCAGAGGGGGACCCGGGGTGAACTGTGAATCACCCGAGAAATTGGATACCTGAAACTCCTGAGAACATTGTGCTGCAGTGGATGTGTGCCCGACGGAGGCGGATCCGAGGCGAACAGTAAATCACCTAAGAAACTTGTGCATTAGAGAATCCTGAAAAGGAAAGGAACTTTATTATTTGTTTGTTGCATCAGGCCCTCTGAAAGAAGAGACTTTGAACGGCTCCTCTCATTACTCTCTAGAGTAATGAGAGGAGTAAATATCTGTGGCAGCCCCAGCATTTGGCAAACTTAGCTTTGTCTGAGGGTGAAAGATGGTCTCCTGTAAGAAGGCGACATCCACATGATGCCTCTGCATATACAAAAAGACTTTTCTTGATTTGGAAGGGTAGTTGACATCACATACATTCCAAGTCATACATTTAACCCCAGCACTGGCCATAGGGAACCCAGAAGGCAGCTGCGAATACGCATGTGCCCATGCTATCCACTCCCACCATAGTTCTTGCATAACTAATCATGACAAAGACACCCCCAACCCCTCCTCCGGGACACAGTCTAACACTCCCCTTCCCCCACAATAGCTCCATCGGGCCCGTTACAACCAAAGCCCAATGCTATGAGGTAACAAAAGGGGAAATCGCCTGCTGTCCAGAACAACAAAACACTAACAAACCAAGCAACTTCAAACCTTCCCCAAAGGCCACCCCTAACCCCACCAGCAACCCCATCTGCCAGTTAAGACCCCCACCCTTCACCAACTAATGAAATTCGCACTGTAGCAAGAGGACCTCTCGAGGCTCATCCGCCCCCACTCGCTCACATGTTCAACACAGGTCACAGCCTGGAGCAAAAATAGACATCAGCAGATCAAAAAGGATGGAAAAGAGCAGTAACTTGTACGAGTCATTCAAGATCCCTGTCTCGAGGGCCTCCCACCGGCTTGGCAGCACCGCATAACGCAGAGATCGAGGCCGGCATTTTGCAAGAAAACCACAGGGCAAGGCCTCCTCCTCCCCAGCTCTCCGAGCCCATCACCACTCATTCCACTGCGGCGCTGCTGCAAAGCACATCCCTTCCACTATGGGCCTCTCTGCAGTGCTGATCGGTGGCAGGAAATATGGCATCTCTGTCAGAGCTTGGATTTAGTGTGTTCAGATGCCTGGGGCCTCTAGGAAACAGTTGTGCTGCACCTGCTGCCTCTCCAGGACCAACGTTGCAGGATTATTGCCGGATTGTATGCGTGCGCGTGGGGACACCACACCAAGGCGGCCATCATAGCGAGCATCTTGAGCGCCCTCTTTGCCTTCTTCTTTATTTAAGTTATTAGAAATAATGGTAGGGTCAGATAGGTTAGAGTTGGACAGTGGACGGTTCTTCATTTATAGGCATTCACTGACGAGCACCTTAGCTAGCTTTGTTAGGTAGGGAAGCCTTGAAGAATAGGGAAAGACAGGCTTTACCTTATTCTTTAATAAAATAATGAGTGAATTGACTTATCAGAGTCTGTGTCCTTCTTCTTACCTATCACACATCACCTTGAAAATATCTGCAAAAGGTCCCCAATGTCCTTCAGACCTCTGCAATCAGAGTCCAGTGTAGCTTCCTTAGCAATATCTCTTCCAGTGCTTCACCTGCATTGATTCACATTGCAGGCTTTCTCCCTTTCAAGATCTTGCTAAGTCTTTCTAGCACTGTGGCTAAGTACCCCTTAATTATGGGGAATTGAGGTCGAGAACAGCACCTCAGGTTCCAAGGAGGGTACAGTCAATAAAATAACCTGATGCTGACCAAATAGAGGCAGGCTTCCCCATTCATTCAGACTTCTCAAGCTTTTCCCAAACAGGTTTTTTGGCTTTGGCAGATTATGCATATTTCTTCAATTAATCAAGCCCTTCATCCCAGAAAACAACTTCAGATATGCTGCACAAGCCTTGGTCCTCTCCCACCTGGATGGGGGACATGCCCTTTTGGAAGGCCTTCTGGCGATTACCCTGGCACCCCTGAAATGTGTCCTGCATGCTGTGGGAAGACTAAATAACAGACTCTGCAAATTTAAACACATCACTACGACCCTCATCAAACTGCACTGGCTCTCATTGCAAGCCTGTATCATCTTCAAATCCAGTTGCATCATCTACAAGGCTGTCATCCTGAAGTCCTGAAGCTGAGAAACTCAGCATCTCCGAATGCCTGCGATCCACCAGAATTAAAGAAATGGGCAAACTTGAATTACAACAGTGCAGGAAGGAAAGGTCCAGAAGACAGGCGTTCTGTGTCTAGGCTCCAAG